>NC_086386.1:66379071-66692822 GCF_036588685.1 Mytilus trossulus
AATACTATAAATAGCGTTCCCAAGGTGAAGGATGTTCTAATCCTATCATCCAATGTATGACAATAACCACCTGAACTTTCCTGAAATAAACTAATTCTAAACACTCTGACAGGATTTCTATTTGTTTTATTTCTTTACAATGATGGTTCCACTACCTTCTTCCTGATAGGTCTACAAACCCCTTGGTTACACTATATAGTGTAGTGTAACCATGGGATTTATAGACTTCAAGTAATAACTTAATTACAAGTTATTTCCTACCTCTTTGTGTTTTTCCATAGTACTGAATATTTTTTGTGTGAGATCATTTCCACCATGAGGCATATTGGTCTTTTTGGTATTTTTCCGCTGATTGTTTTTATTTTTGCTTTGCTTTTGTTTTCTACCACCCTTTCCTTTCTTCTTTCCAGCACCATTCTACGAAAATAAATATGTAAATAAATAAATATAAGTGCAATAATAATGTAGTCTACAGAGACTTAGATTCATAGCAACTACTGTGTCTGTAAAATGACCAATGGTTTTAATTAACCTAATGACGTTGTTATACAAGACTTGTAAGTTTGTACATATATAAGCTAAATCTGCATTGCCTAGTCAGTAATCACTCAAATCTAATGAAACAAGGTAATACAAATTTTAATTACCAACAAGAGTCATTCTAGCATTTTCATCTAAATACATGTATATTGCATGCTTATGCATAAGCATTCATAAATTTCGATTTCATCAGCACCCTCAATGGTGCATCAATCACTATAGAATTTTAAATTATAATGGTATAAAACCTGTATTTGACAGTTAAATGATGTCAAATTATTTGCTAATACATGTATTCAACAGAAGTGTTATTCTGTAGCTTCAAAGGATCATCTAAATTTTTCATTCAAATGAATTCTGCTACTAGAATATCAGTCCCTTTTGAAACTGTATTTTATACAGATAGATTTGATGGAATTCAATTTGATTGTCATGATTGTGTTAACTAAACATACTCATAGAAACACTAGTTTAAGAAGGTTTGTTTCTATGACCTATCTATTGAGGAAAACAAGAGTGCATACGCTGAAATCATGTCTCGCCTTCTTTACTTATCATTGATATTATGTTGATAGACCTAAATATAAAGCTTTACTACAACTGTCACATAAACTCAACATTAACAAACAAAAAGAATCATTGATCAATGAACCATGAAAATGAGGTCAAGGTCAGATGAACCATGCCAGGCAGACATGTACAGCTAACAATTCTTCAATACAACAAATATAGTTGACTTATTGCTTATTGATTTAGAAAAAACAGACCAAAACACAAACACTCAACACTTAGCAATGGACCGTGAAAATGAGGTCAAGGTCAAATTAAACCTGCGTAACAGACATATAGATCATAAAATATTTCCATACACCAAATATAGTTGACCCAATGCATAAAGTATTAGAAAAATGGACAAAAACTCAAAAACTTAACTTTGACCACTGAACCAAGAAAATGAAGTCAAGGTCAGATGACACCTGTCAGCTAGACATGTACACCTAAACAATCATTCCATACATCAAATATAGTAGACCTATTGCATATAGTATAAGAAAAACAGACCAAAACACAAAAACTCAACTATAACCACTGAACCATGAAAATGAGGTCAAGGTCAGATGACACCTGCCAATTGGACATGTACACCTTACAGTCCTTCCATACACCGAATATACAAGACCTATTGCTTATAGTATCTGAGATATGAACTTGACCACTAAAACTTAACCTTGTTCACTGATCCATGAAATGAGGTCGAGGTCAAGTGAAAACTGTCTGAGGACCTTGCAAGGTACGCACATACCAAATATAGTTATCCAATTACTTATAATAAGAGAGAATTTAACATTACAAAAAATCTTAACTTTTTTTTCAAGTAGTCACTGAACCATGAAAATGAGGTCAAGGACATTGGACATGTGACTGATGGAAAGTTCGTATCATGAGGCATCTCAAACAAAGTATGAGGCATCCAGGTCTTCTACCTTCTAAAATATAAAGCTTTTAAGAAGTGAGCTAACACCACTGCAGCCGTAGCCGCCGGATAACTATCCCTATGTCGAGCTTTCTGCAACAAAAGTTGCAGGCTCGACAAAAACTTTTTCAACAAGAGGTTACACTTAGAAGATACTAACAAAAGACTGACAGACATACAGAAAAGCAAAGATTTAATATTGAATATCTATGTCAAGTGATGTCTAGTAACACTTACAGGATTGTCAGCTTCTCCTTCAACAACTTCCTCAACACTTGCTTGTTCTGCTGCTGCAGCTTCAGCTTCTTCACGTTTCTTCTTTTCTTCCTCTTCCTGGTCCAATTCTTTGATACTTTCTTCTAAAACATTGGGCCAGAAATCTCCCTCAAAATAGGGTATTTGTGTGGCACATTTTATATTGTTTTCGATTGCATCTTTTAAAATATCCTGAAATTAAATGTAAAATATGTAAAATGTTCCAATGAGCACAAAGGTATCAAGCAATTGACAAATGAATCCCTCCTCTAAGAAATTTGAAAAGTAAAATGCAAATGTTGATATTAAGAATACTTAACATTTAAAGTATGCAAAACATTCATGTCATTGTATCTTGTCTGAAATTGTAGCGACCAATAATCCTCCTGAAAATGTGATATGACAGGGGATACACCTCTTTACCAAATATCATTTACTTACCATGGATAGGTAAACTTAACAATATCACTGACAATAGACACCAAACTCTGTAATATTCAATGTGTCATCAGGGCCGTTACTTCCTATGAGGCAATTGCCTCGCCTGAATTTTCTACACAATTTTTTTTTTGAAATAATAAGATGAAATATTGACAAGATGTACACAAAGAATTTGAATTTATATTATAAACAACACAGTTTTAACAGTGTTATTATAAATCAGCAGTTGGATCATTTTTGTTTTAAGGCAGTGGCTATTTGACCAGCACTGGCAAAATAGCAGATTTGCTATTTAGCTGGCTCTGATTAAATCTGTTTTATGATTAAGTTTTGCATAACACTATTTTTATCACTGGCAGAATATTTAAACCATAGATTTTATGCAGATTTAAATTTGAAAATCTATATTTAATAATGTATTTACAAATGTGTTTTCATGCTTTTAATTAATATTATAAAGTTATAAATTATTTATTTATGAAAATCTTCTATTTTTTATTGTACTGTATTTTCAATGCTTGATATTGTGATAAAATGATTTCAAATTATTTTTAAGCTTTTTTATTCTCTACTAATCACATCAAAGCACAGTTTTATTTAGAGCCATCTAATTAGCAAAGGAGTATGTTCGATAAGGTCCAAAATTGGCCCCCTTTTTTAGCGTAAATTTCAAATTCGGATTTATTGACCAATATCATGATAGATTATAGCTAATACATTGACTAGCTAGGATATAAGCCATTTTGTTGAAAATTTTACGTTTCTGCGTTTTATTATGACGTTAAAAGTTTTACTCATATTGATTTTTCACGAAAAAATTGATAAAAATCAGTAAATTTCCATAAATAATTGGACAGGAAACAGAGCGCATACGTCGACAACAAAGATCTTTTAAAATAATGTTTGTAAAGACATTTCACATGTCTTGTTTGAATATAAAGCTTGTCGACGCCTGCGCTCTGTGTTTCCTGGTCCTTTATTTAGTTGAAATCCAGCTGATTTTGTCAAATTTAACCAAAATCCCTTATCTTGACCATTTTGGGATGTAAAAATCAACGTGTTAGAATCAAACTTTGTCAAAAACAGTTTGGGTTAACTTTCCCACATGTCTTTAAGGCAACTTAAAACAATTATTGTCGTCTAACTATCAACTTTATAATTGGGGCCAAATATAGCCCTTACCGAACTAACTCCTTTGCTATTTTGCCGGTGCCAGTGAAATAGCCACTGCCCTTTTTTTTTTTAACGTTTCCCTATTGTACGAGAACATTATGGTCAATGCCTTAGTAGTTAAACACTCCCATTCGTTGCAGCAGGGACTTTCTGTACTAAATATATACTGGTATAGAAAGTCCCTGGTTGTAGTTATATACATGTCTGTTCAGCTTTCAACAATATTGAAATTCAAGGTCCTCTATAAAAAAATATATCTTGCGTTCTAGGATCTTGTTTTATATGTTTTTTTAAATTACTAGTTTGATTTCTAACAAAAAGATTTTTAAATACAGAAAATAATTGTTTGCATAAAAATTGCTTCCAGGTTCCAGCAATACTGATGTTTTTTAAAGAAAGCAAATCGAAGGAAAACAGGTTATTTTAGCTACTGTTTTATTGAGAAAAACATCTGCGATCACAATGTATTTAATGTTAATAATTATAGGTCAAAGTACGGCCTTCAACATGTTCGAGACAGAGCATTGGCTCACCCCAAACAGAAATCTCAGCTTGTTTTAGCATAAAAATTGCTTCCAGGTTCAAGCAATACTGATGTTTCTGAAAGTAAGGAAATCGAAGGAAAAAGGGTATTTTTTTGCCATTTAAATGAGAGAAAAAAATTGGCTGAGGCTGTGGGCTCATGGGGGCCTCATTCAGCAGCCCCCAAACCCCTGCCTCCCCTGAATTCCAACCCTAGTTACGGCCCTGCTGGTTGTTCATACCAACACAAGAAAAAACTTTAAAAAGTTTAAATTCTATTTATTATATCAGATTTTACAACATCAAACATATTATTTTATAGTCCTAGAATTTTTTCTTCAAAATATTGTCCTCAAAATATTAAAATTCCATGAATATCCAGTAATTCTCACCTAAAAACAATAAATCATGACTTCTAATTTTTACTTTAATGATTAATAATAAGATAAAAGCTGACTGGGGATTTATTTCAATGTACTGTACTGCATCATGTTTTCTAACAGCACTGATAACAAGCATTGTCAGTATTGCATATTTTTAGTAAACATAAAAAAGTCCAGAAAACTGATTATTTTATTGAATTTTCTAAGTCTATGGACCATAATTCTGCACTTAATCATCAGACTGGAACAAAATTCAAACTCAATCTTTTACTTGTCATGATAAAACAACAAACCAAAAATATCAAATCATTATCTTCAAGAATGAAGAAAAAAAGGGTTGAAAACAAATTTGTCGGACTGACAGATGGACAAAGTGCAAACCTAAAGTACCCTTTGACTTTTTTAAGTAAACAATATTTTATTATGAATAATACAAGTATATTTAATAAGCACAATCACAATTAAGATTCAGAAACAAGAATTTTGAAGGAACAACTTTGTCGGTAGGGGACTAAAAAGATGGCTATTTTTTTCTTTACTGTACACATAAACTTAACTTTCTAAAAGAGGATTAGACTTTCATTGTTTAATGTTGTAGGTCCCTTAATGAGAAACTATCCATCTAATATTCAACCAGATGCTCCGCAGGGCGTAGCTTTATACGACCGCAGAGGTTGAACCCTGAACGGTTTGGGCAAGTATGGACACAACATTCAAGCTGGATTCAGCTCTAAATTTAGATTGTGATTAAATAGTTGACACAGCATAGGTTTCTGACACAGAATGAATGTGTTCTAATGACCTTAAAATTTTTTTCTCTTACAGCAATTCACTATGCTGTTGAATATTAATCCTCTCAAATGAGAAAATTGAACCCAATTTTTTGAATCACATCCCCCTTTCCCTTATTCCAAAACTAATCTCAATTAAAATTTCTAATGGAGTTTGCAACAATAACTACTCATTTAAATACATCATAAAATATTAAGATGTAAAAAAACTGCTTGTTATCACTGAATGGTAAAGATTATTTTAATTTATCAGTTGGTAGTAAAAAGTGAATATACATTGTATATTGTATATAACAAAGATTTAAGTTGATTCTGGACAAAGAAAGATAACTCCAATTAAAAAAAATTCTTGCAATTGCACAATATGCAATTAGATATTTCTTGCTTAATATTCTGGACAAAGAAAGATAACTCTAATTAAATTTTGTTTTGCTATTTCACAATATTGTGTAATTAGATATTTCTTGCCATTGCACAATACTGTGCAATTGAAAAGACTTGCTATTGCACAATACTTAATATAATAATTTTAGATCCTGATTTGGACCAACTTGAAAACTGGGCCCATAATCAAAAATCTAAGTACATGTTTGGATTCAGCATATCAAAGAACCCCAAGATTTCAATTTTTGTTAAAATCAAACTAAGTTTAATTTTGGACCCTTTGGACTTTAATGTAGACCAATTTGAAAACCAGACCAAAAATGAAGAATCTACATACACAGTTAGATTTGGCATATCAAAGAACCCCATTAATTCAATTTTTGATGAAATCAAACAAAGTTTAATTTTGGACCCCGATTTGGACCAACTTGAAAACTGGGCCAATAATCAAGAATCTAAGTACATTTTTAGATTCAGCATATCAAAGAACCCAACCAATTCATTTTTTGTCAAAATCAAACTAAGTTTAATTTTGGACCCTTTGGACCTTAATGTAGACCAATTTGAAAACGGGACCAAAAGTTAAGAATCTTAATACACAGTTAGATTCGGCATATCAAAGAACCCCAATTATTCAATTTTGATGAAATCAAACAAAGTTTAATTTTGGACCCTTTTTGGCCCCTAATTCCTAAACTGTTGGGACCTTAACTCCCAAAATCAATACCAACCTTCCTTTTGTGGTCATAAACATTGTGTTTAAATTTCATAGATTTCTATTGAGTTAAACTAAAGTTATTGTGCGAAAACCAAGAATAATGCTTATTTGGGTCCTTGTTTGGCCCCTAATTCCTAAAATGTTGAAACCAAAACTCCCAAAATCAATCCCAA
Organism: Mytilus trossulus; assembly: GCF_036588685.1. Lineage (NCBI taxonomy): Eukaryota > Metazoa > Mollusca > Bivalvia > Mytilida > Mytilidae > Mytilus > Mytilus trossulus. The sequence goes on from NC_086386.1 coordinate 66,385,926, forward strand.
CCTTTCTTTAGTCGTCATAAACCTTGTGTCAAAATTTCATAGATTTCTATTAACTTAAACTACAGTTATAGTGCGAAAACCAAGAAAATGCTTATTTGGGCCCTTTTTGGCCCCTAATTCCTAAAATGTTGGGACCAAAACTCCCAAAATCAATACCAACCTTTCTTTTGTGGTCATAAACCTTGTGTTAAAATTTCATAGATTTCTATTTACATTTACTTAAGTTAGAGTGCGAAAACTAAAAGTATTCGGACGACGACGACGACGCCAACGTGATAGCAATATATGACGAAAAATTTTTCAAATTTTGCAGTCGTATAAAAACATCATTTTGAAAACACATTTAATGCTTGAAATTGCACATATTCATGAAAAATACAGCAAATTTTCCAAACAATGAATAGCCCTAAATGGATCTCTGTATACAAAGCCTGAAGAAAATGTGTAAATTGATTAACAATTTAGTTCATGGATCACTTCATAAAAAATTGGTATCTAAAAAATAATAATGAATCAACAGTATTCAAAAATACAAACCTTATAATCAATCACACATCTTTCAATAATAGCTTTATCTAGCATCTTTTTGTACCATTCTTGTAGACGTTTGGGTTTTGGAATTTTTTGTTCTGGTGGATGACAATGAAATATGTAATCATCTCCTTCACTTGGTGGACAAGCCCAAATATGTGCCCATGTGAATCCCATTTGTTTGGCATATTCTAAATAACCAATAAGGATTTCATGATAAACTGCTGTCCTGAGTTGTCTTGGTTGGAAAAAATGTACACTGTCTAAATATGATATGTAACATCTCCTACAAGAATAAGAAGTCTTTAGTAAATAATGCACAACACCTACATGTATGCAATTACTTAAAGTACATTAATGTATATATCTGAAAGCAGTCCATAAGGGGACACGCGGGTCAAAATCAAATATTTTATTTAATATAGGATTTCTCTATATTTTTCTATACATGAACTTTATCTTGTACGTAATAGAAAAATAAAATAAAGAAATGGGGACACCATTCATTTATGAACATAATGTGCTATCTAAAAAGCATATGTAATTTTTTTCTGTTGAACTAATAGACGAAATAGCGGTAATATCGAAATAAAAATTCATAAGGGTTCCGCAGAACCCAGTGTCTCGCCTACTTTTGCTGTTAATCACAGGCTCAACAAAAATGAGGAAAAAAATCAATAAAAATATTCCTGTTGATACTATCTTTTGATCGTAAAAAGCTTCTGTCCAAGTTTGGTAAAAATCCAAGATAGTTTATGAATCTAATAAATGTTTTAAAAACTTTAACTGCAGACTGTATGTAATGTTAACTGGAAGAACAAGAATGTGTCCTCAGTACACGAATGCCCCACTCACACTTTCATTTTCTATGTTCAGTGGACCGTGACATTGGGATAAAAACTCTAATTTGGCATTAAAATTAGAAAGATCATATCATAGGTAACATGTGTACTAAGTTTGAAGTTGATTGGACTTCAACTTCATCAAAAACTACCTTGACCAAAAACTTTAACCTGAAGCGGGACAGACGGACGAACGGACGGACGGACAAACAGACGCAGAGACCAGAAAACATAATGCCCCTCTACTATCGTAGGTGTGGCATAAAAACTAAGTCCATTTATAAGTAAAAAACCGATCCACAGGTACAAAATTTTAACAAATTTCCTTCTAGATACTAGCTTTTGATCATTAAAAAGCTTCTGTCCAAGATTGGTACAAATCCAAAATGGTATAGGAAAGTAATCAAAAAAATTTAAAACTTAAACCACAGAGTGAATGTGTTGTTTCCTGGCAGAAAATCTAAGTCCATTTAAAAGTAAAATACTGAAAAAATTGAAATTTATTTTACAAAAGAGTAAGTTCGGTAAGGGCCATATTTGGACCCAATTATAAAGTTCATAGTTTCAAGACAATAAATGTTTTAAGTTGCCCTAAAGACATGTTAGAAAGTTAAACAGAACTGTTTTTGTCAAAGTTTAATTCTAACACGTTGATTTTTACATCCAAAAAAGGTCAAAATAAGTGATTTTGGTGAAATTTGACAAAATCAGCTAGATTTCAACCAAATAAAGGACCAGGAAATATAGAGCGCAGGCGTCGACAAGCTTAAGATTCAAATAAGACATGTGAAATGTCTTCACAAACATTATTTTAAAAGATCTTTGTTGTCGACGTATGCGCTCTATGTTTCCTGTCCAACAATCTATGGAAATTTACCCATTTTCATTGATTTTTTCGTGAAAAATCAATATGAGTACAACTTGTGACGTCATAATGAAACACAGAAACGTAAAATTTTCAACAAAATGGCCTATATCCTAGCTAGTCAATGTATTAGCTGTAATTTATCGTGATATTGGTCGATAAATCTGAATTTGAAATTTACGCTAAAAAATGGGGCCAATTTTGGACCTTATCGAACATACTCCTTTACTTCTGGAAACTATGTTATGATCATAAACAAGCTTCCGTCCAAGTTTGGTAGAAATCAAGTATAGTTTAAGAAAGTTATTAAAATTTCAAAAACTTTAACCACAGAGTTAATGTAATGTTTCCCCAGCAGAAAAACTAAGTCCATTTATAAGTAAAATACGGAAAAAATGGAAATTTATTTTTACAAAATTTACCTCTGGATACTATTATGATCATAAACAAGCTTCTGTCCAAATTTGGTACAAACCCAGGATAGTTTAAGAAAGTTATTCAAATTTCAAAAACTTTAACCACAGAGTGAATGTGATGTTTCCCGGCAGAAAAACTAAGTCCATTTATAAGTAAAATACTGAAAAAATGAAATTTTATTTTTACAAAATTTACTTCTGGATACTATCTTATGATCATAAACAAGCTTCTGTCCAAGTTTGGTAAAAATCCAGTTTGGTTTAAGAAAGTTATTAAAGTTATTAAAATTTTAAAAACTTTAACCACAGAGTGAATATTTGTGGACGCCGCCGCCGCCGACGCCGACGGAATGTAGGATCGCTATGTCTCGCTTTTTCGACTACAGTCGAAGGCTCGACAAAAAAAGAACTAAATTATAGAAATGCTTAAATTTTACAATTATTTAGTTTTATGTACAGCTTATTTGAAAACAATAATAAACAAGAGGCTCTCAAGAGCCTGAATCGCTCACCTTAATTTTTTTGGTTAAATCTCTCATCAATGATTATTTTGGCTTTTCAATTTTTTTAAAATGTTCTTTGAATCGTCCTATTTTCTTCAAAAGCAAAAAAAAAAAATCATTTTCTCCTTCTATTTTAGCCATACGAGCGAGCTTTGTTTCTTGACATACAAGGAAATAAAACATAAAATTTATTCTAGATACACAGAAACTCATTTAGCCTAAGTTTGGCTGAAATTGATACAGCAGTTTCAAAGAAGAAGATTTTTAAAAGTAAGTCAACATGATGAACAAATTGTGAAAAAAGTCTTTAAAGGGCAATAACTCCTTAAGGGGTCAATTGACAATTTTGGTCAAATTGACTCATTTGTAGATCTTACTTTGCTTAACATTTTTTCTATTTACAGTTTATCTGTATCTATAATAATATTCAAGATAATAACCAAAAACTGCAAAATTTCTTTAAAATCAATTCAGGGGCATTATACCTGAAAAACCAGTTACCCAATTCGGCTGAAAATTTCAGGACAGGTAGACCTTGACCTAATAAATACTTTAACTTCTTGTCTTATTTGCTCTAAATAGTGGATTTTTTGAGATGTAAGCCAAAAACTGCATTTTACCCCCATGTTCTATTTTTAACCATGGCGGCCATGTTTTTTTCACAAAATGGAAAATAAAACACACTCTTTATTCTGGATACCCTAAGGATCATTCAGCTAAAGTTTGGTTGTAATTGGTTCAGTAGTTTCAGAGGAGAAGATCTTTGAAATAGTTTACGACGACGATGATGGACAAACGATGACGACAGACGTCAAGTGATGGCAAAAGCTCACATTCCTTTAAGGAAAGGTGAGCTAAAAATATAGGTCACAGATGAGTTAAAAAAGATATTTCAATTTTAATGCCAAAAATGGCATTTTTGCACCAATGGGAGATAATTAGGAGTTTTTTCAATGATATCTACATTTCAAAAGACACCTGGGGCCAACAGGAAATGATTTTTTGGAAGGATTATTGTACCATGTGATAAAGAAACAACTGCTAAAGGTAATAAATAAAATTTGTAAAGTTTTTTTCCTTTTTTTCTGAAAATCTTATTCCCACATTTCCCGGAAATTTCACATGCCATGACTACATGTCCGTTTATCAACAGGGAAGCACTAACCTATTATTTGGTGCATAACAATTGGAATCGTACTCCTGAACATGCATTCCAAAAAAACAGACATCAACACCATCTATTTCCTCAAAGGCAAACATTGCTTTTGCCCTGTATGGAAAATCTGGTACCATCTCACCATTATCAACAAATCTAAAAAAGAACAAAGATAAAAAAAACAATAAATTGTCAAACAAAAGAAAAGATAATGGCTCATACTTACGTTACTTTTTAGATATATTAACTGTTTTTCAATCATTTTTAATTACCTGTCTAATTGCTGTTTAAATAATTTTTTGAGTGCTCAAACCCTTCACTACACAGCATATTTCTTGCTTAAAAGCTTAATTTGTCATTAAGTATGTTCATCACTAAAAGATCCTAGGACCCTGAATCACTCACTTGACATAAACATAAAACATTAAAATCCAAAGCAACAATGGCAGACATCTTTCATACACTTTATTAGTAAGTTAGTGAAAATTCCAAGAAATAGAAACATTGCAAGGTAATGAAAATTGATGTTGTGTCTTCTCTTTTTTTATTGTAGTGTTGTCAAATTATACCCAGTATTTATTTGCAGATTTGGCTATGTATAGAATTGTATGAACTATAGGTAAGATATAATTACATAAAATATTTTCCCAAACAATTAACATTAAGATATTGTCTTACCAGTTCACAATGTTGGCCTATCAATTGTATGTGTTTGCTCTATTTTCGTGTGTTTTATTTTAGCACTTTCAATGAATGCACCAAATCAACCAAAATAAGCCTATTTACAGTAATAGAAATATAGATGATTAGGAGTATATTTACCTTGCTTTCATCCCAGGTTTAACCTCTACAACTTTGTCTGTACAAGATATAACTTTGATAAAAACTTCTCCAGCACCTGCATCCTTTTTCCGTAAAAAATTATTCACTCTATTTTCTAAGTATGTTCCTAATTTTGTAGGTAGTAGTCCTGACATATGTATATCTGCAAAAGCAAAGCAATACAAAACAAAATGAATTTAAACATCTCATCAATATTTCTGTATGAGCCAATATGAAATTTCTTTTGAAGAATGGGCATCAAATCATAAAAACACTGAACACTTATCCATAGAGTTATGAAATATGTTGAGGGCTGTTCCATTAAAAAAACATGGTACCCAGTGAAAGCACTTTGAAAACAGAATGAACACCCATATAATGAATTTAGAGTCCTGCATAATTTTTAACTGGTTCACAAAGTGGAAAACTGATTTCTTGCATAAATTTTCAAAGTCCAAGAACCATAACTCTGTAAATTTCAGAGTCCAAGAACTATAACTCTGCACTAAATCATCAGACAGGGAAAAAATTAGAAGAACTTGATCAGTAATGTGTGATGATAAAACTAAATACCAAATCAATATATTAAAAAAACAAGTATGTGTCCCCAGTACATGGATGCCCCAAACGCACTATCATTTTCTATGTTCAGAAGACTGTGAAAATGGGGAAAAATCTCTAATTTTGTATTGAAATTAGAAAGATCATATAATAGGGAACACGTGTACTAAGTTTTAAGTTGATTGGACTTCAACTTCATCAAAAACTACCTTGACCAAAATCTTTAACCTGAAGCGGGTGGCACATACCAGAAAACATAATGCCCATAAATGGGCATAAAGTGTGGATAACCTATATTCACATTGGACTTTGTAGAAGACTTAAAAGAAGAAAAAATGTTACTTACTTCTGGCAGTATACCGGTTTTCTTTTCTTTTTGATCCTCTGGCTTTGTAACAATTATCACAGGTAAATCTGCAAAATACAAGACATTTCATATATTTATACAGTAATTTTGGAATATTATTACAGTTACATCTGAATATGACTAAAGTTGTTCTCTAATTGAGTAAAAGATAAGTAAAAACAAAAGGAATAAAATTTTCTGCAGATCGCTGATACAGATCTGAAATTGGGATTGTGATTACATATTTGACACAGCATAATTTCTTACATTGCTTAAATGTAGTTTAAGAACTTTTCAATTGGACATTTACTTATAAATATCTAAATACATGGTTAGATTCAGTTTATTAAAGAACCTTAAGAATTCAAATATTTGAACTAAACCCAAATTGGCTGTTTCAGAATCTAATGCATCCTGGGTAATATTTTCAAAAGCGTACACCAAAGCTTTTTGATTGGGTTAAAACATTACAAACAATGGAAATTCAACCAATGACGTAACGTGAATGTACGTTCACTTTGGGGTACGAACAATGAAATTACCCATGATGCTTTAGATTCTGAAACGGCCAATTGAAATTGGTCAAAATAAGCAATCTTTACAAAGTAAAAGAAAAGTATTGTTCTTGGATCCTTATAACTAAGCAGTGTGGGTCATACCCCCAGATATCAATCCCAACCTTCATTTTTAGATTCTATTTCATAGATATCCTTACACTTATACTCAAATTATCATCTGGAAACTTAATGTCTTCCAGGGGCTGCTCTGGCTCCAAAAAAGTTGGACAAAAACATACAGCCAAGATATGTTTATACTCTTGCATTTGCACTATTAAGTCAATACTATGAAGAAAGGTTAAAAATGTCATAATATTTATGCTTCAAGCATTAATTTGTATGAAGTCAGTAAGTGAATTCTTGTTACTTTCATTCTACAATCTATCAAACAACAAAATGAAGCAATATCATACCCATTAGGCCATATCTGTTCAAAATGAAGCACACAAATTTGATGCAGCTTCCTTCCACATTCTTCACACTCAACAAATCTGTAATAACAAAGAAAATAATAATGAAACACAGAGATGTATTATATTTCTTTTATGTACACTAGTTAACTATAAATTAATATTCCTATAGATGTTTGAAACAAATTTGAATTCTAGCAGTTCTAACTTCTAAAATACACATCTACTGTAAATTCAGAAATTATTGCTTCCATTTTTTATTGTGTATTTTGAAGAATGGACTAAAATGTTAGATTAATTATTGCAATTTCAAAAATCTGCATGCATCTATGTGGATCTGGTAAAAGAGTGTGAGGTTTTATATTTGCATTTAGGCTTACTCCATTAAAATGGACATGGAAGGGTAGGAAGGGACTTTAAAGTTATAAAGGGACATAACTGAAGAACAGTAAAAGTGACACTACCAAAACTTGTACTTGATCTTAGTTTGTGGTAATAATTATTATGTAAAAGTTTCATATCATTAGTTCAGACAAACTTAAGATAATGGAAATGTGTCCCAAGTACATGGATGCTTGATCCACACCATCATATTCTATGTTCAGTGGACCGTGAAAATGGGACAAAATCTCTTATTTGGCATTTTAATTAGAAAGATCATATCATACTTACCAAGTTTCAAGTTGACTGGACTACAACTTCATCTAAAACAACCTCAATCAAAAACTTGAACCTGAAGCGGGACGAAGGGATGAACGAACACACAAACGGAGGGCGTACAGACCAGAAAACATAATGCCCATAAATAGGGTATAACAAAAAATTCAGCAATTTTTCTATATGCAAAGATGCATAACTCTAGAACAGTAAAAGTGACACCATTAAAATCCAAATGTGATCTGTATTTAGTGGTATTAAGCATTGTTCCATTTGTAACGGGGCATAAAACACTGATATTAAAATATAGTTCTGAGACTTACGGTTCATAGTCCAACTGGTCATTTTTCATTCTGTCAAACTGATTTTTCTTAATTCTCCTGAAATCATAACATTGGAAATTTAAGAGAGTTCTTTCATTTATGCATATATATCATATATACAGAAATAACTTGTGATATCTTAATATTGTTCACACAACATTCTTTAATTTCAAATTTATTTTTTCATTGGCCAGCATGTGTAGGAAAATTGCCACCAAATAATAAACAAGCAACAATCATTGTAGAAATTCATACCATAGTAAATATTTGTTTTTGAGTTTGTGTATCATTATTGTCCTCTAGTAAATAACAAAAAAAAGAAGATTTTTTTACATATTGTTTAAGCGATATATCTTGTATTATATTTTGTGTTGAAAATTAATATACCCCTCATATCACCAACAGTTGTAAAATAATTTATAAAGTCATTAAAAATCTAACAGAAAAATAATTTGACAATAAGAGATGGGCCTTAAAATAAACATTGTACCCAGGGAAGGTACAATATAAACGGGATAATTTTACCTCTCTTCCAAAGTTGAGATTCTGATCGATTTATTGGTGAGTCAGAGTCAATATTCCCCCCCCCCCCCCATTTTTTTTTTTACAAGAATCACCTTTTCAAATGTGCATAGATCAGTTAATAATCTTTGAAAAGATATCAATCATAGATTTAAATATTTGCATTAACTATGAAGTGTGATGAAGCAAAAGAGTGTTTTATTAATTCAATATACTGTGCAGGTTGTGGAGATGGGTAAAAAATGTATACTACTATTAATGTTTATTATTACAATTCTATACTTACGTAGCAGGTTGTGTGGGGTCATCTGCAAGTTCCACTTCTTCTCCCTGGATTTCATTGAAGCACTTTTCACAGTAAATGTATCTGTCAGAAAAAAGCCCATTTGTCCGTTTTCTGTTATTTTTGAAGGTGATGATGAGGATGATGAAAATGCAATATACAACAGCATCACAGCACAAGCAGAAAATAATTGGGGAAAAAGAAAAAAATACACAAATGATAACTATATCACTATTACAACAATTTAAAACTAATATCAACAAGAAAAATTATTTTGGTACAATCAACAGATATTCCACAAATTAACCAAATAAACATTTTTTAAGTACCATCAGGAAGATGTCACAAAAGCAAACTTGTAGAAAATAAAAACATATTTTATTAGAACAGAAATATTTTCAATGACAATGTTCTATTTAAACATGATACTAATTTTCTTCAGTATGAATTTACATATAAGCACACCCCTTTATTTATAAATTTTAGGGAGAAATAATGATAATGTAACTTTTGAGTCGCCTTGAATTTCAACAGTATAAAAATCCTATTAAATATAATCCTTCATATTAAAGACATTAGTCTGTCAATTATCAGTAACAATGTACTGTCACCAAACTTATTAAAGAGCTTTTTTTACCCTTGCAAAATTCCTTAGAATAATAAAACCATGAACAAAATAAGGGAATATATCCAATTTGATATGGTTAAAATAATAAAAAAAGTTAGAAAATGTTGACTAGAAAGTACTAAATATAAAAAAAAAGGACAGTTGAAAACTGAATGTACAGTTGATAGTAATTGGAAGAATATCTGCTAAACAAAACAAAAATTAACATGTAGAAACAATGTTTTGGTTTGAGGGAAACGACAGAATAAAAATTCTTGTCTGAAGCCTCTCCATATTCTTTATAAAGCAATATAAGAAGGAACCTTCAGCTGCTCAGGTTTCAGAGACTTTATAAAACCTACAAATTATTAACTAGATATCCTGAAAGCAATTTATATCAGGAGTGTGTACTTTTTCTTATTTCATTGATAGTTGCAATGTGAAATAAGGGCTGATCCCAGTTTGATTGTGGACATGGGAGTCACTCAAATTTATCAACTGTGGGTCGTTGCATTATCCTTTAGAATTTTGTAAGATTGACATGTAAAATGAAATTTCTATATTTTAGAAAGCGAGGTTCTAAAAAGTGCCTCCCATGCGTTAAATTCTGAAACAACTCTTTATACATTTTTCATATGCTTTTTTTCTTCTTTTCAATGTGATTTAATAACTGAACAGCATCAGGCACAAAAATAATGTGCAAGCAAGCAATGATGGTGATGAGAAATGATGATATTGAAATGGAGTACATTTAAATACTGATCCACTGTTATATCATAATGTACAAAATCTACCATTAAATATTGAAAATAACTAATGGCTATTTTGTTGAATGAATGTGGTAGGGTAGGTAGGTAAGATTGTATGCACCTTTAATGATTGAACAACTGCTGAAAGTATGTTGATTTGGATTTAAGTATTCCTTTCATACACCTACATCCTAACATTCATTCAAGTGAAATAGCCATACACATACTGTAGATTCATTATTATTTGTGGGATACTTATTTTGTTGATTTCATGGGTACAGTTCAACCACAAAGTTAAATGTTCAAGAAATGACAAATTTCATATAGGCTTGTATGAAGTCTTCAGCAAAACCAAAAATTTTAATATCCATAAGTTTTCCTTCATCCACCAAAATAAATGAATCCATAGTCAACACACTGTACAATTATTTGAGCATATACTATACAAAGCGGAAATTAATTATTTAGATTTATAGAACTGTAAGAACTCATTGGCAATAGCTTCCACAATACTTGTTTTTATTTTGGAAGATTGTAACTATCAATTCAAGTTATTCTACAGGACTATTCCCTGTGTAGTTAAAGACTTTAAGGTATTAACCCTTTCACCGATTGCTGCCCAGAAAGAAGGTACTCTGAGACGATGGCTTCCCTAGCTACTATTACTCAAGTGGGAGATCTTCATAATACATGTCAATAAAAACTTGTTTGTAGTTATTTGTGTACTTATTTCATTCACTAACAATGTTACCAGTTTTGTTCATGTTTTGATAATTTTTTCTTCATAAAATATTCAAATTTTCAACATTATTTAGGTGAAATTCTCAAAATTCTACTCTTTGACCCCAAATCGTAATTTTTTAACCCAAAACAGCAAAATTTTGAAAATTTTTATGAGGCTGTACAAATTCCTGACACTGAACGATGTAATGGACAAGTGTTTTGTACATACGACATTTTATGTCAAAAAATTATACTAGATTGGCTACAATTCTTCAGTATTCTTTCAAAATAAATGTTCCCTCATTTCAAATTCTCGTAAATTCTGTAAATTTCCTTTGATTTTGACACCGTTTTCAACAACATAAGTGCCATGTTTAAACTTTCATCTGGGTATTCATCAAAGAAAGATAACTCATGTTTGCACTGTTTTGAGCAGGAAATATAAAAGAGGTATTCTGATACCGGTAACACGGGACTCATCGTCAGCTGTCTGAAGGGTGAATCCAGATAAACCGGAACTCATCGGCGAAAGGGTTTAAGATGTTTAAACATGAAGATATCTGCTTTTCTTCTCATACAGCAGTAGAAAAACATTAAGTGTTTATTCTTTTTCATTTTTTTGTTTGTTCCATTTAATAAGTATTGAAACTATTATGCTTCAGTAATCTAACACACTTACCTATTTTGAAAACTATAGTAAACAGCATCTCTTGATATGGTACAAAGTTGTTTGCCGTAACAGCATAGTACTTGTGGACTAAAAACATGCTTCATTCCACAACAGTAACCTAAGGATTGCATTACAGCATCAATTTCACCCTCAAATACTTCGGCAAGCTAAAATAAAAGAAAAGAAAGGTTTGAATCACAATAATAATTTTCATGGACATTCTATAACCGGTAATATGATATAGTTAAGTTTTTTCTGCAAAGATCAAGTTGATGAAGTTGTGTGCTCATGAACCAGAAAATGGGTAGTCAGGGGTGATTCCACCTATATCCTTTCAACTGACAATCCTCATTTTCTGTATCCATTTTTCACTCAGTCCCATGTTAACAATCCATTTGTTTAATTTTACCTTTAAAATTTTGAAATAATATACTGCTTTGTACATAAATTGAAATTAATCAAAGATTTAAAATATTTACAACAATTTCTTTAAAAAGAATCAGATTTATATCTGCCATGAAGCAGGAAACTGTCTTGGGAGTCATAGGGTCATATTTTGTAAAAACAAGTCCAATACAATTGATCGAAGTCACATGTACAGAATCATAACTGAAAAGATGATTTCAATGCTCATTTGACTCAAATAAAATGCTTATATTATGTAATTGTAAGGGAGGAATATGTTTGAATATCTCTTTTCCTTGTACCAATGAGTGTTGTAAATTTTCAAATAATAAGCAACTAGGAAGTGTCTCCATGGCAGATAAATAATAACTTACAGCCTACAAATAAACATGATCAAACTGCACATGAAATATTAAAATCTTTCTTTTATTCAATCAAAGAATCTACTGTCCTGACAGATAGATGGACAGAAAGACAGACAGAGATAGATATCTCTTTGTGAATTATATCTTTACCTTTGAGGCAAATTTGTAAACTCTTGAAGTTTTCCTATTATACAGCCATGCATTGTCCATCATCATCCAAACATCATCACAGAACTGCCATGGATCAGCATATTGCCCTGTATCTAACTTTCTTCGTATTAATGACAGGTCCATTGGAGCCTTTACTATGTCAAAGTAATCCTGTTTAAGATAATAAATGGTACTAATGAAGAGAACACTAATAAAAATTGAAAAGGGCTATATATATATTGCTGTGAAAAGAAAATTAATCCAAGGAAACAATTCTAACAGTTATTATTGCTATAATTTCAAAATATTTTATCTGCACACTTACTGGTATTCCCAATAAGACTGGGTCAACTGGTTGTCTGAATGGCATAGATTCTGGATCTTGCTTGTATAACTTCTCTAGCACCGGCATCAAAGATTGTCTTAATTCATCAGGTTTAAATACTGAAATAGTAGATTTCAATATTATGATGGTTGAATTTTAAATTATAGTTCAAAGGTCATGTCAAGAACTGCATTCACTCAAACTTGAACTATTTTTTTCAATCATCCTGAATCATCAGGAAATATTTCACAGACAAACTAAAAATTTGAAAGGTTAAGTTTGTGATGGCTTGGCATTGCTCAAAATCTGTATTTTAAGGATATTTAATATCTTCAAATGATATAATATTTTTGCAATTAAACCATACACTGTTGCCCAATATAAAAGAAGTTGCAAAATAAGAGAGATATTTGTAAACACTCCTGCCTGAGGAGCTACCTACTTTTTTTGGATCTAGGTTTGGATGAGCAAGGTACAACTACGTTGTTGGGAGTTGATGATGGTGTGGAAACAGGAATGCTTGGTGACATGGATGGTGTTTCCATTGGACTTGGTTTGGTTTCACTATTTTCAGTATCATTGGTTGTAACCTCAGTCTTTGGAGATATTATAGGTTTCATATCACTTGTATCATTTTCTGTTTTTATTTGAGATGACTGAAAAAGTAAAAAGAACTATGATTTATACATTCTCAAATATCTTAGATGTAACATTAATATGACATTTTATCCATCACTTTCCTTCTACATACAAAGTTGAATTCGGATTTCAATGAAATGATGTAGCAGTGATCTTCCTACAACTTTAGGATAACATCAATTATGCTTCAACTGAAAATCCCCAGGAGTAATGTTTTTATCAATGTGTATAAAACTGATTCCTCTCATTATTAGTAAGTTATTTACATCATTGCGTAAAGGTTTTAAATAGGTCTACGTCTCATAAAAAACATACCAGATCTCATTATTTAATAATAAATCAGTAATGATTTCTGAACTTTTTTTCATATGCTCTTAAACATATTTTACATGGGGTACCATTTTGTTTTTATTAAAGCAGGATAAGTAAGTTATCATATTTTAATGCACGCGTAAATCCTGATTTTGGTGCACTTTTTTTTTTTAATGCACCATACAATGAAAAACTTTTTGTTTTGGTTGGTATAATCACCTTCATCAATTCTTCAATTCTAATTAATCTTTAAATGACCATCCCCTATGTTGTTAAAAACTATTTAAGCCTATACAAATACCTGTGAAATCTCTTTTCCACAATGAATTCCAGGTTCTTGTTTGATGTCCTGCTCTGTTTTAATTTCCATCTTGATTTCTTGTTTAATATCTGGTTTAACATCCTGCTCTATAGAGTTAGTAATTGGTGTTACTGAGTTAATGAGACTGTTACTAGCACTAGTGGTTACTGTTGTTGTGGACGTAGCAGGTGCTGTACTGGTTGGCTGTGTAGAACCAGTTGTACATGGAGCTGTCAGAACATCTACTAATGTTTGGGGCTGATTACCACCATTTTGATTGAGACTAGTATTTATATCTGCGGACATCAGCTTGTCTGCTTGTAATGCATTATGTAAATTTTCTAATGACTGTAAAGAGATTATAAAAAGAGTTATCAATATCAAATTTATAACCAGTTTGTTGCTGATAAAGGCTGTTCCATAAACCCATACATGGGACCCAGAGAAGGTTATCAGACATACTCTAAAAACTCTTCCCTTGAAAAATAGCAGATATTTGAATAACTGACCTTATCTTATATGAAAGCCAAGTCCTATAAACTATGAAAAAGACCAACAAATTGACAAAACAGAAAGAGAGATTTTTTCAATACTATTAAAATTTAAGGGATTTGTTTGAAGGGAAATTTGAGTAGTTATACAAAGTGTTGAAATAACCACAGTTGGACAAAATATACCATAATGCATCCCTTACAGGCATATAAAATTAGAAAGAATGAGGTGTGTAATTTATGTCTAACCTACTACAAGGTCTACCTAATTATTTGATCTTTTTTTATAGAAAATTGTCTTACCTGAGACGATGACAACTGTGATGATACTGATGTAGGGTTTTGTGACAAAAGTGGCTGTGGTGAGAACTGTGACAAAATACTGGATGCTGGAGCAGGACTTCTCTGTGTCAGCTGGCTAACTGATGCTGGAGATGGGGGAAGTTGTGGTCGTGGCTGAAAACAACAGAATATAAATACTTATAAAGAGCTAGCATTGGAATGTAGGCGTGTTTGTAAGATTAAGGAATATAATACAAATTATTAACATGACCAGAATACAATACCCTTAATCAACTAGTTCTCCACAAAACATAAAATCAACTACTTATTCAAATAATTAAAATGAGGTCCGAAGAAGTCTATATTATTCACTGGTAAAAAGAACAATTCTTATGTCAAATGATCAATGTAAACATATCTCTTAAAGTTTTTGTAAACTATCCCATGACACATTCTTGGTTAATTTTTTAAGTTTTTTTGTAAAATTTTCTCTTTTAATTTTATGCAGAGGCTTTGTATAATGTTTTTTAGTGTTTTTCAAGCTTTTCTAAGAGGCTTGTCCTGGAAAAAAATGCAAGAGAGAGGACAGTTTGTTTCAACACCTGCCACCCAGACAATTCTAATTGGAAAAAGTGTGAAAAATTGCTCTGATAATACCTCCTCTACATGTTTTGGGGGAATACCTCAAACAATTTTTGTGCGATATAAGATTTACTCAGGACAATATTCACCACTATGTGTATGAATCCAGCTGCATCAGAAAATTTGGTATTGGAAGACCCTTTCTGTGTTATTTTATATTCCTAGTAGTTAAAAGATCTATGAAGAATGATGCAACAAAACAGATTGAAATAATTAAAATTGATGTAAAATTCATACTTGAGGAATAGGTTGTTGTGGTTGTGGAAATCTGTTTTTGATGTTATCAATCTGTTGAGCCTTAAGCAGCTGTTGCTGTTGATTTAAAGTTCCCAACTGCTGAAATATCAAGAAAAAGTTGAAAATAACTTCATGTCTCATACATTATGTTTTTGGATGGCACTTTCAAATTGGTCTATTTTCACATGAACTATATTTGGAAGATATGGCATACATTTTCCTCTGTGTTGAAGACTGCCTTTTTGTGTTGTGCATGTTCTGCTTTTGTGTCATAAATGAATACTCCATATTCTTTATTTTTTTATTAACGGATAAATTCCTTATGAAACTGTGAGGGTAAAGTGGTGAGATTTGGAAGAGAAGTACTCAAGGCACTACAATATTTGGTTTTTACTTTAGTACAAAGGGCCATATGTATCTTATTTTTGCTTAAGGGGGGTCGCAGGTCTAAATAATTTTTTTTTTATTTAATACCGTATAGCGGGTTATTTTCGCGGGTGTAAAATTTCGCGATTTTCATTGAATAAGGTATACGAAATATTTTGGCGGTTATTATTTTGGCGGATTCAACATTTTTAACATTACCTTTGTATGCACACCTTTAAATTGGCGGAATTTATTTTGGCGATTTTGTTCTATCCGCGAAAATAAGCGAAAATTTACACCCCGCGAAAATAACCCGCTATACGGTATAAGATTTCGTAATTTTTTTCTCTAAATAAATTTTATCTTTTACCTTATAGAAAAATAAAGGTCACCGATCATTTACACTCACAATCTGCCTTCGAAAGAAGCATACATTTTTGAAAAGGTACTTTTTTCTGTTGAACTAATAGGAGAAAAAGAGGTAATATCGAAATAACTAGAGGCTCTAAAGAGCCTGTGTCGCTCACCTTGGTCTATGTGCATATTAAACAAAGGACACAAATGGATTCATGACAAAATTGTATTTTGGTGATGGTGATGTGTTTGAAGTTCTTACTTTACTGAACGATTTTGCTTCTTACAATTATATCTATCATGAACTTTGCCCATTAGTAACAGAGAACTATATTTGGTAAAAATTTACATAAATTTTCCAAATTAATGAAAATTGTTAAAAATTGACTACAAAGGGCAATAACTCCTTAAGGGGTCAATTGATCATTTAGGTCATGTTGACTTATTTGTAGATCTTACTTTGCTGAACATTATTGCTGTTTACAGTTTATCGCTATCTATAATAGTATTCAAGATAACCAAAAACGGCAAAATTTCATTAAAAATTACCAATTGGAGGGCAGCAACCCAACAACCAGTTGTCCAATTCATCTGAAAAATTCAGGGCAGATAGATATTGACTTGATTAACAATTTAACTTCTTGTCAGATTTGCTCTAGATGCTTTGGTTTCATAGTTATAAGCAAAATCTGCATTTTACCCCTATGTTCTATTTTTAGCCGTGGCGGCCATCTTGGTTGAATGGCCAGGTCATCGGACACTTTTTTCAAACTAGATACCCCAAAGATGATTGTGGCCTAGTAGTTTCAGTGGAGATTTTGTAAAAGATTACTTAGATTTATGAAAAATGGTTAAAGATTGACTATAAAGGGCAATAACTCCTAAAGGGGTCAACTGACCATTTTGGTCATGTTGACTTATTTGTAGATCTTACTTTGCTGAACATTATTGCTGTTTACAATTTATCTCTATCTATAATAATATTCAAGATAATAACCAAAAACAGCAAAATTTCCTCAAAATTACCAATTCAGGGGCAGCAACCCAACAACCGATTGACCGATTCATCTGAAAATTTCAGGGCAGATAGTTCTTGACCTGATAAACATTTTTATCCCATGTCAGATTTCCTTAAAATGCTTTGGTTTTTGAGTTATAAGCCAAAAACTGCATTTTACCCCTATGTTCTATTTTTAGCGGTGGCGGCCATCTTGGTTGGTTGACCAGGTCACGCCACACATTTTTTAAACTAGGTACCCCAAAGATGATTGTGGCCAGGTTTGGATTAATTTGGCCAAGTAGTTTCAGAGGAGAAGATTTTTGTAAAAGATAACTTTAATTTACGAAAAATGGTTAAAAATTGACTATAAAGGGCAATAACTCCTAAACGGGTCAACTGACCATTTTGGTCATATTGACTTATTTGTAGATCTTACTTTGCTGAACATTATTGCTGTTTACAGTTTATCTCTATCTATAATAATATTCAAGATAATAACCAAAAACAGCAAAATTTCCTCAAAATTACCAATTCAGGGGCAGCAACCCAACAACCGATTGACCGATTCATCTGAAAATTTTAGGGCAGATAGATCTTGACCTGATAAACATTTTTATCCCATGTCAGATTTCCTCAAAATGCTTTGGTTTTTGAGTTATAAGCCAAAAACTGCATTTTACCCCTTTGTTCTATTTTTAGCCGTGGCGGCCATCTTGGTTGGTTGACCAGGTCACGCCACACATTTTTTAAACTAGATACCTCAAAGATGATTGTGGCCAAGTTTGGATTAATTTGGCCAAGTAGTTTCAGAGGAGAAGATTTTTGTAAAAGATTACTTTAATTAACGAAAAATGGTTAAAAATTGACTATAAAGGGCAATAACTCCTAAACAGGTCAACTGACCATTTTGGTCATGTTGACTTATTTGTAGATCTTACTTTGCTGAACATTATTGCTGTTTACAGTTTATCTCTAACTATAATAATATTCAAGATAATAACCAAAAACAGCAAAATTTCTTCAAAATTACCAATTCAGGGGCAGCAACCCAACAACCGATTGACCGATTCATCTGAAAATTTCAGGGCAGATAGATCTTGACCTGATAAACATTTTTACCCCATGTCAGATTTGCTCTTAATGCTTTGGTTTTTGAGTTATAAGCCAAAAACTGCATTTTACCCCTATGTTCTATTTTTAGCCGTGGCGGCCATCTTGGTTGGTTGACCGGGTCACGCCACACATTTTTTAAACTAGATACCCCAATGATGATTGTGGCCAAGTTTGGTTTGATTTGGCCCAGTAGTTTCAGAGGAGAAGATTTTTGTAAAAGTTAACGACGACGGACGACGACGACGACGGACGACGGACGACGACGGACGACGACGGACGACGGACGACGGACGCCAAGTGATGAGAAAAGCTCACTTGGCCCTTCGGGCCAGGTGAGCTAAAAAAGAACTTAATTACAGAAATTGCTTAAATTTTACAATTATTTAGTTAATGTTTAGTTTATTTGAAAACAATTAAAATATAGGTAACCAATGAGTAAAAAAAGATATTTCAATTTTAATGCCGAAAAATTGCATTTTTGCGCCAAAGGGAGATAATTTGGAGCTTTTACAATGAAATAAACATTTCAAAAGTCATCTAGTACCAAACCAAATCGATTTGTTTGGTTAATTTTGGTATCATATCATAAAGTAAAAACTAACAGTAAAATGAATAAAACTGTTATATACAAACAAATGTCTAATATTTTTGCTGAAATTTTTGTACCCGCGAGCACCCTTAAGTCCTCTTGTCAGGAAAAACAATTAAATATCTGGCATTTTTTTTATATCAAAAAGGAAAAAGAAAGTTGCTTAATCAAATAAAAGTCAATTCAAAAAATTATGCCTTATGCTGTGGTGGTAACATAAAAAAAAAAGTTCATCAGTAAAATCCTCTTTAAATGCTGTATTACCTGGGTTAGAGTATTTTGATCCAAACCTAAAGCTGCACGAGGAGCTCCAAAAGGCTGATTTTGTTGTGGTAAACCACTAGCATTTATCAAAGGTCCATCTATAAATAAAACACAACAATTTATACAACCAACAGTAATACTAAATAGAATACAACATCTGATAAATCAGTTTATCGCTATTTTGTGCATTTTTCCTTTGATCTTTTTTTGTGATAATTTTCATATCATGGTTCTCGCTTGATATGGAAAAATTATTGCTAGAAACTAAAGAGACCATGTGGCGTTGCTAACGAAATTGACATTGAAATTGACAATGTCGTCATAGGTAAAATAGCGATAAACAGGTTATCATTGGTCATCTCAACTCGATTGCTTTTCTCACTTTCGCTGAACCAGCTCAAGCGAGAAAATCAATCTCGTTGAGATAATCAACGATAATCTATAAGGATTGTATTGAGTGTGTATGTAAAGGTAGAATCATTGGTTAGCTTGCTTGTTAGCTGAACCAAGAAGTCAATATAAGGTAATGTGTACTTCCTCTCCTTTGAGAGTAGACAAGTCAGACGCATAAACAATCTATCTGTCTATTGGACTTGGCTACTTTGAAAGGAGGCTATTATACCTAACCTAATAATAACTTCATGGATCAGCTAGCAGGCAAGCTAAACAAATATATTACCTTTAACTACATACTCAATGCAATCTGCTACAAATTGTAAACAACTAAGTGTTTAACATAGCATACTGATGGACAGTCACAGATTTGAAATAGCACAGACCATTTTTAAATTCTAGAAGAATCGACTTTTTAATGTAAACAAGTATTCTGTGAGTAATATTGCATTGCAATACCATGTCCCCTACCAGTTAAAAATTAATTGTATTTGAACAAAATCCTAAAATTCGATCTATTATTTGCCATGGTGTAAACTTTTTAACAACTATCAAGTCAATATCTTCAAGACTGACAAAAAAGTGTTGAAAACTGATTATTTAATTATTTGCATTGTATCTTATTATAGCTTGTCTATTACCCACCCTTGTATAAAATATTTCTAAACCAGAGGGAAAACAGACAAGTAACAAAATATGACAGATACTAACTTGGACCAGGAGGTCTTGTAGGTGCAGTTTTCATTCTCTGTAATCTTTTCTCTTCAAGTTCCTTTTGAATTTTATATATTTTTTCAGCCAACAGGTGGTAATACTCCTCCTGTAAATAGGAAATCACAACTTAATTTAAATCAATGTCCTCAATAAAAGTTAACATCTCACCTGCAGCATTATTGTTACTAGAAAATACTTAGCTGAAAGTTTGTCTGGAAATGGTCAAACTATACAAAAGGTTCACACGATCAACTGACGTATACCTTATTCACAGTTGTTTTAACATTAAAACATTTTAAAATTCAAGGCTCATAAATATTTAACAAAAGCTCTTAATATTCTGGATCACTCAACTTATATTTTTGGCAAAAGTTCATAATGTAACAAAGGTAATCTTCAGTTCTGGGGACCCATTTTTACTATCTATATGTATTAATATCATATTGCATACTCCTGTTCTTTTTATCAAACAGGTCTAACAACTCCTTACCAAGTGGAATTTAATGCAGGGTTAATCAATAATCATCAAAAAAAAATTCAAGTTAAACTTTTAAGCCAAAAAATACTATCCTGTATCCATAAAATTTGTTACATCTCAAAAATGTCCTGCATCTGTCCAACAAAGTTATTACTTCTTACACAACAAAATTTAGAACATGGATACTTTAAATTATCCAACTATTGACAAAGACATAATACAAATCAATAATTAGGTAGCTGTCAGATACCAATAATGCAAACCATGAAAGTTAAAAGAAACAACTTTGTTGGTATGAGAGAACTTCGTACTTAAGAGGAAACTTGAATTGGTTCAATACATTGTACACCTCTGGACAACCTAAAGAGAGATGATTAGATATATGTTGGGATGTTTTGCATTTAAGGAGGATTAATGACCAACAGAAGGACATTGTTTAGTACACCCTGTATACAAATGAGAGTATAGCAATGTGATTACTTCATACTGTACTCCTACATACCCTACTGTTGGCAGTATCATACATGTCACCTTCAACTTTCCTGGCATATGCAACAAGATTGGTCATTCTTCTGTCCTTCAATGCGGCAGGATCTGGTGTTGGAAATATGGCTTGGACCCTGTCAAATGTTGATAATCTTTATGAAATAAACAGAAGCTTTGTTAGCACTAAGATCACCATATTTTAAGAAACCATTTAATTTTTGATAGATTTTTTTTAAATTATCCTCTCAAAAGAAAGATATTTGAAAAATTTTGTTACATAGAAATTTATCAGACATCAACCTTTTTTCTTTTAATTAATCCATAATTAACATCTCTTTGTTCAAAATATGACTCAATTAAGTGTTAAGATTATGGTGATCTTGAATGCAACTAACTTCTTCTTAAGTATATATTCATTTTTAAACAATATTAAGTTTATCCTATCTAAAAGTACTGGTAAAAGTCATGTAATTTTGCACTGGGTGTTGGCATTATTTATCATTGTCAGACTTCAGAATTTATAAATTAAATAGAACATGGAAAACAGGAATCAATCCAAACGTGTCAAAGAGAGAACAACATTAAGAATTGAAAATCCATCCAAACGTGTCAAGGAGACAACAACTTTTTTCATGCAAATGTTTTCCATGTGCAATAACCATAGATTGGCACATTCCTACCTGGAACAAAAAATGGATTATTGTGCACTATCATGAAGCAATAAGGGTATGTAACAACAATGATGCACATTCATAAAACTCTTTTTACTTTTTAAAGCATGATACAGAGTTCGCGAAAACTTCGTTTGACCCATCGGACATTGGACCGACAAAGCAAAATTATTTGTCAGTCCTACAAAATTTTTGCCAGTCCTAAAAAAATCTGTCAATTTAATCCTAATATAAAATAATAACATATTTTATCCAAATATATCTTTATTATTATTTTTAGTTTTATTTTTCACAGCCACGGACAAATTAATAATGAAGGACACGTTCTGTTCTTCTGATTGTTCTTATAGTCATCTTAACTATCAATTTCATCAACTGAATCATTTTCTCAGTATTTGTTATCTCCATCTAAGATTTCAATCGCCGATTGTTTGCCAAGAACAAATTTAGCAGGCCACATGTAGATCGGCACTAAGTTTTCCATACATAGGTTTCAGCTTGTCTATAATAACAGGAATCCAGTACCGGAAATAACCTGCAGGTACATCTGAAGACCGATGTAAACACGTATTGGAATTAGTTGCGATACAACTAATTACCGATAAAAAGGGAACTACAACGGCCGTTTTTACATCGGTCATCAGGACCGGCACTAGGTTTCAAAATACTGGTCCGAGCCTCATTTTGGCGGTCAGGACCGACAGGACCGACTATTTTCGCGAACTCTGATGATATGTTTAAGTGATAGATTGTAACATGTCATTTTCCATATATGAGAGTTACTTGATGATATAAAGATTGATATTGAGAAGGATATGGTTATATTCTTTAAAGTACTGCTTATTTCCCATACCTTAGAATTCTCTGAATAAGATTTTGTATTCCACTTATACAGAATCAAATAATCATAGGTCTCAGACCAATTTCTTACGACCATCCATTCTTTACCCGTATGATTTATACACAACGTGTTTGACAGTGTTTAAAAAGTCCTCAATTCTTTATTTTCAAAGCAAATTTTAACTCCTGCACTTTACAAAAAAACAAAACCCTGACAAGATCTACAAGATTACACCTATTCATTTCAATTTGTCTCCCTTCTTATCTTGCTAGTATTGTTTATCGATTGTTGCCTGCTTAGCATTTAGGGATGTTAGTAAAAGTTGTTATTCTTTCACAAAGTTTGTTCTAAGTAAAAATTATTTTTGGGGAATATTTTTCTTCATTGTTCTTATATTAGGAGTTGCTGGTTACTTACAATTTGTGAACCAAATGATTTCTTAGGTCTTGAGTTACACTTTGGTGCCATTCTTTTGTTCCCCGTGCTGCCTGTGCCATATTTGGAGCAGGACTTGAACTTTCAATGCTTGCTAAATTTCCTAACGGATTGTTAGAACTTGATATGCTTGATAAACTGTTTGACTGGTTTCCTACAGCTATTGAGTTGAGTCCTAAAACAGTTGTACATAAATCAGTCATCAAATGTACAGCATTTCAGCATAATTGATACAACACTACTTCTTTTAAATCCAATGAATAGAAAGTCAATGGAATCATAGAATCAATTACTGTACATTTACACCGTTTCCCCAAAGTTTACAGCATTTGTGAAACACAGCTCATCATAACTTGATTATTACATTCCACATAAAGGGAGGTGAATACATTACATAAGGGGATAACTTTTAAGATTATAAACTTTCAATGTCCAATTATTACCAGTTTGTCATAAGTTGACATTAAGAAAAGGCCAACAATCAAAAGTCATTTGAGCTGACAGAATGGAAAAAGGTAGCATACACTATATATATCTTGGGTCCTTAGTTGAGGAGTGTCTGCATCCAATAAGAAATATTTAACCAAAATAAGTTCCCTTATTAGTTACACAGCGAAATGCATTGAGTATGTAGGTAAAGGTAATATATTTAACTACATGTAGCTTGCTTGTTAGCTGAACTCAACTGTAAAGTTATTAAAAGATTAACTATACTACCCTCCTTTTGGAGTAGGCTAGTCCTACAGACTTTAAGGAGGGTCATATACCTAAACTAATAATGACATCTGGATCAGCTAGCCAAAGATATTACCTTTACCCACACTCTCAATGCATATTTCTGTACATTATTTTTTTTATAGCATGTTACCATGGTTACTATAATCATTTGTCTAAAGATTAAGATTTGACATCAGCATATAGCTATGTAGGGAGTTAACAAAATCATACTAAGTTCTGTAAAGATTGGTTTCATTTCAAATCTTATATTTCTTTATCTTATATTTCTTTATCTTAATTAACATATTTAGGCATGTATTGCAAACTATTTAACTAAATCATATATTAAACTATAAAATGTTAAAACTTACCTGGTGAATGTGAACCAGCAGGCCTCATGTTAAGACTTTGTTGGCCTCCAGGTTGCTGACTTGGTGACCCAGTGTAAGGCAATCCGAGAGCAGCATATGCCCTCTGCATCTGAATGTCTGATACATTTGGAAGACTCTGTGTGGTGGTAACTGGTTGACTTGGGGAAGCAGCAACAGCAGCAGCAGTAGAACTTCCTTGTGGAGCTGTTAAAACACTACCCGCTACAACAAAAGGGAAAAATTAACGTCACTTTTATCAAATGTTATCATTATTGTATTTCTGTCTTTAATATTTTGTTGACATGACTGACCAAAAAATAATATGAGTGAACATGTGATCTTATGTCTTGCCTAATAACAAAATTATATACTTACGGACATTTGAAGCCCCTGTTGTCCCACCTGGTCTTTTCTGGTCTGAGGCATTCTTCAGCGGAAGACAAACTGGACAATCACTCCTTGTACAGTTTTTCCAATGTGTAATTATCTGACGTGATGATGCACAGTGAGCAACTAAAATTATAAGATAATTTTTTAGTAAGCAGAAAAAAAAAAGAAAAAAAATTCTCTAAAAAACTAATTTGATAATGAAATTAATGAAAGTCAGACTTGAAGTTCACAAATATTGTGTCAATAACTCATAAGCCATGTCTAGTAGTGTTTTAATGAATTAAATTCCTTAGGACCTTCATAAAATATTTATCTCTAATACAACAATGAAGTTCTACTGCATCATGTTTAACAGATTATAAATGTTCAGGTATTTTCTGAGAATCCCTAGAAAAGTATGGGATTCTTACACGGAATTGATAAAATGATTATCCTTCAATTTTAAAGAGGTGAGATTACAAACCTTGGCATGATTTGCCAGCATTACAAGTTGTCATGTGATTAAGAACATTTTTCATGGTTTTACAATGTGGAAGTCCACATGTTTCCCCATTATTCTGTTGTCTTCGTTGGCACTTGTGAGCATGTAACAATAGCACTAATTGTTGCTGAATAAGTTTCCTCTTGTCTGGGTCTGCTGTAGGAGGCTGACGATCTCCACCAGTTGGTCCTGGTAATCCAGCATTCAAACCAGCACCTAATTGTCCACTAATTCCTCCAAGTGTAGCTTGTGGTGAATTTTGCTGAAATAAACAAAAAGTAAAAGTAAGAAATAGAACTGAATAACATAGTTCTACCATCAAGACAACTCAAACCTTTCAAGCAATATTGTTTTTTTCACCAGTAGTACTTTAAGCTACCACAAGGATAAACAAATGAAAAAGTTTGGTTTGGGCCAACATTTGGCCCTGATTATTAAGTTCAATGTTTCGGGGTAAAAAGTGTCTTGAGTTGATGAAAAGACATGTGAAAATTAATAAACTTTTTTCCCAAAATTTTTATTTTGAATTTCAAGCATTGATTTTTACATCCCAAATAGGTCAAAAATGGAGATTTTTGGGACTTTGAACACAATCATTCAGATGTCAACCAAAACAAGACCTAGCAGGGGTTTATCTGGGTATTTTGGGGAAAAGGATCCTGGCCGGTTTTGGGAATTTTTTAACGCGGTTTTCAATGAGATTGGGAAAAACAACCAATATACCAGATGTTAGTTTTAGTGTGTTTAATTCATTAAACATTATTTTGTTGGTGAAAATAAAGTAAGGACTACACCTTCTTTGTTTTTAAATATAACAACATGACATTTGAGTATCAAAATAATGAGTTCTAACTTCTTGAGGATTGTTACACTTTTTTGATTTTGACATGAAAATTTGTGAACTGAAATATTTTGAGTTCTGTATAAAATATATCCTGTTTCTATTTTCTTTTTTTATATATCTTTTAGTTTTCAATTTTAATGTTGCTAAGTCAGCTGTCACATGTTTGGTTCTTTTAATTTCTTATTTACTGTTTTTGATTGCAATTGACAAACCCGGAATTATATACTTGTCCGTTTCCTGATTTGATCTGGTTTTAGTATTTTCCCACCTTTCCTGTTAATTCATGCATATGGCAGCCATTGTTTGTCTAAAAATGTTCAATATGTTTCAAATTGGATTTACACATTACTTGTTGGCGATTTTTGACATAAAGCTAGCAGTTGAATAAAATAAACATCTCTGACATTATATAAATAAAGATGGAAATGAATTTTGTGATCATTTGGGAATTTTGTTCCCAAAATTGGGAAAAATGTAGGGTTTTTGCCGTAGGGAATGGGTCCGAAAACCGGACCCTGTGGAATGCTAGAAAAATCCATGCCTAGGAAACATGGAGCCCTAACACAAAAACATAAGTTTTCATTATAAAAAGGTTTTTAGTATCTAGTCATTATATTAGCTAGTTAACTTGTGATGTTGGTCAGTAAATTCTAATGTCAAATTCCAGCTAGATTTAGGCCAAAAACAAATATATTTCTGTTTCCTATTTCCCGACCGACCTTGATTCAAACCCCTCGACCATATATCTTTTTATTCAATTCTAGAAGAAAATCGTTTCCGGTCCGGTCCAGTATCTTACTATGCCCAAACAATCAAAATGGCTGCTCCCAGCACAAATGTGCTACAACTAAGGTTTTAAAAATGTCAGCACAGCGAGGATTATTCAATTAAAGCTTCTTTAAAGAGATTAAATCATTTTGGGGAACAGGACCCTAACCAAACATGACATTTATAAAACTGCAAATCTGACAGGGAGTGCAAATATTATAAAAAAAAATCAAAAAAATCCAGATCTACCAACCCTGATTTATTTGACTTGGAAGCAGGAAACAGCATATATTTTTTTTGGCGTTTGGGACCATTTTGGGGCCTTATCGAATCTACTCCTTTAGTGGACAAAATGTAATGTTACTGTGTATTGCACAGAAACAAACTTTTGAAATAGATAAAAATATGGAGTACATTTAACATTGAAATGCTTGCAACTTGAGATCACCAATGAGTGCTAGAGTTAGGTCAAGAGGTTTGGCTGAGATTAATGGGGAATCAAGTCTTGCATCCTCATTTTCCAATCAAAATTTGCATACTGTTGTGTTTTCTTTTCTTTTATGGTATTCATTGATTAGTTTTGTGGAATTTGTATCTCCTATACATGTCAGAGATCTTCAAATGAAGATTTAACTACTCACTGAAACTAAGTTGTTGCTTGGCATAGGTGAATGTGTTGTCATGATCGATGCCATTGATGGGCTACTGAAACTTCCAGTTGATGCTGGTTGTCCCATGTTCATTTTGTTCTGTGTAAAACCAAAAGGACTACTCCCAACTGGACCATTCTGCTAAAAATAAATGATTAAATTTTAGAATACATCTACATGTTATTCGCATAGGAATTTTTTAAATACATATAAAAATAAACTAAATGTGTACAAAATAAATGCTCATTATAAATAACTACAATTAACTTAAAATAAATTTCCTTTACATGGACATAGACAATACTCAGGTTCTATAAATATGTTTGTGTCAGGTTCTATAAATATGTTTGTGTCAAGTAGTCAACATAATGATTCCCTTAACAACTATCATTCAGCTTTTTGTATAGCTACCTCTGCCTTTAAAAGCACTCAACACAATTTAAATCCTTTAGTCAATTTACAACTCTACTCTGTGGGGTTGTCATATTTTTCCACTGCCCTTTGGAGAGTCCTTTGGAGATCACAACAACTGTATATACATAAATATCATCACTTACGTTCATAAGCTGTGACTGATTTGAAGCATTTGGCTGTAATCCAGGATGACCCATGTTCATACGAGCTTGCAAATTAGGGTTATTAATGTTATTCAACATCCCTGACTGTGGTAAATTGGACAGTTGCTGGCCTATCCCTGTCCCACGTCCTTGACCACTTACTGCATACTGAGGCCCATTATGCATCATTGGGTTTCTCTGAGCCATGGAATAACCTGTCATGCCACTTGGTATAGAACTTGCGTGAGATCCTAGAGAACTCATGACATTATTACTTGCCATTGTTCCCATACTATTGACTGTGTTGGTATTTGACATCATGTAGCTAGCACTACTTGAAGCAAAGTTTAACTCACTGCCTGCTGATACAGCTTTACCCATCATACTATTGTGTGGAGGTGAAGACAAACTATTCGATAATGGGCTTCTGATACTATTAACCGGATTATTCATCACATTTGGACTTCTGCTTGGAACTGGACTTGACTGAGATGGATTATTCTGTAAAAGAGCTGAAAGCTGAACATGTTTGTTCTGTGACGAGTCCTGTTTACCAATGTGGTTCTGAGTATCATTGTCATTTCCACTGTTCTGATAGCTTTCACTAGGTCCCAAGAGTTCATCTGGGAGATCATTCACCATATCAAATAAGCTCTGACTATTGTAAGTGAAATCTGAAAATAGTAATAAAAATAAAACATGAAACACAGGGTTCTCCCTAAGGCGAGTCCATGAGTCCTGGACTCATCAAAATCTGTTTGGACTCACCATTTTCAAAACTAGTGAGTCCACAGATGCATCAAGATTGAAGTATTTTGTATAAACTGAACACAGTTAAACACAAATATCATCATTTTATAGCAAAAGTTTAAAAGTGATCTGAATTTAATGTCATTTCATTGCTCTGTTAGGAAATGGAGACTAAAATGTTACATTATATTGCAATAAAATATTTTCTTCTATATGTTGTACTCATCATAGCTAAAAATGATGAGTCCCTGGACTCGCCTTCAAAAATCCTTAACGAGAACCCTGAAACATAAATAAGGTCAATAGTAGTACGTTGTATACTGCTGTTCAATAGTCATATATCGCCAACACATGATCTACAAATCACACAGAAAAAATAAAAGAGCAGAGTGAAAAGGTAGGTAAAGATTTTTTTATATACATAAATATCTATCCAATGCTCAAAAATCTTAAGAGTGACTCAAAAATACTTCATAATTTATTTTACATCACATTTTTGACATGAAATGTCATGAATGAGCTTTGTCTGTTTACGTATAATAATTTGAATTTCTGGATTGGCGTATTCAACTCAATGCACAAGCCCATAAATCTGATTTCACTAGCAGTTTTTTTCATTCATATTATCAACATGAACCCAGGGGGTCCCCTGACATGTTTGAGGCCCAAATGTGCAACAGTAGAAACACACTAAACCGTAATGCAGGTTCATTACTAACTACTTCTACAACATGAATTTCTTGATCCCTACCAAAGTTCTTTTAGTCAGTGGCAGTGAGTGACTAATATGAAATTTCTACGGGCCTAATAGCTGCATATAATTTAAGATTTTTCAGGCTATAAGAATTTTAAAGGTCTTAAGCTTTGGAATACTGAAAATCTTTAAAAACTGCTGATATATGCAACTAAAACATGACAACCTTATAGTTGGAGAAATTTGATTTGGTGATCCAACATCAATTTCTGTCAGTTTGCAATGTCAATATACAAAACCCCACCACTCTTTAATTAACAGCATTCCGAAATAAATGAAACCAAATTAGAATTTATGACATAAATGGAAATAAATTAAGGTTCTAGTATCTATTGTTTTGATTCTAATGATGAGTGACTGCTATCAACATATCTGACATCAAGGAAGCCTTACAAAAACTTTTTTACAGATTTGAGACATTTTTTCTCATGAATATCAGTGATGTTCAGTATTGACAGAGAAAGCTGCATTACTAGTCTATGAATACAGTACAATACAATAGACATCAAAGACCAGAGGTGATTTTTTTTGCAGACTTCGATTTTAAAATCTATGATTTATGTACAAATGTATCAATTCAGCTTCCAGCTACATCATTTTCAAGTTATGATGTACAGTAGTGTCATCCTGTCAGTTCCTAATCAACATCTAGAATACAAAATATGAAAAGCTAGCTGTTTGAAATACATGCAGGATTTGTTCTTATAGGACCAATTCAGAAATGGTTTTAGATCTAAACTGAAAGGATGTTGACTGCAAATGTCAATAACAAATACATTAAGCTGAGAATGCAGATGAATACTTTTGCTATTATTTATTTAGTTCATATAAAATCTTTCAATCTTGATTTGTCTTTCATTTGGACTCACCAGTTTTGAAATAGTGAGTCCGGGAGATTTTCATGAGTCAAGGACCCATGGACTCACCAGCATGTGTTTCATGATAAAATACACCTTATAGTATTTCCTGGTTGCCCGAAAATCTGTTGCGCTTGAATTATTGACATACAACAATTACTTTTTCATTGTGGCGTTGATATTTCATATTATGACGTCAAAATGATGTCCAGTAATTGCAGACAAATGGAAATAAGGAGTATATCATTCAAATCGCATACACCTTCAATGTACTAATGTAATGTTATATGGCAGCAAGAGATGATTTATCAATCTGTGATTTAAGCTGATTTACCATGGGGTTAGACTAACCACATAGTTAATACATAAAAAAAATCATCAAAATTTACTGGTTGTAGGTTATCATGACATGTGACAAACTCATTAATTAGTGCAATCAACATTCAAATTAATCTTTTCATTTGCATTTGCATTACAGAAGAGTTAAATGTACAAGATTAGCCATTTCAAAATTATATATATCAACATCAAACTCAGAATTGTATGAGCCCTTTTGTAAACATTTCTACTTTCACTTTAAAATTTACAAATATATTAGTTTCTTTTCAATTGCTAAGAACCATCAGCGTTTAAATAGTCAAAGTCACTATATTTAACAATTCCTGACCTGAAACATACCATAGGCATAGCACAAGGTGGAAATATTTCATTTCAGAAACACCATGCTAAATATTACTCTTTACACCTTACGCCATTGCTAACCAATATTCAAAATAAAACAAACTTTTAAATCAAATGAACACATACTACCTCCATCTGAAGATGCGCTTAATGCTGTTTTCTGTCGCTTTGCTGCTGGTGGCCCATCGACATTTTCTAGGGAAGAGAACTGGTCGGCCATGATGGTAATTTGCTTGTTTAGTCTTTGGTCCTGGTGCAGACAACGCAAAAATATTCAAAATATGTTATGATCCACAATCCAATATGTGATAAAATGCAAATAAATTCAATTTATGTAATGCAAATGAAGCCATGATGTCTGAAGGGTCAATGTAAATCGTTTTACATCACAGAATTTACCAGTTTTCCATTTTGGTTTTTTCACAAAGCCGATATATTCCGGTGATTATCGCTTCACATATTTACAATCTAGAACAAACTGATAAATTCCAATAAAAATATTATTTTGAAGAAAATGATAATCCAATCATAGTTTCTACGATGAAAAATTGGTTCTCTATTACTAATAAAGAGTCCCAAAATTCGACGGAAAATTCTAATTTCACCAACTTAAGATGGCGGCTGTTGATGAAAAGTTTTACGCTTGTCACAGAGCACAACGAACATAACCGAAGTAGAATTTTCTTGACGAAAATAACCACGTGACACCATTTTTACACTCCTGATTGGACTACAATGACGCATCGGTGCAATAACGGGTCATTAACGGACTATACGGAAAAGAACGAACTTAAATTATGGGAAGGATAATAGTGCTCGAAATTATAAAAATTGAAATGAAATAATTTAATAGATTTTGAACAATTTTTACATGTCTATATTGAATTGCCTATTATTTGCGATATTTTAGGAATATAGACAATTTAAATCTAGAGTTTGACAGAAGTAAACGGTACAAATAATTATTTAACAAGACAATGACGTAAATTACTAAATATATTGTGTACTGTTTTAATCAGTTGTTAATTAATTAGAGTTATAAAAAAATAGCTGATTTTCATGACTTATTTTAATGAAGAATGCATATACGAGTCAAGTAAACTCATTTTAGTTCCATGAATACCCCCTTCTCCAACAAAAAATTAACCGGCCTCCGCGGTCGGCATGCACGGCCCAATATCATAGTGTTTTACACTGAAGATTTAAGACCTACGATTCCAGGGAAGTTCTGAAATGAAACTTTAAGCTTTGAAGGCTTTTAATTATAAGCCCTGCATTAATTTAAAAACTGGAAATTTACTTAACCGTCTATCGCCGGGTAAATCATATGCCATACGTATTGATATTTGCTCATTTTGCACAAGTTGGAGCATATGGGTTCGAATCCCGGAGAGGGAAGAACCAAAAATTTGCGAAAGCAAATTTACAGATCTAACATTGTTGGGTTGATGTTTAGACGAGTTGTATACGTCTAAATTGAAAACTACGTTCTATGATTGCGTTGAATAAAAAACCGCAATTTTTATACGTGTGCATGTACGTCAAACAAATTTCGTTGTAGAAGGGTCTAAAAACAACACAAACAACATTTTCCAAAAGACCCAAAAAGTGAAAAAGTATATTTAAACAAAACGCATTTGACTAACAGGTCGAACAACTGATGTTCTTTAACCCTGCTGACTGCCATTGACGATTGACAAATAAAATTGATCACAAGATGTAACAAAATGGATCTGAATATAAATTTAATACGTCACAGAAAATAATATATATCCCTAATACCGTTTCGATCCATAAGATCACTGAAGAGACATTTATTGTCGAAATCCGGATATGGTGTACAAAAAAAAAATATTGACACCTTATGTTTGTGGCATAACATCGTGGCCACAAGTTAATAGTTTTCTGTTTAGTATTAAATTTATATTAAGATCTATTTTGTTACATCTTGTGATCAATTTTATTTGGCAATCGCCAATGACAGTCGGCAGGGTTAAAGAACATCAGTTGTTCGCAAATGCGTTTTGTTTAAATATACTTTTTTCACTTTTTTGGTCTTTTGGGAAATGTTGTTTGTGCTGTAATGTAGACCCTTCTATAACGAAATTTGATTCACATCCAGACGTATAAAAATTGCGGTTTTTATCCAACGCAATCATGGCACACACAATCATAGGTTTGAACGTGAGTTTTCAATTTAGACTTGTTTATATATATATATGATCGATTGAAATCATCATGCACACCCTCCGAGTTATTATCAGGCCGAAGAATAAGAATAATTACACCCTCAGGGTTATCGGGGAGAAAAGAAGGCTATGGTTAACAAGAAGCTGGGACTAATAGTATATATATACTTTAGTATAAAAGAGTTCCAGCAAGAATTCAGTATTATTACACCCTTAGAGTTATCGGAGGGATGTTTTAACAAGATTTCAATTCTAAATTTGTAAGTTATTTTCATGATATTAAATCGAATTGTTCTACTAAGCTGACTAATGATAACTGGACCAGTCCTTCACAGAATATGTAATATCAGAAAGAATCCTATGAGCTAGTGCACTGACCTTGCTAACAAAACAGTCCGACAACATTTTCACATTTACGGCGACCGACATGCATGCAGTGTTCTTAGTATAGTGTCACACGGGTAGTGAATTTGCTGTGTCATTTACCTCAATATAGTCACTGACTTAAGTTTTTTGAAATTTGAACTCCGAAAATGGCAGCTGAGATGCATTCAACTCGAATATTAACTGCATGACTATATGATTGTCCGTTTTTCTACCGAAGATGGGTGCTTCTCTCTGGACTTCAGCTTCCTCCATTTAACTGACCTTCACGATATATAACCATCAAACATTCAATTAGTGTTTGTTTTGTTTAAGTTAAAACTGTTTAAGTTAAAACTACTAATCTGAATATATGACACACGTATACGACGTGATGATTTCAACTCTCTGTCGGTCAACTTTCCTTTTATCAGCAGCAGCATAAATATCCTTTGTCTTTAGTAATCTTAGTTTTTTTTGGATACTGTGATTTATCTTATGATCGTTTTTCTTTTTTTTTTCAATCGCATTTCCAATTTGTTTTCGACTTCGTTATGAATGTGAATATACCTTTGTATCTTTCGTATCCCTACTAATACATTATACATTCGACGGTTCGAACATGTTCACGCTATACCGATTTCATTAACAGGAGTGTGCTTCTTAACCCCGGCCAAAAATGCTCCAGCATATTAACAAGTAAAAACGACTGAAATTTACACATAAGTTTTACGATCAGCAACTCGAATTCATTGAGTAGTTTCAATAAATGTGTATTGCCGTCTAATGTATCTTATATTTAAGTTGTCTAATCATCATTTTTTCCGATTATGTCCTATTCCTGATTGTGGCTTTTTGACCGAGTTTGAATTCGCATGATTGGTGATGCAGTGTTCTTAGTATATATAGTGTCACACGGGTAGTGAATTTGCTGTGTCATTTGCCTCAATATAGTACTTAATATTTTAATTCGAACTCCGAAAATGGCAGATGCATTCACCTCCAATATTTTTTGAATACTGTGATATGCTGGAGCATTTTTGGCCGGGGTTAAGAAGCACACTCCTGTTAATGAAATCGGTATAGCGTGAACATGTTCGAACCTTCGAATGTATAATGTATTAGTAGGAATACGAATGATACCAAAGGGATATTGACAATCATAGCAGGAGACTCACCAAGTCTGGCCTTGTGATTCTCATTTTTTTTCTATAACATTGATTTGTCTCATTCTATTTTCGATCTACGATATTTGAACATCGGAAAAGTACTGCAGCATAAATTAAAGTACAATAATAAATATTAAAATCTGAAATCACATATTCGAGTATTTTACCTACAATATGTTAATTCTATGATATTTTCATCTAGAGAAGTTGTATGTTACTTATCATATCATAGATTAACACTCTTAGAATATTTTAAAAAAAGAATCAACTGATAGAAAACCATATAATACAAATATGAACGTTTTTCATATTTGTCGAGCCTTCGACTTTTGTCGAAAAAGCGAGACATACCGATTCTACATTCCCTCGTTGCGTTGTCGGCGTCGTCCACAAATATTCACTCGGTTGTTAAAGTTTTTAAGATTTAAATAACTTTCTTAAACTATCCTGGATTTGTACCAAACTTGGAAAGAAGTTTGTTTATGATCATAAGATAGTATGCAGAAGTAAATTTTGTAAAAAAAATCCTGTTTATTCGTATTGCCAAGTTACTTATAAATGGACTTAGTGTTCTGTCAGTAACCATTACAATCACTCTGAGATTCAAGTTTTTAAAAAATCGATCATAAGATTCAAGATAAATTTAGTAAAAAAAAATAAAAATATTTTTTTCCGTATTTTACTTATAAATGGACTTGGTTTTTCTGCCAGGAAACATTAGATTCACTCTGAGATTAAAGTTTAAAAAATCTTATTAACTTTATTATACTATCCTGTTTTGTACCAAACTTGCACAGAAACTTGTTTATGATCAAAATCTAGTATCTATAGCGGTAAATTTTGTTAAAATTTTGTACCTGTTTTTTACTTATATTTAAATGGACTCCGTTTTTCTTCCAGTTAACATTACATACAGTAACAGTCGAAGTTAAAGTTTTTAAAACATTTTTTAGATTCATAAACTATTTTAGATTTTTACAAAACTTGAACAGAATAGTTATCAAAGGTACCAGGATTAAAATTAAGTGCGCCATACGCGCGTTTCTTTTACATAAGACTCATCAGTGACTCTCATTAATCAAAATATAAAGCCAAACAAGTACAAATTTGAAGAGCATTGAGTATCCAAAATTCCAAAAAGTTGTGCCAAATACGGCTAAGGTTATCTATACCTGGGATGAGAAAATCCTTACGTTTTTTTTTCGAAAAATTCAAAGTTTTGTAAACAGAAGCCTCTTACAAGTTACAATCATAAGATAGTATCGAGAGTATTATTTTTGTTGTTTTTTTCCTCGCTTTTGTTGAGCCTGCGATAAATAGCAAAAGTAGGTTAGACACTGGGTTCCGCGGAACCCTTACGATTTTTGTTTACTTATGATCGTACAAACAACATATTTTCCGAAAACAATTAAGATATTTCTTAATGTACAAATTCCTCATAAACGCACTTTTTACATTTTCCGATGTGGATGAGAGGCGAACAGAGGGACAGTCAAACTCACAAGTCCAAAACAACTGACAACTCATGTTAAAAAAGACAAAAGTCATAAACATGTTTAACCCCGACGCATTTTTGCGCCTGTTCCAATTTAGGAGCCTCTGGCCTTTGTTAGTCTTGTATTATTTAAATTTAAGTTTCTTGTGTACAATTTGTAAATTAGTATATGGCGAGTCATTATCACTGAACTAGTATAGTTTAGGGGCCAGTTGAAGGACGCCTCCGGGTGCGGGAATTTCTCGCTACATTGAAGACCTGTTGGTGACCTTCTGCTGTTGTTTTTTCTATGGTCAGGTTGTTGTCTCTTTGACACATTCCACATTCCCATTTTCAATTTTAAAAACAACAATAGTACACAAATCTCAACATAGAAAACTAAAGACTGAGCAACACGAACCCTGCCAAAACTGGGGTTGATCTCAGGTGCTCTGGAAGGATAAGCAGATGTGTCAACTGTCGTATTGTTCATGTTAGTTGATTTCAATAATGTGCATGGAAGTATAAAATAATATCACTTTTGTACAAAATTAAAGTACATTTCAATTTTGCCTATACACACAAAACAACTATTTCATAATGCATCTATTCTACAATATATAGACTATTGTATAGTTCAGTTTGGTGAAATTTATTACAAAAAGATTCAGAAAGAATCTTAAAACTTCAAAAAAGAGTACAACGAATTATACTTGGATGCGATATTTCTGTTCCATCCAATCTTATACGTTTTTTTTAGTTTAGTTTAAACATATTTATTTATGGCAGTGGCTATTTGACCGGCACCGGCTAAATAGCAAATTTGCTATTTGACCGGCACCGGCAAAATAGCAAATTTGCTATTTAGCCGGCACTGAATAAAGCTGTTCATTGATGTGATTAGTCATGTTAGTCAATATGTAATTAGAGAATAAATAAGCTTATATAATTATAAATGATTTATCACAACATCAAGCATTAAAAATACACTGAGTACAGTCATTTTTTTTTTATTGAAGATGTACATAAATAAATAATTTATAACTTTATAATATTGATTAAAAGCATGAAAACACATTTGTATATATACATTTTTAAATATATTTTTTTTCTAAAATATTTATAAAAAAGTTGATGCCAAATTCTGTGTAATATCTATGGTTTAAATATCCTGCCATGCTATAAAAATAATGTTATGTGAAACTTCGTACATCTTAAAAAAGACAATATCAAAAGTTGTTGCTATGAATTTCAAAAGCATCTGCAATTGTTATAGTGGATTGGGAAACACGTTTTGCAACTTATATAAATCCCTTTCCACTTTGCGGGTGCGAGTGCTGCCTTGTAGCGGCATTAGCCTACTCTTTTTCGAACTCTACAAGGGTGTCTTTAACGTGCAAGAGATATGGCTCTCTCTTAACACGGGTCAGCCATTTATCGTCACCTTCCGACGGACTATCATCGTTTCCTCAAGACCATATTCGCGAATGGTGTCAAGGGAGAGCCGAAAATTGAGTTCCTGAAATTTTCATCCCGAACGGGAATCGAACCAGGAACCTT
The DNA here is from genome assembly GCF_036588685.1 of Mytilus trossulus. Lineage (NCBI taxonomy): Eukaryota > Metazoa > Mollusca > Bivalvia > Mytilida > Mytilidae > Mytilus > Mytilus trossulus. The sequence continues at coordinate 66,423,897 of NC_086386.1, forward strand.
TGTGTAAGTAGTCCGATGCACTAACCACTACACCACGACTCTCTTTGTTTTTTTCTTTGACAAACAGAATAAAATAGTATACGAACAAACAATTTTTGTGTAGAAAATTGTAAATGGACTAATTGGACATAGGAAGATGTGGTATGAGTGCAACGAGACAACTCTCCATCCAAATAACAATTTAAACAAGAGGCTCTCAAGAGCCTGAATCGCTCACCTTAATTCTTTTGGTTAAATCTCTCATCAATGATTATTTTGGCTTTTCAATTTATTTAAATGTTTTTTGGATCGTCCTATTTTCTTCAAATGCCAAAAAAAATAATCATTTTCTCCTATGTTCTATTTTAGCCATAGTAGCTATGTTTCTTGACAAACAAGGAAATAAAATATAAAATTTATACTAAATACTCTGAAACTCATTTAGCCTAAGTTTGGCTGAAATTGATACAGCAGTTTCAAAGGAGAAGATTTTTTAAAGTAAGTCAACATGATGAACAAATTGCGAAAAAAGTCCTTAAAGGGCAATAACTCCTTAAGGGGTCAATTGACAATTTTGGTCAAATTGACTTAATTGAAGATCTTACTTTGCTGAACATCATTGCTGTTAATAGTTTATTTCTATCTATAATTATATTCAAGATAATAAACAAAAACAGCAAAATTTCCTTAAAATTATCAATTCAGGGGCAGCAACCCAACAACAGGTTGTCTGATTCATCTGAAAATTTCAGGGCAGATACATTGTAGATCTTGACTTGATAAACAATATAACCCCAGGTCAGATTTGCTCTAAATGCTTTGGTTTTTGAGTTATAAGCCAAAAACTGCATTTGACCCCTATGTTCTATTTTTAGCAATGGCGACCATGTTTGTTGATAGATCATAACTTCGGATACAATTTACAAACTAGATACCATATGGAACATTCAGTTAAAGTTTGGAAGTATTTGGCCCAGTAGTTTCAGAGGAGAAGAATTTTGTAAAAGATTTTAAGATTTACGAAAAATGGTTTAAAATTGACTATAAAGGGCAATAACTCCTAAAGGGGTAAACTGACCATTTCCGTCATGTTGACTTATTTGTAAATCTTACTTTGCTGAACATTATTCCTGTTTACAGTTTATCTCTATCTATAATAATATTCAAGATAATAACCAAAAACAGCAAGATTTCCTTAAAATTACCAATTCAGGGGCAGCAACCCAACAACAGGTTGTCTGATTCATCTGAAAATTTCAGGGCAGATAGATCTTGACCTGATAAACAATATTACCCCATGTCAGATTTGCTCTAAATGCTTTGGTTTTTGAGTTATAAGCCAGAAACTGCATTTGACCCCTATGTTCTATTTTTAGCAATGGCGACCATGTTTGTTGATAGATCAAAACGTCGGATACAATTTATAAATTAGATACCCTAAGGAACATTCAGTTAAAGTTTGAAAGTATTTGGCCCAGTAGTTTCAGAGGAGAAGATTCTTGAAATAGTTTACGACGACAGACGACGACAGACGACGGACGACGGACGACAGACGACAGACGACGGACGACGACGGACGCCAAGTGATGGCATAAGCTCACTTGTCCCTTCGGGACAGGTGAGCTAAAAAGTAAACCATTATAGGTCAATGTACGGCCTTCAATACGGAGCCTCGATGGAATAATTTACCACTCACAATAACAAATGTTTGTAATGTGGAATTATTCTGGAAACTTTGTTATAATCATTTTCTTGAAATTTCTATGCAAGTCGAATATTTCGTTTTGGTTTGGTTTATTGTTAACATGAACACTTAATCAAAACTTTATCAAGTCATGATTGTCATTGATTGAATTTTGTATATACCTGAGACTACTATAACACATCACATAGTAGTCTCAGTATACTAACTAGTAATAAATGTTTTATTTTTAATGTATGAATGTTATAACAGTATTCGTAACCTAGACCCCGTTTACACTGGCAACGAATTTAAATCGATCTTTATTTGAATCGATCTTAAAAAGACCAGAGTTGAGTTCAATATCGTAGCAGCAGAGACATATAATACATTGTATTATATGTCTCTGGTAGCAGCTACGTACCTGCTATCAATATCTATGTAACAACTAGTATATAGCTAAACGTTCCGGCAATAGTAAAAATTTACGTAGCACCACGTAGCTGCTACGATATTAAACGCAGCCCAGTTCGCGTTTACATTGCACAAGCTAGATCGTTCAAGATCGAGTGCGTTTACACTACAACATAAAAAGAACCGGTTTGACCTTTATTTTCCTTCTTATTATAACAAACACATGAAAAAAGATTGATTGCGGTCGATCTAAGCGATTACACCAAAAAAAGAAGATCCGATTCAAATAAGATCGATCTTTTTAAAACCACCTCTAGAGGTAGCCTTTCTAAGTCCGATTGAAGGTCGATCTTACCCGTTTACACTGGACCAAAGATCGATCTTTTTTTTCAGTGTAAACGGGGTCTTACTTTACCTTTAATATGTGTAATATTCTGCTCATTTTTGGCGCCATGATTGACAAATAAAATATTTTTTGTTTGTTTGTTTGTTTGTTCGTTTGTATTTTGTTTGAGGGCCTCAATGAACATTAGACTAGTCCTAATCGAATAACCCTCTTTAAATAAAGAATTTATTATTATATATCCAGGAATTTACTGAATAAAGTAAGAAGGTGTGTATAATAATATTAATCATAAAGCTAACAAGTATAGGGGTTGTATTTCAAATCTCTTCTACCTTCAAGAACTGAATACTTTTTTTGGTAAATTCATTGGGGTGTAAAAGAGTTGAATGAGTGCCAATGAGACAATCTTTATCAAAGTTGCAATGTTTAAGATGTTTGTAGATCTACTGTCTAATTTTTACTATTAAAGGTTTCTAAGCTGTTAAGCAAAAAGGCAAAAAAAAAATGGTAAAAAATGTCAATAAATTCAATAAGGAGTTGTCCTGTGGACTCATTTGAAGAAATTGTGCTACTAATGTTTTAAATTAAGAAGATGTGGTATAATTGCCAATGAGAAAACTCAGCAAGAGACCACATGACTTTGAAGTCTGCAACTACCACTTAAACATCTATTATAATTTTTAACCTAATATTCATATATAAAATGAATTAGTAAAATTTGTCATTTAAGGGACATAACTCCTATTATAATTCATCTGACAGTTGTAAAACTTGTGATATAAAGGAAAAGTAATTAGATCTCAACATTCTGAATTTTGTGTCTGTCAAATTTTCTCTTTAAAAGCCATTCTCAAGATGATAGACAACATTTGTATTTTACCCCTGTATGTTGTTTTTTAAGCTGTCTGCCATGTTACTTGGCCCTTTGAGCCAGGCTGACTATATGCGGTATGGGCTTTGCTCATTGTTTAAGGCTGTATGGTGACCTATAATTGTTAATGTTTGTGTCATTTTGGTCTTTTGTGGATAGTTGTCTCATTGGCAATCATACCACATCTTCTTTTTTATACCTTAATATAGTCCAAAATTCTAAATGACTGTGCATCTCCCAAGTAACTCAGTGGTTGTCACTTGTTGCTGTGTATCATCTTTGTATTTTGCTTGATGTTTTGTACATGTATAAACCAGGCCTCTAGTTTGCACATCTGAACTGTTTTACATTTGTCCTGTTTGCTTTTTATAGCTTTTTATGTAGTATGGGTTTTGCTCATTGTTTAAGGCCATACTGTGACCTATAGTTCCTAACTTCTGTGTTGTTTGGTCTTGGGTGTAAAGTTGTCTCTTTGGCAATCATACCACAACTTCTTCTTATTTTGTTGATAGGGGGCATAGTGAGTCATCTTATGGACAATGGTAAGAAGATAGATTTTAACATTGTTTCTCAATCTTTTATGGGTTTTGAGATATTAGATGACTGACACATTTAATCCTTGTGTTCCATTATTTGCCCTGATAGCAATGTTGAGATATAAGTTGACTGATACATTTACTCCTTGTGTTCCATTATTTGCCCTGATAGCAATGTTGATTGAATGGCAGGAACCAACCAAGCTTTAAACAAGACACCCTAAGGGTCACTCAGTTTAAGTTTGGCTGAAATTGTCCACTGGTTTAAAAGAACATTTTTGAAAAAGTAAACAATGACTGACCCAGACAACAGACAGGGAATGGACCATATGGCCTCTAATTTTTTTTTTATTTCATTGTAATGATACACAATATTGTAAATAAAATATTTTTTAAGAAAGAAGTTTACTATGACGATTTGAAACTAGTAAGTCAAAAAAATAAAAAATAAATTTCATAAGTTTAAATCTATTTTTATTTAATTTTTTTACAAACAATATGGACATATTATATGAAAAGGTATTAATATCTTGTAACTAACAAATGCTAACACAAACACTTCATAAATTCTTTAAGCTTCGAAATCCATAACATTTGTATTTCGAGTCATAATTAAACTAAAACAATATAGACAATATGAATGATAAATACTGTCCTTAAATGACAGACTAGATTTATAGCACCTCAGTATACAGGGGTTGTAAAGATGGATTTAGTGCATGGAAGTACCTCAGTACACTACTTCAAAGGAACATAAAAATGGGTGGTAAGCATGGAACAACAAGGTGATTGCATAATGACCAGGATATATTTTTGATTATTACACCTTATATAAGGAAGTCAGATTTTGATTGGTTAATAATAGCCAGTGTATTTTTGCATATTCTAATATTTTTTCCTCATTTCAAACGAATTTGCCTGTTTTTCACCAGGGCCCGTGAATTTGCCTCAAATACCATGGTATTTGCCATTTAGGATATTCCTTTTTTACCCTCTCAAGCATCTTCCCGACAAAAATTTTCAGATATGATGTTACATAAAAAGGCGAGCTAACGCATATTAGTACATGTAAATTCCCCTGGTTCAATGATAATATCATCTTATCCTCAAAATTATGCATAAACATTTTCAAGAATTACAGCTTTTAAGTAAAAAAAACCCCAGTTGATCAGATTCACTTCATCAAGTTAATCCTCATATTTCTAAATTTGTATTTAACCATATAATTAGTCTATAACATTGTTAGTTGGGGTAGGGGTGGGGTACTGGTAAAACACTGATCATTCTAATACAACTGCAACAAAGGACAGTGTAACCCATAGTTCTGGTCTTAAAGTACAGATATAGCCTTAAAGAAATCTAGCAAAGAATTTTGCTAAACCTAGAGTTATGGGCAACCACGAACTTGCAGTGTGGTGTAAGCTTTGTTTCATGTTGAAGGCCTTGCTGGTTTTTTTTCAGGTGAAGACATCAATAAAAGCACTGTTCCTTTTTCTTTGGGTTATCCATTGCTTGTTCTGATTTCTTGTTATGAACTAATACACCTTATTCCTTCTTTTCCTTTCTTATTAGAATTTAGAATTAATTGAACCAATAAGAATTGCATCTTACAGTTTGCCCTATTCTAAATAAAAACAGAAAAGAATGAATAATTATAGAATAACTAATCAAAGAATTCAAATATGAATAAATATTCGATATATGATCAAACAACTGATGAATTTCGCGCATTCGTGAATGTATGTGTTGTTTGGTGACTCTTTGATTATTTCTATAATTACCCTATCTTATTCAGAACTAGGCATCATGTTATTCCTATTGGTAAATGACAAGATCAACTATCCATTATTAAGATGTTCACAACTGTAGTGATAGGGTCATAGCTGATTCAGTTTATAAATATCCCAAAAAATACAGTTGTTCATAATGAATGCTTTTACAATATATAAGCAATTTCAGTTCATATGAATATGGCATGAAATTTCCATATTTCATATAATCATAAAAACAATTATAAAACAATACAAAACACACAATTTTAAAAACTACAGATATTTTTCGGATAGAATATGAATTACAGGACGGATTTAAAGCTGTATCCAAACAATATGACAATTATTTCTTCTACTTAATGTTAGCATTATACAGATATATACCACATTAAAATCAATAAATAAGCTAATAAAAAGGAGCATGAAAATATCTAATTATATACATATAGCAGTGTATCAACATAAAACAACATAAACCTGGAGTCTAAACCCCTGAATACACTTTACATCAACAATAACAGATCTGATTAAACTTAACAAACTATATAAATAATAATTCTATCTGATATACATGTATATGTCAAGCAGACAAAACACACTGACCATACAAAGCTAGGAACAATGTAACCAAGAAAAATATCATTTAACAGAATAATCCTACAATAGGAAGATGACATAATATCAAGTTCATACACACATATTTGTACCACACATGAAATATATGCAACCGATATGTATAAGTTCTCAATGGTTTTGCAAAAGAGGATTTGTTTCTCTGCTACAATCTCATCTAAAGGCCAGCAGCCATGAGAATAAATGTTGTCGAAACATCCTTGAATTGGGAATTTAATTGATAAAATGTAACTTGCTATTTTTTGTATGCTGTAGTTGGTGTTAACACTGTCAATGGTAGAAGCACCCTTAGTTTCTAGTCATATTTTCTATGGTAGAAGCACCCTTAGTTCATATTTTCTATGGTAGAAGCCCCCTTAGTTTCTAGTTATATTTTCTTTGGTAGAAGCACCCTTAGTTTCTAGTCATATTTTCTATGGTAGAAGCACCCTTAGTTTCTTGTCATATTTTCTATCCCAAGGGAGTAGCATGAACTGAAAAATCATCACAAAGAAAGATCAAAGAAAAAAATACACAAAATAGCAATCAATATATCTTTTGTTTTCATTATTGATATAATCATTCAGCATTGGAATGGATAAGAAGCCTTCATCAAGGCCAATTATTTTAAAACTAAGTCAAGTTTGTAATATATTGTATATGTCAATTGTTATTTCCCATACATGCAACAAACTTGTCAACAAGGGGCCTCTGGAAACATTTCTGGGTAAATATGATTGGATTTGATGTTTTGATAGTTGATCTTTGAAGAAAGTTTTGCAAGTTTATTGCAGAGTTTGCATTTTTTTAGATTTGTTTTCTCCTCAAAATAAAGTAGTGTTGCACTTATAAAATGACTATTTTTTGTCACTATGATGACTATTGGTTAATTGTGGTTATAGCTCCGACTACTGGTTGTAAGACTACTACAAAGAGGAATTTCAAAGATATTATCTTTGCCTCTTGCTTTGACTAGGATGAAAAATAAAATATAATCACATCACAAAAAAATAACTATGTGCTTTCATATTTTTTGGTATTTCATTTTAAAGACATGAAGAAGTTGAGGAAAGAGATCTGTGTGGTTATTTCTTTATTATACTTCACCTTAGTATGGCTTATACATGTATCATAGATTTTGATTGGTCAATAACTTGTATATTTTACTTAACTTCAATGCTTAATTACCCCAATTTATGTTTAAAAATAGATTTATAGCATAATGTACTGAAAATAATCTATGCTTCTGTCAGTTATTGTTAGTAAGCTCCTGTTACAAACCAAGCAATTCATGATAGTGACAGCAACAAAAACAAGAATGTGTCCACAGTACACGGATGCCCCACTCGCACTATCATTTTCTATGTTTAATGGACTGTGAAATTGGAATAAATTCTCTAATTTGGCATTAAAATTAGAATGATCTTATCAAAGGGAACATGTATACTAAGTTTCAAGTTGATTGGACTTCAACTTCATCAAAAACTACCTTGACCAAAAACTTTAACCTGAAGTGTAACAGACGGACGAACGGACGCACAGACTAGAAAACATAATGCCCCTCTACTATTGTAGGTGGGGCATAAAAACCAACATAAACAACATATACTTCATGTGTGATCCATACAAAATAAAATATAATCTAGCAGTAAAAATACCATACAACCAAAATGAATAAACTTATAAGACCTTGTAAAGATCAGACATTGGTTACTCCAATTTAATAAAAAAAAAAATAATAAACACACAACTAACAACAAAAAGTGAGACATACCTATCAAAATATGACAAAATTCATAAGTCATAAGAATCTCTGCTGCTCTTTCAATGCAGCAGAATTTCTTATTAGAATTCAGAACCCAACATTTACTATATTGCAATATACACTATTAAAGCAGTGTTTAACAACCTTGACCACCAATGAGGGTCTCACATTGTCATTAAATACACTCTGTTTAGAAATATAACTGAAAGTCAAATTTCAGGTTACAAATAATCAGGAGACAGCCAAGTTTTGCTGGATTTTACTTCTTAAAGCTGGATATATTGCACAAATCTGTGACCTAATTGGCACATTTATCACTGTTTTATTAATACAATTAATAAAAATATACATACATTATTAAAATTCTACAATATGACAACAGTAAATAGGACATTCCTTATGAAGCATATGGTTTTATATTTCCTATACAACCACTGTTTATCAAATGCCCCAATATTTTCATAAATACCAATTACCCTTTATTTACGTATTTTATATTGGTCTCTTTATTTCTTTCAATTTAAACTATTATAAACATATTTAATATGATATGTATATAAGTTTGATTGTCAAATTCATTTGATAAAGTATTTTCTCTTTTTTCCCATTTTTACCTTTATCTAGCAAGGATCTGAATAAAGAAATTGATAATTACCTTCTTCAATATTCCGAGTAGTATGAGAACAATTAAGGAAATGGTGTGATCTTTATCTTAAAATAAAACCGCCTGATTATGTCAACAACTAATACTGTAAACGAACTAAATTTTGCAAGCAATTTATTTTCGCGGCTTTCGCAAGTAGAAAAATAACGCGAAATTAAATCGTCGTGAAAAGGAATAACTTGGATCTTTCCCTATCAAAGTATATTAAGTAAATAAGATAATCGCGAAATTATATTGCAACGCAGATGACTAGCTGGGTATAATAAAATAAAGTATGTGCGATAATAAGTTGGTTTACAGTAACTCTTATACATAGAAGTAAAAGATTTATATATATTTATCTTAATCTAGGACACAAAATCAAACAGACCTAGACCATCATTATACTATTGCCACATTCTTGTCTGTCTGTCTGTCTGTCTGTCTGTCTATCTATATTTATATTTGCTTTAGATCAAGTCACATGACCATTGGCAGTCATTTGAGGCCATCTCTATGGTTAATAAGATGAGATCTTGTCCTAAAATACACACAAATGCTGATACTTTATTTTCTGTTTCTAGAATTGTTTATTGTTTCTATACATGCTATAGAACTTTTGTAATACATGTAAAAAATTATTTTGATAAAATTGTTGGTAATGAATTTGGCATCTCATGCCACTTAAGAGGTTTGCCATCTAGCATATCAACAAAAGATGTTTGGTATATGTAAATAAAACAGCATCAAAACAATTCATAAACTGTTGACACAGAGAGATGTCTCACCTGTCTCCATAAAATTATGAAGAAGACAATTCAGAAGAAGACAATCCGATGGACATTATCATTGCTAATTAATTCAAACTTGCTGGACCATGAATTAGTGATAGGTTTTCGATATGGTCACCGAACTGAGGTGTACGGATAGTAATGTAAATTTATATAACAAATTATTGTCAATTGTAAGTCCTATCAAACTGATTTAAAGCAGAAAATTTAACATTGAAAATTGGTAACTAATTCAAAGTCACTGGACCATTTTCCTGGAGATAGGGCCTCAAAATAGTTGTCAAACTGATATGCACTGATAGTAATGCAATTCATACAAAACATCATTGATTTATCAGAAGTAGTTCCTATCAAACTAACTTAAACAGTTTAACAATTGCCATAGTCGCCATCACCCGCAATACTCATGTCTCGCTTTCTGCGCCTTTCTTCACAGGCAAGAAAATATCCACAAAAAATATATAGAGGTTAACACATGGTCTTCAACAAAAGATAAATGATATAAATATGTCAGTTCTAAATCATCCCTTCATATATATGTATATAAAATCTTAAGGACATTTCAAAACTATTTCATTTAATACATGCATCTTTAAATGACATATTGGAATAATGATCCTATAGCACTCTATAGACTTCAGCCAGTGATTGTTTGGAAATAGTTAATTATAAACTAATTATAATACTATGCATACATTTTCACTCATAGTCATACTCCTAAAATGGTGAAAGTGTGGACAAACTGAAATGTCTTAATCTGCATAATTGATTGTCAGAATAAATATTTCGATGATGTTTGGTTAATATGGTGACAGTCATTTAGATCAAAGTATAACAAAAAGATATAATTCTGTTAAAAAATTTAATTATTTTTAATCTAATGAGAATCAACAAACCCTGTAAGAATTTTAGTAATTGAAGAGACAATTAACCATGAAAATGAGGTCGAGATTAAGTGTCTCATAACTGATAAAGATGTTTACCATAAAAAGATTCTCAAGTCTCTAAATATTTATTTTGTCTTATATGATTATGGAGAACTGACAACTGAATGTCATTATCCCACTAATTAAAGAATTAGTTTTTTACATCAATATCTCTGAAACAACAAGTAAAATTTCCAATAATTATGTAACAAAGAGAAAAATGGCCTTACAAAGTTTACCACATGAAAATATACTGTAAATAAGAATTATTGCGAATTTGCTAAATATGCCAAATTTACTTACATGACCTAGAAACATTTAATATTCATGATTCAAATAAAACTGCCATAGTATAACAAGAGGCTCTCAAGAGCCTGAATCGCTCACCTTAATTCTTTTGGTTAAATCTCTCATCAATGATTATTTTGGCTTTTCAATTTATTTAAATGTTTTTTGGATCGTCCTATTTTCTTCAAAAGCCAAAAAAAATAATCATTTTCTCCTATGTTCTATTTTAGCCATAGGAGCTATGTTTCTTGACATACAAGGAAATAAAATATAAAATTTATACTAGATACTCTGAAACTCATTTAGCCTAAGTTTGGCTGAAATTGATACAGCAGTTTCAAAGGAGAAGATTTTTTAAAGTAAGTCAACATGATGAACAAATTGTGAAAAAAGTCTTTAAAGGGCAATAACTCCTTAAGGGGTCAATTGACAATTTTGGTCAAATTGACTTAATTGAAGATCTTACTTTGCTGAACATTATTGCTGTTTACAGTTTATTTCTATCTATAATTATAATCAAGATAATAAACAAAAACAGCAAAATTTCCTTAAAATTATCAATTCAGGGGCAGCAAACCAATAACAGGTTGTCTGATTCATCTGAAAGTTTCAGGGCAGATAGATCTTGACCTGATAAACAATATTACCCATCGTCAGATTTGCTCTAAATGCTTTGGTTTTTGAGTTATAAGCCAAAAACTGCATTTGACCCCTATGTTCTATTTTTAGCAATGGCGACCATGTTTGTTGATAGATCATAACTTCGGATACAATTTACAAACTAGATACCCTAAGGAACCCAGTAGTTTCAGAGGAGAAGATTTTTGTTAAAGATTACTAAGATTTACGAAAAATGGTTAAAAATTGACTATAAAGGGCAATAACTCCTAAAGGGGTCAACTGACCATTTCCATCATGTTGACTTATTTGTAAATCTTACTTTGCTGAACATTATTGCTGTTTACAGTTTATCTCTATCTATGGGTGCTATAAACAGTTTCGTATAAAAAACTAGGGGTTATTCCCTGACTAAAAATAACCATGGAGGGAAACCCCTGTTTATTAACTCAATTGGTGCAAAAGTATCATGTTTTTTGTGTTTGATTGTAAAAAATAGTTAATTAGCTTTCAATTAAAACAGGTTGAATGATTGAAATATTTTTAAAAATTAAATTAACTTTACATGTTTTGAGGGGAGACAACTTTGTAAACATCCTGTTTTTTTGGCAGTGAAAATTGAAAACTTATTTGCAGCCACTGTAGCTCTTTTCGGAGCAGGAAACCGTACCCTGAAACAAGATTTTTTTGAAAGGCCAGGTAAAAACCTACAAATTTCATACAGTTTTGATTATCAAAAATGTGCATGGATCATGTCTTCATGTCTGTGCACATGACCTGGTTTCAAGTTTTTTCTGTCAAAATTAGTGCTTTTTTCCCCCATGTTCATTGGATGGAATGTTTTTAATATATTAAAAGTACACATTATTTTTATTTCATTATAAACTAGAGAACATTCTGATTCCAGTGATATCAAGTTTTATACAAGTATCTTTATTAATCAGTCCACCACTAAGGGTCACTTATGCATGGTCCCTAAAAATGTGACGTCATAGAAAAAAACTGTTGATTGCACCCTATAATAATATCCAAGAAAATAACCAAAAACAGCAAAATTTCTTTAAAATTACCAATTCAGGGGCAGTAACCCAACAACAAGTTGTCTGATTCATCTGAAAATTTCAGGGCAGATAGATCTTGACCTGATAAACAATATTTCCCCATGTCAGATTTGCTCCAAATGCTTTGGTTTTTGAGTTATAAGCCAAAAACTGCATTTGACCCCTATGTTCTATTTTTAGCAATGGCGACCATGTTTGTTGATAGATCAAAACTTCGGATACAATTTATAAATTAGATACCCTAAGGAACATTCAGTTAAAGTTTGAAAGTATTTGGCCCAGTAGTTTCAGAGGAGAAGATTCTTGAAATAGTTTACGACGACGACGACAAGGACGACAGACGACGACGGACGCCAAGTGATGGCATAAGCTCACTTGTCCCTTCGGGACAGGTGAGCTAAAAATGTGATATGAGCACATTTGTTTTATTCCCATGAATAAAAATATTGCACTAATTTTTAAATTTACAGTAATCCAAGTGGAAGAATAAAAGCATAAATGAAAACCCAAAACTAAAAAAAAAGATATATATGAGGCATTGTATTCATGGTAAAATATGGATTCTTAACAGAGGGTGGTAAAGAGTTATTTTCATGCAACATGTTTTGCCATTTTTATTTCATGTGCAGCTGTGAAAAAGGATAGTTATTTACCATGTTTTGTTAAATCAGTAAAAAGATCAACGTCCAGTAAATTTTTAATTGTTCATTCATCATAAAATGGCAATTTAATTTTGCGTTCTTCCGTGCAGATACCTCCCCTTTACACCACTCTCAACAACAATGTTACTGAAAGATAATCAAACAATAAAAACAATGATAGCAAACAACAATTGATGTAGTCTTATGTTTGAGGTCAACAGATATGTTAGCTAGAGTTATTTATAGAGAGTTACCCTTCTTCTGGCCCCATATGGACTAAACATTAAAGTACACAGGAGACTAGTATAACATAAATACACCAGGGGACTAATATATATATAAAGTTGACTAGTTATTATTTTCAAACATGCCACAATAGTAAATGATTTGTGCTATCATCACGTCCAGCAGATTCATTAGCAGACGTGGTACGGAAATCCTCATAACCGTCACCACCACTTATCACAAGCATTCGTGTTGCCATAGTAGCAGTAGTTGCAGCAACAGAGGATCTACGGGGCATGTCTTTTATGGCAAGGTTTTCTGGCAGTGACGATTCCTCTTCATTATCTGTCCTACTGGAAGTTGCTGCAGCTGCATTCATTTCAACACATGTTAAAAATCTAACATGACCGGTATGTCCATACACAAGACCTACAAATATATATATATATATCAATCTAAAATGGCCGGTATATCCATACACAAGACCTACAAATATATATATATATATCAATCTAAAATGGCCGATATGTCCATAGACAAGACCTACAAATATATATATATATAAATATCAATCTAACATGGCATATATGTCCATATGTGAGCCAAAACTTGTTCCTGTGAAAAAAGTTCCAGAGGAACTAATTTCACCGGAAATATGTTCTGGGAGAACATTTTTCACAGACAATTTCTATATAATTTGTTCCATCCCTATGAAATAAGTTCCACACTTTACCTGGTGAAATAAGTTCTGGGTTGGTGAAATTTGTTCCTTACCTAGTGAAATAAGTTCCATGTTTGTGAGATTTGTTCCTTACCTGGTGAAATAAGTTCTGGATATGTGAAATGTGTTCCTCACCTGGTGAAATTAGTTCATTGTCTGTGAAATATGTTCCACTGGTTAAACAAGTTATCTTATATACTGAGCACTTGTCATCAGTAAGTTCAAAGTCATTATAAAAGCATGTGTTATATTGATAATGCAATAAATAGAAAGTGTATACATCAAATTTGGATCATGCGGAGTAAAGCAAAAGTTTAATAGCATACTCAAATAATAAAACTAAAAATGTCACTTATGGTCCAGGGAAGAGTAGAATAAGAAATACATGTAATAATAAAAGTCTTTCCGAAAAAAAGTATTAACAGTTAAAGATGAACATTTGTACTTTTTTGGAAAGGACAAAGTGACTGATCTTTTATATTAAAAGACATAAAGAAACAAAAGACACACTCTTTAAAAACTGTGCAATGACCATAACTAAGTACATGTATGATTAGAACACATGACAGATTAGCAGGAAACAAGAAGGTGGAATACCACATAAACAATAAGACATAGATACAAATTATTATACATTATAATCACTTTTATTTCTTATCTTCATCCTACAGTCATGCCTTCAATTGCAAATGTACCCCATGCAAGCACAGAACTTATTCTCTGTGAAATAGGTTCGAACAGAACATGTTCATTCACTTCTATAAAATACCTTCATTCAAAACTAATATCACAGGAACTTATTTAACTTTTTTATGAAAATATTAATATTGGAACAAAACTCCTGCCATGGTGCTGTGATTTTTGTTCTGGTTCTTATTTCACACTTGGTTAAAAAATTAGTTCCGGAACAAATTTTATAGTGCTGGAACATATTTTCTGTGACATAAGTTCTGATGGAACATATTTTATATGATATTTGTTCCGCAGAACAAATGTCACGCCGGAACAAATTTTTTGTTACACATACACAAGACCTACAAATATATATATAAATATAAATCTAACATGGCATATATGTCCATACACAAGACCTAGAAATATTTATAAATAACAATCTAACA
Source organism: Mytilus trossulus (assembly GCF_036588685.1). Lineage (NCBI taxonomy): Eukaryota > Metazoa > Mollusca > Bivalvia > Mytilida > Mytilidae > Mytilus > Mytilus trossulus. Next base: position 66,438,908 of record NC_086386.1, read on the forward strand.
TGGCCCTTATGTCCATACATAAGACCTAAAAATATTGTGATATTATTACGTAAGTATTTCTGTATTGGCCGAAGACCAATAACAAGGTCAATACAGAAATACACGTTATAGTATCTTTATTAATTTACTACAGTGTTACACTATTTTTTTTTATTTCATTTCACAAGAGATAAGTATTTTTACCTTGAAATGGAACTTTCCAAATCTCACTTTTTTTTATTAGATGCAATATTTATTTATCTGGGGCTGTTTCCAGGTGTCTTCAGCATTTTCTCATCTGATGAATTTTACTACCCTTTCCAGTCATTATAAATTGCTACAACTTAAATTTTGAAGCAACACATAAAATAGTAATTTGAAAGGTACTGCCATTACATGTGTTATGCGGAAACTAGGATAATGTAGGAGTTGAAAATGATACAACTATCCATAAGTCAAATTATCAAAGAACAAAGATTTGCCTAATTACAGAATGCATTTGCCTGGTTCGGGTTTAAAAATAAATGAGTTTACAAAAAAAGCGAAAGTAAACATTTAATTGATTTGTACCATCGTGAAAGTGAGGTCATCAAGAAATGAACTTTGTGATAATCTACTCGTTCACAAAACCTGAAATAATTCCATCGTCGGCTTTCAAAATGCTTTTTAAATGACTGTGACCATCTTTAGCCTGAAATATATGCCAAACTGAAAGTTTCAGCATGTTAATGAAGACTAGATGAAAACTGTGTCTTCCAACCAACTGTTTACTTTCAGTTTGTGTTTATCGTGACTTTCGATGTAAAAACTAAAGACGTTTCGTAATCCTGTATTTGTGTCAATTTAGAATAACTTGGCCAATACAGGCTGAGTTATTCTATATTAGGAGAGTTTACACCTTATATCGCATAGGCAGTTTTCATCATATTAAGTCCAATAACAATGTAGATAATTAATAAATATAAATAACAATATAACATAGCCCTTATGTTCATACATAAGACCTTCAAATATATATAAATAACAATCTAACATGGCCCTTATGTTCAACTCAAGTTACATTGTAAACAAACTTTATTTTCATATATTTATCTCATCTATTTATAACTCTTTATTGCTACTTTCACTTTTCATTGCTCTCTCAAAATGACAATGTCAAATTCAATGTACCACTTTGAGTACTTCAGTAAGTTGTTGTCAATTTGGAATATAATTTAATGAGTATAGTTATTCTTTGATTCCATGGGGTTGTATATATATTCCACTATATATGGATTCAGTTGTTGAATGGGTTTTACCTGTTACTGATGGGGCTGTCATTTGACCTCTTGTTGTTGTTGATGTAATTCTTGGCATTGGTATGGTAAGTATAACACCAGCACTTGTTCCAACCCAAAGAAGATCTTTACAAATTAACAAGGCAGTTATACGTAAACAAGCAGCTTTGTGTTGTCTTATAATGTCATCTGCAGCTGAAAGAATCAGAAACAAATTTATTAACACAGAGATATGTCTTAACTGCTTTAAACATTAAAAAGAGTAGGTTGATAAAATACCATCTTACTGCAGGTACATGAGGAGTAGATATCCCTTTTAAAGGATATCAGATTCTTACCAGATCAGGTACATGAGGAGTAGAAAGCCCTTTTAAAGGATATCAAATTCTTACCAGATCAGGTACATGAGGAGTAGATATCCCTTTTAAAGGATATCAAATTCTTACCAGATCAGGTACATGAGGAGTAGATATCCCTTTTAAAGGATATCAAATTCTTACCAGATCAGGTACATGAGGAGTAGATATCCCTTTTAAAGGATATCAAATTCTTACCAGATCAGGTACATGAGGAGTAGATATCCCTTTTAAAGGATATCAAATTCTTACCAGATCAGGTACACGAGTAGATATTCCCTTTAAAGGATATCAAATTCTTACCAGATCAGGTACATGAGGAGTAGATATCCCTTTTAAAGAATATCAGATTCTTACCAGATCAGAAAAATCAACATTAAACAATGTTATACTTCATACAATGAAGAACATACACAGACCATTTATACATTGATGTTCGATTTGAGCTAAGGCTTTGTGTTGAAGACTGTACTTTGACCTTTAATGGTTTTTCTTTTACAAATTGTGACTTAGATGGAGAGTTCTTATTTCTATCAAAGATCAATAACATTAACAATATCCTTAATAAATTCTGATCTTATAAGAAATACCCTCTTTATAAGTATATATAATTAGTAAACAGAAAGTTGATAACCAATGGTTTATGAAAATACATCACACATTCACATGAAGCTGGATAACAAATTTTAAGAAGCTCAGACTTGTTCTGGACAAAAAAGGTTGGATGGGTGACTGACAAATATTTACAAGGTCAGAGCATATGATATATGAATTAACTATTTAAATATTGTAAAAATCCAAATATGAAGGGTGGAACTATAACTATAGTTGAAATAAAAATATGTCAATACAACAAAATAAATTGCTTTGGGCAACAGTTTGGGCAAATTTGGACAGAATATTCAAGCTTCATACTGTCTGAATGTGGATTGGGATCAAATTTTTGACATAATTTTAGGTTTCTGGTCAAAGATCTTACAAAGCTATTGCGCAATACAGTGCAATTGAAGGTTTCTTCTTTCTTCTTTAAACTTTTCAAAAATTTGAAAAAAATAGAAATCAAAGCACTGTAAGCGCTGTAGGCAGTTAACCAAAAACCAAGGCATAATTATAATCAGATGCTCCACAGGGAGCAGCTTTATACGACCGCAGAGGTTGAACCCTAATTTAAACGGTTGGGGCAAGTTTGGACACAACATTCAAGCTGGATTCAATTCTGAATTTTGATTGTGATTTAAAAATAGCTGACACAGTATAGGTTTCTGATACAGAATGAATGTGGTCTAATGAATTTAAAAGATTTGTTTTTTCTTTGAGCAATTAACTTTACTGTTGAATATTAATCCTCTCAAAAAAATGTTTGAAGAAATTTTCTTTTTATTTATGAAATCTGAAATGAGAAAAATTCCCCCTCCCCCCATTTTTCTTTTCACATTCCCCTTTCCCTTATTCCAAAACTGATCTCAATTCAAATTTCTAATGGAGTTTGCTAACTACTCATTTAAATACATCATAAAATATTAAAATGTAAAAAGTGCTTGTTATCACTGAATGGTTAAGATTGTTTTAATTTAACAGTTGGTAGTAAAAGTGAATATACATTGTATGTTGTATAAAACAATGATTTTAAAAGTTGATTCAACTACTATTCTGGACAATGAAAGATAACTCTAATTAAAAAATTGTTGCTATTGCGCAATATTGTACAATTAGATATTTCTTGCTATTGCGCAATACTGTGCAATTGAAAATATTTGCTTATGCACAATACTGTGCAATTGAAGATTTCTTGCAATTGCACAATACTGTGCAATTGAAGATTTCTTGCTATTGCTGAATACTGTGCAATTGAAAATTTCTTAATATTAAAATTTTTGATCCTGATTTTGACCAACTTGAAAACTGGGCCCATAATCAAAAAATCTAAGTACATGTTTAGATTTAGCATATCAAGAAAGCCCAAGAATTCAATTTTTGTTAAAATCAAACTTAGTTTAATTATGGTCCCTTTGGACTTTAATGTGAAATTTGAAAACAGGATCAAAAATTAAGAATCTACATACACAGTTAGATTTGGCATATCATAGAACCCCAATTATTCAATTTTTGATGAAATCAAACAAAGTTTAATTTTGGACCCTGATTTGGACCAACTTGAAAACTGGGCCAATAATACAAAATCTTAGTACATTTTTAGATTCAGCATATCAAAGAACCCCAAGGATTCAATTTTTGTTAAAATCAAACTAAGTTAAATATTGGACCCTTTGGACTTTTAATGGAGACCAATTTGAAAATGGGAAAAAAAAATAAAGAATCTACATACACAGTTAGATTCGGCATATCAAAGAACCCCCAATTATTCAATTATGAAATCAAACAAAGTTTAATTTTAGACTCTTTGGGCCTCTGATTCCTAAACTGTTGTAACCAAAACTCCCAAAATCAATCCAAACCTTTCTTTTGTGGTCATAAACTTTGTGTCAAAATTTCATACATTTTTATTCCCCTTAACTAAAGTTATAGTGGGTGGGGTGACCCTAGGGACTTCCCCTATATTTCATTTGATTAGTTATTTAGTCTCATACATAAATGTTTATGGTCGAGGCCGAGGGGTGGGAATCGCATCCGTTTCAAAGTTATCAAACAGGAGGAGGTAGAGTGGCCCAATGGACTCCACCTATAGATCATAAGATTTGCTTACATTCAGGTATCATATATATATAGTTGCTCTATTTGTGCCTGTCCCAAGTCAGGAGCCTGTATTTCAGTGGTTGTCATTTGTTTATACATATTTGTTTTTAGTTATTTATTTCATATAAACATAGATGCCAACCCCTTAAGACACATTCAGTAACAAACTATAAAATTTTCCGTATTTTTGAAAAGTTTTCAGTAATCATTCATAAATGTGCATTTACCAATAAAAATTACTGACAAGTGGTTGCAAAGTGATGTGCACGAAATTTGTCGTTTAACATGTTGTCTGTAGTATGTATTTCATTCATTTATTGTTCAGATGTTCTCGACTAGTACATTTTCGTTTTGTCAAGGAGATGTAGAGAAAGGGGGAAAGTTACTTCATAAATGCAAGTTTGCCTCTTCGGAAGTCAGTTAGTTACTCAACAATAGGTTGATAACTCCCGATAAACCCGAAGCATTACATGGGCGTTTTCTAAATACCGGAACAGGACGGAAAAATAATGATAAAAATCCGTGTTTTACAAAATTGAACGGCGATGATTGGTAATCCGTAACTATTCGACTTTGACCGTAATAGCGTAGTTTTTATCGCAAAATCGGAAAAACTACGCAAAAATCGTAATGGTTGGCATCTATGTATAAATAAGGCTATTACTATTAGTTTTCTCGTTTTACATTGTCTTATCAGGGCCTTTTATAGCTGACTATGTGGTATGGGCGTTGCTCATTGTTTAAGGCTGTTTGATGAGCTATAGTTGTTAATGTCTGTGTCATTTTGGTCTTTTGTGGACAGTTGTCTCATTGGCAATCATACCACATCTTTTTTGTTGTATAAGAAACTTCCAGCTATTTTAACTGACCCATCAACATTGAGAAGAAAAAGAAATCCCCTTGAAATTGCAGAAATATGTTTGACTTTAAAAACATCTAACATGGATTACCAACATTTACCACTGATAAAGAAAATTTATACTGTTACCAGGAACATATATATTGTTATATAAACTGTTCCCAGCTGTCACATTGTATTGGATTTTACACTAAAATTTGTGTACAAAATATGTTCTGCTTTTCCTTTCTTTTACATATATCTTTTGGTTTTCAATTCTAGTGTTTATATTTATTTACCATGCATAGATGTATTTTGTCACCTGTCTGGATTTTTTTTAGATGATAGCCGAACCCGGGATTATCCTTATCCTCTTCTGGAATTGGATCCGATATTGTTTATCGCGGCAGCCATTTTTTTCAATGTTGTTTGACAGATAGTGAGATACGATTTTACTTTGATTTACACATTATTTGTCGGCGATTTTCTGTATAAAGCTAGCGGTTGCTCAAATTGAACATTGTTGTCATGAATAGTAATGATGAAAATAAGTTCGAGATCGTTTATTAGGAAACTTTGGTAAAAATGTTAGGAAAGTTATTTTTTTAATTTTCTTTCAAGGTCCATCGGGCATGTCGGGCGTAGCTAGTAACCGAGTAGAAAGTCCGACTGCAAAAGTGGAAGGTCGCAGACCTCGGACAACCGCTAACTTTAACCCATGCGCCCAAATTGAAAAGATACGAAAATTTCGTCTTCTAATTTGAAATTGCTGCCAACAACGTGATCAGTTGAACTTATTTTAATAAACCACTGACGTAGTTGACTACGTATTGACGACAAACAATATTCCTAGGACTTTTGCAATTTGGGAAATCTAAACTACTTGTTCGGAGATTTTCAGCGATTAAATATTTCATACATTTGTTCTTTGACATCTTAGCCAAAAGCTCAGGAGATAATAAAATACATAAGGATTCCTAATGTGCTCTACTTCCTATGTGCAACTTCAAAACTTTTGGGAAAATCGACGATCATTTAAGTTTTTTCTGGTCATATTTTTTGTAATCCAGAATGAAAAGTATGAAAAAACTGTCCAATAAGTTATAAATAACATAATGTCCAGCTAGAGAATAACAATGGCACACACTTCAGCATTTATTGGGTAGGACACAAATCCAGGGTGCTTGCATACGGCAGATTAACTGCCTAAAAAAATACATGAACCCCTTAAGAATTGGACCCCCCAAAAAAAAATCAATATAAATTGAGGACTGTATGGAATAAAGTACAGTTTATAAAAGTTTTCAACATTTACATTGCAACTTCTGTGTGACAGCATGGGCTATGTTTACTTCCAGCAGGAACTCATAAGTGGTAGCATGATGTAACAAGACCTTTGAACTCTGTTGTGGTGCTATCCAGACTCCCTGTCCTGCTGTCACCATACACTGAACTGATCTGTTGGAATCTTGGCTTTCTTGAAACGATGACTGTATATAAAAAATAATAATCTCTGATGACAGGTATATAAAAATTCAAAATCCATCTTGGTCCCCCACTCCCCTCCTTAAAAAAAGATTTGAATTTTATCTTAAATTTGAGGGTTCAAGTCCCATAACTCTGGGGTTCCCACATGTGCACATGCCCACTAGTTCAAATAACCTGTGGTAAAAGTAAATTGACAAACCAAAAGCAAATAATTGACTAATTTGTGAAAAATAACCCTAAATCCTGATTTTTAGAAACCCATTGCAATGACCAATTAATAAAACAACATTTATTTTATCAATTCAAACAATAGTGCAATGAAGAATTAACAGAATGACAGACGTAAGGACAGACAGAAGGAAAACCTATAATCAGATTCTGGTAGGGGAATATCAACAACCAAAAATAATTCTAATGCAACAACGTTTGTAACGTTCATTTTGATTGGATAACGTCACTTATTTACATAGCATCAATTGACAATTGATGCTATGGGACGTACGCGCAAGCGCAGACAGCATATGACAGATTTTAAATACATGTTTTAAAGTTGTTTTCTGCCAGTTTCATTAGAATAGAGATAACAGTATTGTATTTTAAGCTCCGACAACATCAATTGGGAATTTGATGGTCGCAAATACCCGTTTACTGTCTCCGCTAACACGTCGCCAGTAAACTCAATTTGCTACCATCAAATCCCCAATTGATGCAGTCGGAGCTTAAAATGCAATACAGTTATCTCCTAATTAGGCAATCTTTTTGTATGAACATTTAACACAAAAAAGATAGGAAGAAATAGCCAAAAAATACACTTTGTTTGACTGACAAAATAAATTTTAAACACATCTAGGTTAGTTTAAGTTACCTCTATTCTAAGAGTCAATGGATTTATAACATTAATCATGTTCTGACAACCACACCATAATTTTCCAGCTACAGCTAACATTCTATTGATTGGTGAAGTCACAGTTCCAACGGTACGTGTGTATGGATTTTCTGTATCCCATATACCTTCTGTATCTCTTTTATACACTATCAAATCTCCATTGGCTAATGAAACAAATACTTTGTTATCAAGGTATCTGAAAAACAAATAATTTAATGAAATGTCCTTTTCATAAACAAATCTAATGCAATGTTGATTGCTACACCAGTTTATACAAATTCATAAACCAATATACACACCAAAATTAAGTAAATGAGAAATGAAGATGGCAACGCTTGCATATCATACAGAGTTATAAAGGATGGTAAAAGTGACACTACCAAAACTCAACTTGATCTGAGTTTTGTGCTAACTAGATACCATTGAGATGGGAGCCATCTCTGTGGACCCCGCTGTCAATAATGTGGGGTAAATAAGTTGTATGGATAATCTGATATGAAGCATTATTTGAAGTTATTACATAGTCTCATGTGTGATTTTATTCTAAGATTTTTATTTAAAACTGATAAATATTCTCAACTTACTTTCATAGTATAATAGTGATATGACTGCATGATGTGAACTCATTGTTGACTACTCTAAGGTACATACATGTACAAACCGACAGACAGACGGTCAAGTATAAAGTATGAAATATTAAAGGTTCTCGAGAGGAAGAGCGGATACAATTTGTTAAGAACAACAAATGGATAGACAGACCGACGGACGGACCTTTGACACACACTCTGGTGTCATGTACAAACTGACAGACAGACGTTCAAGTATAAAGTATGAAATATTAACGGTTCTCGAGAGGTAGAGCGGACACAATTTGTCAAGAACAACCAACGGATGGACAGACCGACAGACTGACCTTTGACCTAGGATGCATACATTATGACACATTCTCTGGTGTTGGTTAATATATATGTTAAGTTAAAAATGTTTGTCAGGTATAAAGTATGAAATAATTACAGCTGTCCTCTCAAAATATAGTGTGGATCAAATTTGTTAGCGATGGACAGACCAACAGACAGACAGACCTTTGACCTAGGAAGTTGTACATACATCATGACACACCCTCTGGTGTTGGTTAAAATGGATGTCAAGTATAATATTTGAAATCATAACGGTTCTCAAGATATAGAGTGGACACGATCTTCACCACAGGACACGGGGTTGTCAACTGAAACCAAAGTTTTTTTTACCTTGACCTTTGACCTAGGAAGTTGTACATACATCATGACACACCCTCTGATGTTGGTTAAAATGGATGTCAAGTATAAACTTTGAAATCATAACGGTTCTCAAGATAAAGAGCGGACATGATCTTCACCACAGGACACAGGGTTGTCAACTGAAACCAAAGTTTTTTTACCTTGACCTTTGACCTAGGAAGTTGTACATACATCATGACACGCCCTCTGGTGGTGGTTAATGAACATGTAAAGTATAAAGTATGAAATCATAATGGCTCTCTAGATATGGAGCGGACACAAAGTTAAAGTGTTACGGACAGACGGACGGACAGACTGATCACTATAGGGCGACCCGCCTAAAGGCGGGGCCCTAATAAGTATTGTGTATAAGTTTTATAGCATTTAATTCAGGCAAACTAAAGTTATAGAACAGAAATGAAAAATTCAACAATTTTTTTCTTTTTAAAGGGACATTACTCTAGAATGATTAAAGTGGCACCACCAAAATCCCAACTTGATCTGTGTTTTGTGGTAATAAAAGTCACTCCTGTATCTGCATCCCTGCCAAGTAAATCCAGACTCAGTGAATAGGACTTAATCAAAATATGACAATATGACAATATGGAATTGGATATAAAGTAAAGTTTTTGATTCCAAGCGTAACTGCAGTGACAATATGTTTGCTTATAGAATACAGCTTTAAGCGATCGTCGCTTTAAAACCAAATGGAATTGACAAATGAAAAGAAACAAATATTTTTTGTCTAATCAATGAGAAACGAAAAAAATAAAGGTTTAACCAATGTATAGTTGAATACCATGTCATGTCACCTCACAATACCTCTGGTAATAATTTGTTTAGCCATGCTTATGATAAAATAAGGGAAGGAACAATTTAAATAAATGTATTGCATTAAAAAGATATGAACATAATAAATTTGTCAAAAGTTTTTTTTACACTGAACCCCCTAGAAATTTTGAAACTTAAGAATGTTTGTCCCTTCTTCTATGTCTTGCATATAGTACCTAATAATCAACATTCCGTTATGACAACTTTTCTTTCAGTAGGAAAGAATATGTCCATAGAAACACATATACCCTACTTGCTATATCATTTTCTATGTTCAGTGGATTATGAATTTGGGGTCAAAACTGATTTGACATTTAAATTAGAAGGATCATATCACAGGGAACGACATTTAAATAAGAAAGATCATTTCAAAGGGAACATATGTACTAAGTTTCATGTTGCTTGGACTTTAACTTCATCAAAAACTACCTTGACCAAAAACTTAAACATGTTAACCTGAAGTGGAACAGACAGAGACAGACTGATAATCGACCAGACGCAAAGACTGGAAAACATAATGTACATAAATAGAGAATAACCAGATGCTCCGCAGGGCGCAGCTTTATACGACCGCAGAGGTTGAACCCTGAACGGTTGGGGTAAGTATGGACACAACATTCAAGCTGGATTCAGCTCTAAATTTGGATTGTGATTAAAAAGTTGACACAGCATAGGTTTCTGACACAGAATGAATGTGGTCTAATAAACTTAAAATTTTTGTTTTGCCTTTGAGCAATTCACTATGCTGTTGAATATTAATCCTGAAATTCCCCCCCCCCCCAATTTTTTTTCACATCCCCCTATCCTTTATTCCAAAACTGATCTCAATTGTTTTAATTTATCAGTTGGTAGTAAAATGAATATACATTGTATATTGTATAAAACAATGATTTAAGTTGATTCAACTACGATTCTGGACAAAGAAAGATAACTCCAATTGAAATTGTGCAATTAGATATTTCTTGCTATTGTGCAATACTGTATAATTGAAAATACTTGCTATTGCACAATACTGTGCAATCGAAGATTTCTTGCTATTGCGCAATACTGTGCAATTGCAAATTTCTTGCTAATGCACAATACTGTGCAATTGAAGATTTCTTGTTATTGCTGAGTACTGTGCAATTGAAAATTTCTTGCTATTGCACAATACTTAATATAATAATTTTGGATCCTGATTTGGACCAACTTGAAAACTGGGCCCATAATAAAAAATCTAGGTACATGTTTGGATTCAGCATATCAAAGAACCCCAAGAATTCAATTTTTGTTAAAATCAAACTAAGTTTAATTTTGGACCCTTTGGACTTTAATGTATACCAATTTGAAAACAGGGCCAAAAATTAAGAATCTACATACACAGTTAGATTTGGCATATCAAAGAACCCCATTTTTTCATTTTTTGATGAAATCAAACAAAGTTTAATTTTGGACCCCGATTTGGACCAACTTGAAAAGTGGGCCAATAATCAAAAATCTAAGTACATTTTTAGATTCAGCATATCAAAGAACCCAACTGATTCAATTTTTGTCAAAATCAAACTAAGTTTAATTTTGGACCCTTTGGACCTTAATGTAGACCAATTTGAAAACGGGACCAAAAATTAAGAGTCTACATACACAGTTAGATTCGGCATATCAAAGTACCCCAATTATTCAATTTTTGATGAAATCAAACAAAGTTTAATTTTGGACCCTTTGGGCCCCTTATTCCTAAACTGTTGGGACCAAAACTCCCAAAATCAATACCAACCTTCCTTTTATGGTCATAAACCTTGTGTTTAAATTTCATAGATTTCTATTTACTTATACTAAAGTTATGGTGCGAAAACCAAGATTTTTTTTTATTTGGGTCCTTTTTTGGCCCCTAATTCCTTAACTGTTGGGACCTAAACTCCCAAAATCAATACCAACCTTCCTTTTGTGGTTATAAACATTGTGTTTAAATTTAATTGATTTCTATTTACTTAAACTAAAGTTATTGTGCAAAAACCAAGAATAATGCTTTTTTGGGCCCTTTTTTGGCCCCTAATTCCTAAACTGTTGGAACCAAAACTCCCAAAATCAATCCCAACCTTTCTTTTGTGGTCATAAACCTTGTGTTAAAATTTCATAGATTTCTATTCACTTTTACTAAAGTTAGAGTGCGAAAACTAAAAGTATTCGGACGCCGACGACTACGCCAAAGTGATAGCAATATACGACGAAATTTTTTTCAAATTTTGCGGTTGTATAAAAACTGCTTATAATACCGGGCACAGGACATTTTAGCGAAAAATTAAAACTAATAGGGGACATTTGAGCGCCAACATTAGAGCCCATTTAAGCGCCAGATTAATCCGCTCACCTGTATTTTGGATAGCCCATTTTAGCGAAAATTTACCTGGTTGTATATATTTTCATCATGAAAATACAAGTTGTTGAAACGAATAAAGGAAAAAAAAAAAAAGACTTTGTGATGGATTCCAATATAGGATAGACAAAAGTATTTATAGAGAAATGTGCACCACAATCGAGAATAGATAAAGGGATAGAGTAGTTCCTGATGCAATTCTATGAACAGTATTGTACAGGGGGTATATTTAGAACCCATTATGTACGTTTTCTAGGTTATAAATTCCGGGCTAGAACAGACTTTTAACATTTGATTTAACCTTTTACACTTTTAGTGCTGTATTTTATTTGAAAAGTTTTATATTGCTTTATGTTGTTCTGTCTTGAGTCTATTAATAGTGTATTTAAATGGACATGTCTTGAGTCTATTAAACATTTTTTAATTAATGATATATTATTTATATACTAAAAAGGGTTAAAAATATTTCGCTCAAATGGGCTTTGACAATTTTAATTTTCGCTAAAATGGGTTAAAATTCTGTCGCTCAAATGGGTTCTACTTTGGCGCTCAAACGTCCTATTTTTTTCGCTCAAATGTCCTCGCCTGAAAATACCCTACTGAATTCAGTAAAAGTTGTGTATGATTTGTTTTATACTCACACAATACAGTACACAGGAGATCCATGATGTATCTTCAATTTGTTCTTTGTTGTCTTAATATTATCTGTACACTGGAAAATGTGTATACTGCAAAATTAAAAGAATATTGAGTTAAGAATAATAAATCGCTGCGCATGAAACATTCGTCACCTTTTCAAAGAATAAAGTTCAATAATTCTCAATGTCAACAAAGTTTCAGGATATCTGCTCAAAGCATTGTTCAGAAAACTGAAACATCCCTCTTTTTTAATAAATCTCATAACTTGGAAATGTTACATCTAAAATTTATAAAAAGCAAAAGGAAGCTCAATTCAACAAAAGTCTCATGCAAATTGGTGAACGTATTCTTGAGTTTTTGTCTGAAAACTGGAAAATCACCATTTTTTAATGAAAAAAAAAACAAAACTAGGAAACTTTAAAAAATCTAAAATTAATAAAAAACCAAAAGGAACCCACATCAATAGATATCAACAATTCAAGGTTTCATGTGAATTGGTTGAGGTGTTTTTGAGGTATTGTCTGACATGTTGACGACGGATGGACATATGTCCTGAAAAATGGGCATATTAAAACAAAATTTCATAAATATTTTTAATTTAATCCATATAGATTCTAACAGTCATCAAGTCATATTTCTCCACTTAAATCAGTTTAATTTTCATATTTCAAAGGGCTTGTAGAGCTTTTCAAATAATCAACATTTAACAATTGTGAGTGAAGAAATATTGCATTATTTGACATTTGGTGGTAGAATCAAGGAAAGCGAAAAATTTCATGTCTTAATTGAATTTTGACAGATAAAAATCAAATAATAATTAAATAAACTGATCAAGAAATGTATAAATTGGCTAATAATTGAAACAAAAAATATCTGTCATTTTGCATTTCTTCACAAAATGTTAAGTAATTCCCTTAGCCTAGCTATCAAACAAATAAATGTTTTATTCTTGTAAGAGATAATATTAATTACCTCCTTGTTCCCAACTTTCAAAAAAAATATAATATTGAAGCAGAGTTGCAATGAGATAAGTATTTGCTTTATCATCTGGAAACTAAGATGACTGTAGACGTGAGAGTCTGATGAGTTTTATAACTTTGTAGCATGGTGTATAAATATATGAGAGAGATATGATGTTTGCATGTCATCAAAGAATCTAAGTAACTTACCATCCATCTTCTGTTCCTAGCCACATAGTACTCTTAAAAGCATCTTGTGTCCAGTTACCAGACACTGTTATTGTATCAGGTGAACTTTGGGTCAGGTCTGAAGGAGGTGGGCGTCGCACTTCTATCTCTGAAAAATATGCCAAAAATACAATTTAAGGTGGTACCCAACACTTTAGCTAAAATTGATTTGGCTCGTTTAATTTTCATAAAATTTTGTCAAAGTATTTACTTTGATCCTTTGAAAAAAATATAAAAATTTCAAAAATTTTGAACCAACCGTTTTATCAGAAAAATTACACTGGTTATATAGCAGTTTGAAAAAGACTTATTTTGATCATTGAGAAGCTTAATATTCCCTTAACAACACAACGTAATTAAAACGTTTAGCTGATTTTAAAGAGTTATCTCCCTGTAGTGTTAGGTACCACCTTAAGAGATGGTGCATTAAAGTTTGAAAAAAGTCTGATTCCATCAAATTGCTGATATCTAATTTTGAGCCTGCACTCATTAGATATATAAAGTCCATAGACTACCATTAGTTTTTAACTTCATTTAGAAATCTTATATCATAGCAAAATTGACACAAAGTGTCTCCAATAAATTACGAGTCAACAATTTGTCAAGCACTAAATCATTTGTTTCTGTGTATAATATTCATTTTTGTTCATTATTTTGTAAATATAGTATGCTATTAATTTTCTTGTTTGACTTGTTTTACATTTGCCATTATGGGGCCACCTATAGCTAATTATGGGGTATTGGTTTTACTCATTGTTGAAGGCTGTATGGTGATCTATAGTTGCTATTAACTTTGTCATTTGGTTTCTTATTCAGAGTTGACTCATTGGCAATAATACCACATCTTCTTATCCTTTATATATGTTTTTTTTGTGTCTCATTTGCAATCATACCATATCTCTTCTTATTCTTATACCTACCACTGACAAACAAATCTCTTTTCTCTGTTTCATTAAAATTCTCCTCCTCGTCTTCCTCCGATTCCTCTCTATCTTCTTCCGAATCCTCTTCACTGAGTTCTTCGTCTGACTGATATCCTTCTTCGTCTACTTCTTGATCTTCATCAATTTTTATTGCCAGATCTGGTACAGTGGCAGTCTTTCCTTTTTTTGAACTTGATTTTCTATAACAGAAAGAATTCTCAAGTTATTCTATAATATATATTGACATGAGTAAAGTATCTTAATATTCAAGTGTGAATATAAACAATCATCAGATAATCTTCCAGACATGGGCTTTATGTTTTAGGTCCCCAAAATTTGAGGAATTTGCATGTTTTCATAAATTATTAAGATCTTTATTGCCATAACACTACATATTCATAGTGACACAACATAACAAAATAAAAATAAACAATAACAACAAGATTATTAATACATCGAAACATAATAAAAGTAAGATATTTCAAGAGTCCCCTGTCCTCAATTAATGTTTTCACTGTAGATGGATAAACTACTAGGACCATTTAACCAGCCCCCATCAAGCAATGTCAAAGTTTGTGTATTTTTAAGAATTATTATTATCATTAGTTATGAATCAATACACTACCTTCTAAATATTCCATTATAAGCTGGTACAGCACAAATACATAGAATCCTTGAGTTACAGCCTGGGACTGGTGTGTTCAGTGTTACAATTGGCTCTGGTTGAAGACTTAGGAGACACATGTGACCTACATAGCCATCACTATTACACACCCACACATCACGGAAACCTGTACAATTTACACCATCTATAGCTGCTGCACAAGAAAACTGAAACAATTTAAATCACATCTAAATGAAAATATACCAGACTAAACTTTTCACCATATTTCATTTGTAAGTTAGATATGATGATGGATGACAGAAGCTTAATCTTTGATTATTTTGTGTTGTTAGGTTGTTGTTTCACTGATTATAAACCACATATATCTATGAATTAATATCTTTCAATCATTGATGCGCAAACCTGTCAACCTCTGATCATGACCTGCATTGAGGAATATAAAGTCATATTATGATGTGTACAAACTTTTTTGGTTTCAATTTTGGTATTTAGAGGATTTTGTTTGTATATTCTATTTCCTGAAAATATTCAGAATTAATGCATTTTATTATCTATAACTATAATCATAAATCAGCTATAGCTAAAGTACTTCTATAAATATGAAAAAGAAAAATATACAGTTGCATAGAGCATGTGGATTTTAGAGTCTTAGTGACAACAAAAATGAAGGATTAAAAGTAGTTTAGGGACATTTATCATCAGTTTATTTTCGGAGCTTATGTTTTATTTGCATCAGGAAATTCTAGTTGCAGATGCATTTGAAAAGGTTATTACTGATTTCTAATCATCTGTCAGTGCGTAAACAAACAACTATACAAAAAAGTGGATGAATAGGAACAAATAAAAAAGTTAAAAAATATATATTTATATAATAGTTCTTGAAAAACTGGTAATTCTCGTAATATATGGACTGCCCACAGGACAGTGGTATTGACTAAGATAGTGATAATGACTGAGCCCAAGGCGAGGTCATTATCGCTGTCGCAGTCAATACCACTGTCCTACAGGCAGTCCATGTATCCCAATAATGACCAGTTTTTCAAGAACTATTATGTTTATTTCATTGAGAAACCATGTTTTGGAAAATTCTCATAAATTCAAAACACCTAAAGCGACTCGAGTAGTTGTACGATTTCTATGACAAAGAGTGAAGACCAGTCCTAGTAATACTGCCATTCATTTTAGTGCAACTTTTCAGTATATAAATTCTTAATTAAGTTCTCTTTAATTTTACAATTAACGAAAAAATATAATAAACAATTCAACAACTTAAATGTAATATTAAAAACAGGAACATGTTTTATAAAAGGTACACCTTTCTAAACCTTTCTAAACCACGCCCAACCGGTCATTAACAGAGAAACCACGCCCCAACAGTCATTATCGTACGTAAACCACGCCCCAACGGTCATTATCACACGTAAACCACGCCCCATCGGTCCATATCATGTAAATGTTCAATAACGACCGGTTTTCTGGTCCGCTTTGTTCTGTTAATGACCGATGGAATTTATAACTGAAGATTAATGAATGTCATGTGACCCCTTTTAATCCAATAAGTGAATCTTATTCTCACCGGATATGAAATAATATTTATTAATATGTACTATGACAAATGTATTTTCAAAGTACCCCGATATTGCATTTCTTTGTTAAAAACCTTTTGTAAAAAGGAGAATATCAAAGTGATTTATGAAAAAGAGATATAAAAATTGAAATGATTTTGCAACTGCAGTGCGACATGTGAAAAAAAAACACCCCTGTTTTAGTTACAAAGTGCCGTAACTCAAAAAGTGTTAATCTTATTTTCACCAAAAAGTATGCAGATCATTTGACCATCATAAGAAACAACTATCTTAAGTTTCATGAAATTTGGATAAGTCATTCTTAAGTTACGGTGCAACATGTTTATACGCCCGTCAAAATTTTGAAGGGCGTATAAAAACAATATGTTTGGTTAGTTACTAAATACAATGTACTTGGCATTGAAAAAAATATACTAGAGCCAGTTATGATGTCATAAACATAATAAATACCTGCATCCCGGCTCTTGTTTTAGTTATCTGTAAAGGCTGTAGAAACTCAGGTGCTCTCTTGTTGGACAAAATGGCTGGAAATATATCAATAAATATCTACAGTAAATTCTATTATTACCATGTATGATTGGAAATGTATCAATAAATATCTACAGTAAATTCTGTTATTATCATGTATGATTGGAAATATATCAATAAATATCTACAGTAAATTCTGTTATTACCATGTATGATTGGAAATATATCAATAAATATCTACAGTAAATTCTGTTATTACCATGTATGATTGGAAATATATCAATAAATATCTACAGTAAATTCTGTTATTACCATGTATGATTGGAAATATATCAATAAAAATCTACAGTAAATTCTGTTATTACCATGTATGATTGGAAATATATCAATAAATATCTACAGTAAATTCTGTTATTACCATGTATGACCAAGTATAGCTTTTTAATATCAAACCATGGAAATATTTTCTTATAAATGGAATTTTATTTCATTGGGCTCAGATTTCTTGATCACTATTGTTTTTGTTTTGTTATCCATTTCCAGTAGTAAAACCGCCACTCTCAATGAAGTATTATATTCCTGAGGATTCTCCTAATAATTATGAAAATCTCATGTCATAACCTGTACAATCTTTTTTTCAGCTGAATTTAAGTATTTAGGGGACATTTTTTTAAAAGTTTTAAACAAACAGTTTTACAAAACATGTTCCAATGGTTTAGTATTAACTTAAAATTATTTATAACTATTATTGTTGCAATGCACTTATGATTTTGCTGGATTAATGTTTGAAATAAATGCTTAAACAATACATTAAGCCTTTTTCATAAATATTGTTTTATTCTTAATAAAACAAGTGAAACTATCATCTGTTATATTCAAAACTTTGAAAGGTAAAAAAATTAAAAAGCCGGTGATTCCCTGTCTATTTGATAAACAAAAGGAATCCCAGAAATGAGTCCGGAATGATTTGTGCTTTACTTTCTTACAAAACTTACCCTATTGAGTCATTAAAATCATTTCAATTTTGAATTGTTGCCTTCCCTTAACTGTTATTGAAAGCTTTGAGAAAAATGGTAAGAAAATTCACAAAGTCAATGCGTCGACACAGTCAAAACAAGTACATTAGTGCTATTAATTTAGTGCGATTTCTACAATTTTATTTTCTTGTTAAAAAGGGCACCAACTATCTCAAAATGACCAAAATTGTGTGGAAAGATTTCCAGATCCTTGGCTCAGACTTTGATTGGCAAGTTTCTGTTTTGAAATCATAATAGATCAATTGTCATGCAGATAAACAATACATGATTTGATTTTTTATTAATATTTTCCCACAAAATAATTCACTGACTTCTCCCCACAGCACAGACTAACATTTGAAATAAAATTCTATACCTAATTTTTGTTTTGCATCGTAGAAAGCTGATTCCCATGCAGATCTTTTTTCTGATGAACTAAAACATAACTCTAATGGAAAAACACCTTCTCTGTAAATATAAAATAAATATGTTTTTGAGCCAAATAAACAAATAAACAAAAGATTAATAGAAGTCTAGTATGATCCTCTGCATTTGTTTGCACCTGTCCTAAGTCAAGAACCTGATGTTCAGTGGTTGTTGTTCATTGATGGGATTCATAAGTTTTTCTTATTATTTTTATAGGTTAAACTGTTGGTTTTCCTGTTCGAATAGTTTAACATTAGTCCTTTTTGGAATCCTTTATAGCTTGCTGTTCGGTGTGATCCAAGGCTCTGTGTTCAAGGCCGTTCTTTGACCTATAATGGTTTACTTTTACAAATTGTAACTTGGATAGAGAGTTACTATTTGCATGACTTTAGTGCGTTGAAAAAAATGTCAATATAAATCGTTGAGCATATGTTAGCCTTGGGTCTTATCTATGTGAATACATTTTATTTTGATTTTCTGTGTTTAAAGCGTCACTTTTAAGCATCACTTTAGGGGGTCTATTTAAATACATCAACTAAGTATTCTTGAATATTTTGGTGATAATGCATAGTTCTAATTATTATGAGAACTTTTGCTCAGATAGATTTTCTCATCATATTATGGCATTCAGGAAATAAGACAATTAGTGCATTTTACCTTTGTGTTGTATTTTTAGCCATGATGGCCATGTTCATTGAATAGTGATCCTTCAGCCCAATTTTCGTTGTCATTGGTTCAGTAGTTTGAGATGAGAAGATCTGATAGTTTATGACAGTGATAACATACAACAAGGGACGGCTATAACTCACGGTTCAGCTAATAAAAGGTACAATTAACCGGTTCAAGTTTTTGGTATTGGATATTCAGTCTTTTTTATGGTTGATCGGTTAACTGTTTACAACAATATATCATGCATGAAATGAAAATGACATTGCTTGATGATTTGCCCTCATGTCAAAGTTTCCATAAAAGCAACAACAAAAATTTCCCTAGTGAAACAATAAATTATAACTTTCTTTTCTATGTACGCTTAAACAAATGACACATAATAACAAGCTTTAAAATACCACTTTACCTTATATTAAAACAAAGAAACATGAAAAACTTTATATTCTGTATTTGTGATTGGAGTATCAAATAAACACTTACTGAGTAGTGACTATGATATCTAGTTTGTTGGAGTCTACCAGTCTCATTCTTGCCTGTATTTCTGACAACTGATTGTTCAACATGATTAGAAGGTCTTTTAAAGCAACATCCAACTCCTATAAAAGATACAATGGAAGTCAGCAGCAATACATGTTTTGTACAATTTTTGAGGTAAAGTACTTGTGCATATCGTTTTCTTTTTAAACACTATTCTATGTCAAAATATCACTTAGACAAGGGGCTGTCAGAGTGACAGCAAACCTCATTTTATAATCATTTATTAACGTCCTGAATTTTTCAATATCAAAAGAACCATAACCCCTGAACAGTATAAGTGACAATCATCAATGTTGATCTTAACCTCCATTTTTCAACATATTTTAAAAATGTGAACCAGATGCTCCGCAGGGCACAGCTTTATACGACAGCAGAGGTTGAACCCTGAACGGTTGGGGCAAGTATGGAAACAACATTCAAGCTGAATCCAGCTCTAAATTTGGATTGTGATTAAATAGTTGACACAGCATAGGTTTCTGACACAGAATGAATGTGTTCTAATGACCTTAAAAATGTTGTTTTCTCTTAGAGCAATTCACTATGCTGTTGAATATTAATCCTCTCAAAAAAATGTTTGAAGAAATTTTCTTTTTATTTATGAAATTTCAAATTAGAAAAATTTAACCCCCTCCCCCACCCAATTTTTTTTCACATTCCCCTTTCCCTTATTCCAAAACTGATCTTAATTAAAATTTCTAATGGAGTTTGCAACAATAACTAATCCTTTAAATACTTTATAGAATATTAAGATGTAAAAAAACTACTTGTTATCACTGAATGGTAAAGATTGTTTTAATTTATCAGTTGGTAGTAAAAAGTGAATATACATTATATATTGTATATAACAAAGATTTCAGTTGATTCTGGACAAAGAAAGATAACTCCAATTAAAAAAAAATTGCTATTGCACAATATTGTGCAATTAGTTATTTCTTGCTATTGCGCAATACTGTGCAATTGAAAAGACTTGCTATTGCACAATACTGTGAAATTGAAGATTTCTTGCTATTGTGCAATACCATGCAATAGAAAATTTCTTGCTATTGCACAATACTTAAAATATAATAATTTTAGATCCTGATTTGGACCAACTTGAAAACTGGGCCCATAATCAAAAATCTAAGTACATGTTTGGATTCAGAATATCAAAGAACCCCAAGAATTCAATTTTTGTTAAATTCAAACTTAGTTTAATTTTGGACCCTTTGGACTTTAATGTAGACCAATTTGAAAACAGGACCAAAAATTAAGAATCTACATACACAGTTAGATTTGGCATATCAAAGAACCCCATTAATTCAATTTTTGATGAAATTAAACAGTTTGATTTTGGACCCCGGATTTGGACCAACTTGAAAACTGGGCCAATAATAAAAAATCTAAGTACATTTTTAGATTCAGCATATCAAAGAACCCCAAGGATTCAATTTTTGTCAATATCAAACTTAGTTTAATTTTGGACCCTTTGGACCTTAATGTAGACCAATTTGAAAACGGGACCAGAAATTAAGAATCTACATACACAGTTAGATTCAGCATATCAAAGAACCCCAATTATTCTATTTTTGATGAAATCAAACAAAGTTTAATTTTGGACCCTTTGGGCCCCTTATTCCTAAACTGTAAGAACCAAAACTCCCAAAATCAATACCAACCTTCCTTTTATGGTCATAAACCTTGTGTTTAAATTTCATAGATTTCTATTTACTTATACTAAAGTTATGATGCAAAAACCAAGAAAAAGTCTTATTTGGACCCTTTTTGGCCCCTTATTCCTAAACTGTTAGGAACGAAACTCCCAAAATCAATCCCAATCTTCCTTTTGTGGTCAAAAACCTTGTGTTAAAATTTCATAGATTTCTATTCACTTTTACTTAAGTTAGAGTGCGAAAACTAAAAGTATTCGGACGACAACGACGCAGACGACTACGCCAACGTGATAGCAATATACGACAAAATTTTTCAAATTTTGCGGTCGTATAAAAAGCTTTGGATAAAGGTAATTGAGTTTATGAATGGACAAGTCTGGAAACACCAGTTTTCAATCATTCAAGAACAGTAACTCCTGAACAGTGAAAATGAAAATTGTTAATATCTATCTGACCTCCATTAAGCACTAAATTAAGACAAACATATTGTTTAGTTTAGATCAGTTGGACTATAAATAATATTAGCAAAGGAAGATGATGAAATATATCAACATTGTCATAAACTTCAATGTAAGTAATGGAATAATCAGCTAAAAACCCTGCGACTTTCTTCATGTGTTTGTCTTTAAAATAGTAGTCTGTAATGGTGATTATTGAAGGCTGTATGGTGACTAATAGTTGCTTACAACTACATTATAACTTTGGTCTATGGTGTAAAGTTGTCTGATTGGCAATCATATCACATCTCCCTTTTTGTTGAGTCTGTAACATTTATGTTGCGAAAGTGATACATCGGATTGTGTCTAATAGGTAGTTCGTTTCTGTGTGTGTTACATTTTAATGTTGTGTAGTTGTTCTCCTCTTATATTTAATGCGTTTCCCTCAGTTTTAGTTTGTAACCCGGATTTTTTTTCTTCTATCGATTTATGTGTTGCGAACAGCTGTATACTACTTTTATATAGCTTTATATAGCAATCCCAGATTCTGTTGCCAGCTTAGAAAACATTTAGATTAAGTCTGTGATTAAGTTTGCCAAACTTTGTATGCAATTTAATAAAATTTAGACAGAACCTCTATTATGACCAAAAGAGCAAAATTTTGAAAATATTTAATTTACTATTTCTGTATTTAAATAATAAATTGACTTTTTTGCAGTTACAAGTAGGTCTGGGGGTTAAACTGTGTTATATATCAATTTCTTTGTCAAGCCTTACTACAATTTTGTGAAACTTTGTCAGAAGCTTTTTATGATACAGTAATGCTTCAAGCAAATATTGTGAAAATATATCTTTTTTCATTTTCATAAAGTTAATAAATAGCCTCTAAACAAGTTTTAAGCCTGAACACTAATGTTAATTTCCAGGTTTGTATTTGTTCAAATTGACTTTTTAATTTCAGGTTTAACATGATGAGATACACTGATACAGTGATCTGAAAGGATGGTATATATATATGTAAATCATGGGAAATAATAGTACAAAAACATTGGAAATGCTTACCGAGTGATGGCAACTTAGTTGTGTTGCTATATCATTGATTTCATTCAATCTGTGTATATCTTGTTCTATCTGTTCTGGATCAACTGATGGCTTTCTATTCAACTTTGATTCAGCTACAAATCAAGATTGTAATTGTCAATCTAGCTATTTAGATATAGTTATATACAAAATCAGAGATTTGATTGCATGGCTACTGGCCACTTCATACAGTTTACTATTATTTTAATCACAAACATTATGACATGGAATTACACCACATTAAAACCTTATGTTCAAAGTTATATTTGATAAGTGTCACAAACAATAACTATTTTTATCTTTCTTCGAGAGTTGAAGACTTGAGAGCAATTTCCTGAAATATACCTATGATATGAATTTGATCAAAATCTGAGAGCATTTACAATGCTAATTTCCATTTTTGTAAGGACACAACTCTTCACAAAATAATTGATCATAACTGAATTTTAAACTTGACTAATGAACTGCTGATATTAACCTATTATACATAAAAATAGGCAAGAATTGTAAACATGAGAGCACTAATGGTAAAATGTTTTCAAATAATTAATGTTTCCAAGGGACAAAATTCAAAAACTGGAGGCTCTAAAGAGCCTGTGTCGCTCACCTTGGTATATGTGACTTAAACAAAGGAAGCAGACAGTTCATGACAAACTTGTGTTTAGGTGATTGTGATGTGTTTGTACATCTTACTTTACTGAACATTCTTGCTGCCTACAATTATCTCTATCAATACTGAACTTGTCCGTGAAGTTTCAGTGGAAAATGTTAGTAAAAATTTACAAATTTTATGAAAATTGTTAAAAATTGATTATAAAGGACAATAACTTCTTAGGGGGTCAATTGACCATTTTGGTCATTTTGACTTATTATTGAGTCTTAAATTTCTGTACATTATTGCTGTTTACAGTTTATCTCTATCTATTATAATATTCAAGATAATAACCCAAAACAGCCAAATTTCCTTAAAATTACCAATTTAGGGGCAGCAACCTAACAACGAGTTGTCCGATTCATCTACAAATTTCAGGGCAGACAGATCTTCACCTGATAAACAATTTTACCCCATGTCAGATTTGCTCTAAATGCTTTGGTTTTTGAGTTATAAGCCAAAAACTGCATTTTACCCCTATGTTCTATTTTTAGCCATGGCAGCCATCTTTTTAAACAAGATACATCAATGATGATTGTGGCCAAGTTTGGTTTAATTTGGCCCAGTAGTTTCAGAGGAGAAGATTTTTGTAAAAGTAAAAGTAAACGAGGACAGACGACAGACGACAGACGCCAAGTGATGAGAAAAGCTCACTTGGCCTTTTAGGCCAGGTGAGCTAAAAAATAATGGATCTACACTGACACTCATCCAAGACATTTCTTATATAACTTATATTACTAAAAAGATAGATCTCATACTTTTACCTTTCAGGTTGAGTGAGCTAGAAATTCTCAGCCTAAAAATCACTAGACAATAATCTAACAAGGAATGTAGAAAAATCCTTTCTTACATTACTTCTATTAAGTTCAAATTGATCACTAATTTCAAAACAGATGAAAAGTTAAAAAGAAAGACAACTGCATGTAATTTTTTTATTCCACAGTTAAAAGGGGATTATTTTGTTCCCCATTTTAAGTGATAGTAACACCTTTATTTGACGATAATTTTTCAAAATTAGTTTTCTTCCACAAACAGCAGATGTCAGTTAAACAGCAACTGGGGTAAAATCAGTCAATGTAAAATTGAATTTCTACCATTAACAATAAGTAAAATTAAAGCCTTCTGAAAGCAACTGATTACTTAAAAAGAGTTTATTTTTTTTATTGATAATAATTTGTTTTCAATTTTTAAATAAGCAAAGATTTTCAGGATTATGATATACAATAAATAAATTTTGCTTAACAACTATAACCAGACACTTACTTTTGACAACTTCCACATCATCTAAGCCTACCCTGACCCATACTTTCTGTTTGATATTTTCTGCAAAATCCTGTCCAGTTGTTGATTTTCTGAATTGAATAAAATATATTTATTAATATATTTATTAATATATTAGTAATTACCTGTTGATCTGCACATTTCATTTTTGACATCACCTATTAAAAATGCCGTTTTTTGTCTCCCTGTGAATTTGAATTTAAACTGACATGTGTTGATGATAGTCCATTTGTGGTAATAAGCATTGTGAGTAAGTTTTATAACATTTGGTTGAGGCAAACTAAAGTTGGAGAATGGAAACAAACATTAAAACGTACATATGAACAGACAAGGGTAAAACTTAATGTTCCCTCTGCTATGGCAGGGGCATAAAAACCAATGACCACCTCTTTAACAATATGTTTGATCTGACAAAACAATTGTTTTACAACAAATGATTCTTTCTTTCCATATTTACTTTTATCCATGTGAGAAAATTGCTATCTGAAACCTTGAACAAGCCGTTACTGAATAACTATAACTATAATAGTGTCCTGCATGTGAAAGTGGAAACTTACAGTATAATTGTTTTCCTTGGAACAGTGCCACTTCTTCTTTTGACACTACTGATTATAATTAAATCAGAAAATGTCCAAACACAACTTTGGTCCTTTTTACTCTGTAAATAATAAACAAAATTTGCTATGAAAAGAACTGGCCTGTAATTCAGTGGTTAGCTGCTTTGTAACATATTTGTTTTTTGTTCAGTATTTTGTACATAACTTAGGACGTTTGTCTTCTCGTTTGAATTGTTTTGCATTTTTCAGGGCCTTGTATAACTCAAAATGCAGTATGGGCTTTGCTCATTGTTAAAGGCTGTCCCATGACCTATAGTTCATAGTTCCTGTGTTATTCTGTCTCTTATGGAGAGTTGTTTCATTTCTTACTTTTACAGTATATATCTTCTATCTTTCATTTGTTTTGCTTCTTGTTTGATATGCATATCGATGTACTAAACATAAAACATCAAAATTCCTTTTTTCAGAGATAATCAAATTCCTAAATAGAAATAACAAAATTAACCATGAAAGAACTGACAGAGAAATACCATTTCTAAAGCAGATATACATCGATCAAACTTTTCAATAGAACAAAATGACTACCTCAACACTATAGTTCATGTGTTTATAAAAAAAAGTTTATGTACCTTTGTAGTGATTTTTTAAATCAAGCATAGGAAATTACAATGTATCTGTCTACTTACAATTATCTGTACCATATCATGTCTGATGTATTGCCTGTCTGGGGATACAAGCTACAATACAAAATAAAATCACTAACTTAACAACTATTACATTGATGAATTTTATCCTTTTTGTTATTTCATTTAGAACTAGATAATAAGAGACGTTGTAGAAACCTTTATCTTTCCATACCTTTGCCAGATTAAAAAAATACCACCGTAGTAAAGTAAAATATTTGAAAAAATTTCAGCCATCTCTCAAAGGTAGAAGACTTAACCACTCCTACTGCAAAATGTAATACTGTGAAAATAAATTATTGTGTTTATTTATTTTTGTGATATTTGTAGAATGGACCAAAAAAAAACAACATTTTATTCCTTGAGCTCATGAGGCAAAATAGGTGAGCAGACAATATACCAATACAGATTATACAAGAACAATTACAGGCAGACAATATACCAATACAGATTATACAAGAACAATTACAGGCAGACAATATACCAATACAGATTATACGAGAACAATTACAGGCAGACAATGTACCAATACAGATTATACAAGAACAATTACAGGCAGACAATGTACCAATACAGATTATACAAGAACAATTACAGGCAGACAATGTACCAATACAGATTATACAAGAACAATTACAGGCAGACAATGTACCAATACAGATTATACAAGAACAATTACAGGCAGACAATATACCAATACAGATTATACAAGAACAATTACAGTAATCCAATAATATCACAATTAATGTCTTACATCAGTTAGTAACAGAAGCTCTAATCTTTTCAGTGAGTCTTGGCAATCTTCTTCCTGACGATTCTCATCCAATGTTCCAAGTTTTATGGCAAAGTTATGTAGAATTCGGTCAGCTTCTTTCAATAAATCATAATCAGGATGACAAGATGGAGTATTCTCTATTAGTCTCTGTTAAATAAAACACAATGACAAATATTAATAATGTAAACACTTCTCTATTGATATCACAATCAAATTGTTTTCAATTCTTGACTGATTAATTCTTTATGTGTGAATAACATGAGACCAGCAAACCAGAAGTTGACTTATAAGTTTGGGTCACCTTATCAAAATAGCTTCATTCATTATGACACCAATCCTTGGTACAAGTTATTTAGAACAGGTTAATGTATTTGATGTCACGAAAATGTGATATTCAATTTCAGGAAGAGCTGGACAGAGTGATATAAACAGTGGGAACACCATTAAATTTCTTTTAAGCTAAAATCTTTTACTTGAAAACAGACAGTTGAATCACAAGAAACAATGTCAATAAGGTGAGCGATACAGACTCTAAGGTCAAGTATTCTCATCACTTCGCATCCGTCGTCAAGACAGTTGGACAGGTAAATATCAGCTGGTAGACAAGAAATGTTATACTGTGGTTGGTTCACTTTGATGATAGGATAACGATTCTTTGCTTGTTTACACATTAATTACTGTTGAAACCATTTTAATGACCGCAGAAGTGTACACGTCGTAAGGAAAATTTCATCAAAGTTAAATTCATTAGAAAATTGTGCTTGGCCCAAGAAGTGTCAAAAAGATGTCAAAATCTATCAGAAAGATGATACCACTGTGTTAAATTGATGACCTTTATGAATATGTTTATTCACATGATCCTTTAGTATGCATGTATAGGCTTAATAGGTGAAATTTTGGTTGATTTTTTATTGAGTTTACCCATAAACTGTGATTCCTAACAACACAGGAACAAGTCTGCTATTAAAGAAGTGCAATTGGTACCAATAGGAATACCTACATACATGTATGACCATTTTGGAAACACAGGTTTTCCACAACACTCATACTCAAGAAGCCTGGACATAATTGCTACAGGTATTATCAACGATAAGCAGAATCTAAAAGACTAGCTTTATCCAGTCTTATTATCAGCTGACAATAATACCTACAAACCAGAATAATTCATATCTTGGGAGCTGATAAACATATTTACAAATCTGAATTCGTATATTTGGATTCTTTGTAAAGGTTTTACAAACCTGAATGAGTAATTCATATCTTGGGATTCTTTGTACAGATCTAACAATTATATTTTACAAACCTGAATGAGTAATTCATATCTTTGGGATTCTTTGTACAGATCTAATAATTATATTTTACAAACCTGAATGAGTAATTCATATCTTGGGATTCTTTGTACAGATCTAATAATTATATTTTACAAACCTGAATGAGTAATTCCTATCTTGGGATTCTTTGTACAGATCTAATAATTATATTTTACAAACCTGAATGAGTAATTCATATCTTGGGATTCTTTGTTCAGATCTAATAATTATATTTTACAAACCTGAATGGGTAATTCATATCTTGGGATTCTTTGTACAGATCTAATAATTATATTTTACAAACCTGAATGAGTAATTCCTATCTTGGGATTCTTTGTACAGATCTAATAATTATATTTTACAAACCTGAATGAGTAATTCATATCTTTGGATTCTTTGTACAGATCTAACAATTATATTTTACAAACCTGAATGAGTAATTCATATCTTGGGATTCTTTGTTCAGATCTAATAATTATATTTTACAAACCTGAATGAGTAATTCATATCTTTGGATTCTTTGTACAGATCTAACAATTATATTTTACAAACCTGAATGAGTAATTCCTATCTTGGGATTCTTTGTACAGATCTAATAATTATATTTTACAAACCTGAATGAGTAATTCATATCTTGGGATTCTTTGTTCAGATCTAATAATTATATTTTACAAACCTGAATGGGTAATTCATATCTTGGGATTCTTTGTACAGATCTAACAATTATATTTTACAAACCTGAATGAGTAATTCATATCTTGGGATTCTTTGTACAGATCTAATAATTATATTTTACAAACCTGAATGAGTAATTCATATCTTGGGATTCTTTGTTCAGATCTAATAATTATATTTTACAAACCTGAATGGGTAATTCATATCTTTGGGATTCTTTGTTCAGATCTAATAATTATATTTTACAAACCTGAATGAGTAATTCATATCTTTGGGATTCTTTGTTCAGATCTAATAATTATATTTTACAAACCTGAATGGGTAATTCATATCTTTGGGATTCTTTGTTCAGATCTAATAATTATATTTTACAAACCTGAATGAGTAATTCATATCTTTGGGATTCTTTGTTCAGATCTAATAATTATATTTTACAAACCTGAATGAGTAATTCCTATCTTGGGATTCTTTGTTCAGATCTAATAATTATATTTTACAAACCTGAATGGGTAATTCATATCTTTGGGATTCTTTGTTCAGATCTAATAATTATATTTTACAAACCTGAATGAGTAATTCATATCTTGGGATTCTTTGAACTGGTCTTACAATTAAATCCTTCATTGTCAATTTACTTCCACTGTCTCTGTGACATTGCTGTAAAAGAAAAAGAAACTCATCAACAACTCAAACATGCAAGCTCTGATATTTTTTATCCCTCAGGTTTCCATGAGAGCTTAACCTACCGTATGTTTGATCATTGTAAGGAGATATCAGCTTGTGTGCAACCACCTCTCATTATAACCTTTTCTGCCTCGCAGTGCAAGTGCGGGGGGAAAATGTGATGGAACATCACATAAGATTATTAAGCTTATGCAGAGCTTTTGCATGCATAAATGCAACAGCCTTTCACAAATGCTGAGGCAAATTCAAATGTTTAACTCCAAGATAAATGGATTAAATTACAAATATCTTTTAAAACAGTTAAGAAGTACATTTACCTCTATAAATCTTTGTATGGATGATTTATTTTGTATGATGTTTTCTATTTCTTTACCAGAGGTCTTGAAGTTCTCTACAAATGACAGGTAACAATCCAGAACAGTATTTTTGGAAAACTGAAAAATATAAATAAGAAATCATTGGTCAAAATATCAACAATGTATGCAACATGTACTTTATTCACCTAACTAGTCTCTTATGCTCTATATGTCCTCAACATGGAAAATAGCAGTACTTGTGGATTTTTTTTTAAGCATATATTGTTTATCTAACTTTTGAGTTAATCTCTTGAAGACAAATATAAATATTTCTAGGTGCTTTTTGAAAAAATTATGTGACAGATAATCTTGGAAATAAATTAGAACTTTTCATAGATTTCATGTTCAAATAAAAAAAACCTTCCCTGCACCAATTGTTTAAGAATTGAGTAAAGAACAATGGAGATATATCAGATGGAAACTAAAGAACATAAGACATCTGTATACAAGGTATGAAGTATCCAGGTCATCTACCTTCTAAAGACTTTATACCAAACGTTTACAATGCATCATACATTTAGTAGAATAAGGTTTTAGCCTTTACCTTCCTACATGTAAAACAAACACTAAAAAAAGATTTAACCTACACACTTACTGTTGAAATAATAACATTTCCAACTGTGCTTGACTTTGTATCCCAGGTTCTCCAGACTTTGTCTAAAGCATTCTTGTATACAGTGTGATGCATCAATATTTCAGGAACCATGTAGAAAATATTGTCTACAATATTATCATCTACATTACTGGACAACTTTAGGGGCAACATGTATTTCTACAATGAGAATAAAAACCACATTATATCACAATATTATCATCTACATTACTGGACAACTTCAGTGGCAACATGTATTTCTACAATGAGAATAAAAACCACATTATATCAATTCATTGTCTACAATATTATCATCTACATTACTGGACAACTTCAGTGGCAACATGTATTTCTACAATGAGAATAAAAACCACATTATATCAATTCATTGCCTACAATATTATCATCTACATTACTGGACAACTTCAGTGGCAACATGTATTTCTACAATGAGAATAAAAACCACATTATATCACAATATTATCATCTACATTACTGGACAACTTCAGTGGCAACATGTATTTCTACAATGAGAATAAAAACCCACATTATATCAATTCATTTTCAATAAATCTGCTCTAAATCCTTTTAAATGTCAGAATGTTATGTAAGTTGTATATGGTTATTTGAAGGCAATTTTATTGATGCAATGTAAGAAAGACAACTCAAGTGAACCAGACTGAACCTGGTAAGTAGTTTAAAAATATTTCACCTCTTCCAAATTTAGCTGTGTAGATTGTAGCTTATATGTACAAGAAATCTGCATATTATAAAACTTCTATCTGGGAATCTGTAGGAGGATATAGCCATACTGGCTCAAGTGAGAAAATCTATCTCGTTGAGATGACCAATGATTATCTATAATCAAATATGGGTCTTACAGACATACAGAAAGAAATTTCAACTTTTATGGTCAAAAATAAAATGAACAAACTATAATCTAGACAACTAAATTTCAAAATTGTCAAGTCTTATTAAAATTGGTTTAATGGTTTCAGAATGATCTCTGCAACAGAACCGACCGTGCAAGGGCTGTATAGCCAGTCAAGGTCGTTAAAAACTTCCATTTGTTTGTCTGCAACAGTTTATAGATGAAGGAAATACACCAGAGCTTCAGCAAGATTAAACAGACCATTAATAATCACATCCTTTGTGTCCAAATGGAAGACTTGGAGTTTCAAGATAATGATTGAAGCCAAGTGACACTTATAGTTAAAATTGTCCATGGAAAAGACTTACATCCTTCAGTGTAGATAAAGCATCAACATATTCTTGTTCATTTCTGTACAACTCTTCTACAATGTGGTACCTTTTATCCTTAAAAAAAGAATCAGGATTTATAAAATATGCAAATTTGTTTCATCATATAATTTGTTTATTGTATGGCGTTATATATAATAATCATTTCAATGGATGTTTGTGATATTTTTATAATACTGTAATTAGAAAATTAGAGAATAAAGTGATATTCATGATACTTTTATGCATGAAATGAAATGAAATCAGATCAAAATATTATTTCTGACATACCTAGTTTTACCTTCATGTACATTCTTTGCACAAAATTAAAATTTTCATGAATAATACAAGCATGTTATCAGTTGTTCTAATAACGATGTTAAGTTATGAATGTTGTTAGCAAGGTTCATGCATTGTCATTTGCTGCTGTATATTTTAGTTTTTTTATCATTGTTTTGACATATATCAAGCATTTGAGTTGTTTTACATTTGTCTTTAAGGGCCTTTGATAGCCAACTTTGCAGCATGAGTTTTGATTATTTTTGAAGGCTTCACTGTGATCTACAGTTGTTAACTTCTTGGGTCATTTGGTCTCTGTGTGGAGAGTTTGTCTCATTGGCAATCATACCACATCTTCTTATTCCTATATATTTCCTCAAATTTTTAGCATGTTTATTTTTTCTGAGGGCAATTTTAGCAGTTAGAAAAAATCTGAAATATAACAATTTATTAATAAACTGTTGACAGAGATATGTCTCACCTTTTCATAATTTTGAGAGTTTATTAAACCAGACTTCTAAAAACATAAACATATAAACTATGCAAAAATTTGAAAATAAATGGACCACAATAAGGGAGAAGGACAATTTAATCTCCCCATGAAAAAAAAATTACAAATGCCAATTTAACGCCACACCAAACATCATTGATCTAACATAAGCATGATAAGTACTGCATCTTAATTCTGACCTAATAAAAACTTACACATTATTGACACATATTGTTCCTTGAGGTGAAACAATAGACCACTTTCAAGTTAAATGCATTTCCATCAAAAACTTTTAGTGACATCATTCATGCATTTAGGGACATCGTCATTTCCTTTCCATGTTAAAAGAGGGGTTGAAAAAATATGATGCTACATTGGACACATTATCCATCAAATCGAATTCTTATAATTGATAATTAGCACTGCTGTCATTAGGGAATTGTGATTAAGTTCCTATGGAACAAACATTATTTCTAGTTTGTCCTGCACAATGACAATCAGGAAGAAGCATGAGGACCTTTTTAACTGAAATCAAAGCAAAACTATCTAACTATCTATCTAAACTATAAAACTTAATACTTTCTTCCAAAACTGACTGCCAAAATTTTTTTGTTATTTTTTTCTTTAGAAGTGTTTTTGGAAATTGGTTTTAGTGAAACATATCGCTTTTTGGTCCATTCGTAAAAAAAACTTTCATTTAGACCAACTTCCTGTTTAGGTTAGTATTGCAAAAACTGAGCTGAGGCAGTAACATATATAAGCATGGGAACAATTTGAAATTTTGATAGTTTATGGTTCAATTTTTCAAAAGCAAACTAAAAACTAAAAGTTTTAAAAATGCTCTGTTTGAAGTGTTTCTGGTAGTTAAAACAATTATTTCTCGGAAAATTTTATGAACAATAGTGACAATAATTTGTTTAAGCATGGCCTCAGAAAGCTTCGACTGGATGAAAAAGCTGTTTTATTTCAGAGGACACACATTACAGACAACATGGACAAGAATTTTGTTTTGGTGATGGTTTGTAGATCTTACTTTACTTAATATTCTTGTTGCTTATAAAGCAAGGACTAAGTACAAGTAAGTTACAATTATCTCTATCTATAATGAACTTGGTCCAGTAGTTTTAGAGGAAAATATTTGTGTAAAAATTTACAAAATTTACGTAAAAATTGTAAAAAAAATACTTCAATGGGACATAACTCCAGAAGGGATCAATTGACAATTTTGATTATCAAAACTTTCAAGATTTAACACATTTAAACCAGATATATACAAAATTAACATGGTCAGTAGTTATCGTCTGTTTATGTGGTTCATAAGTGTTTCTTGATTCTTGTTTTTTATATAGATTAGAACGTTGGTTTTTTTGTTTGAATGGTATTACACTAGTAAAATTGGTTGCCCTTTATAGCTTGCTGTTTGGGTGTGAGCTTAGGCTCCGTGTTGAAGACCATGGTTTACTTTTATAAATTGTGACTTGGATGGAGAGTTGTCTCATTGGCACTCATACCACATCTTCCTATATGTACATGTTAGATATAGCCAAACCATAAATTTAATGTCACACCTATTCATTTATTGTTTCTTATATAATTATCTAATGTTGAGTAAACCTATTTGACTCCAGGGTTGAGTTTTGACTATTGAACTTGTAGCTATAGACTAGCTGCTACATAGATGCTGAACTCAACCCTGGTAAATGCAGGTGATTAAACTTGGGATTATTAATTGTCACATGGAATATTTATATCGATATAGTGTGAGAGATAATTTAGTGTAAATCTTTCATAATAACCAGCATCAGAGAAAGATCTCTACCAAGAGTAATTCATTTTTCGAGTGGTTTATAACAAAAAGCACAATTATGTGATGTACTGTATATATATATACATGAACCTACAAAATATGAATACAGCCTTACCTTGTTTTCTTTCTTGCACAAAGTTGGCATACTGGTAGACTGAACATCTATAATACTTGGTGGAAACAATGAGACTGGATTACTTTCATTGCTGGCTATACTGTGCTTCCTTAGACTATTCTCTCTGTCTAAATATTTTCTCTCCCTTTGTAACACGCTGGCTGAACTGACACTTCTAGCAATGTTTTTCTTGTTTGTATTAGGGAGAGTGAGATACTGAGGAGAGCTATCGGTGGGAGTTGAATCCTCAAAAGTAAAACTAGATACATACAATGGAGGTTTGTTGAAGGAGTCATCAAAAGATTGAGATGTTTGTAATGGTGGATGATCGTTATCAAGGTCTGTTATCAGATCTGTATGCTGACTTTCACTTAGCACTATCTCCTCCTCCTCCTCCTCCTCCTCCTCCTTTGTATCTTGCTTAGCTAAATGTGGAGAACTATGAGAGGGTTTGAGAACACCAGGTATATCAGCATTGTCTATAGACTTGCTGCCTATAGGATCACTTTTAGATTTGGGTTTTGATCCACGAACATTTCTGGGTTTTTCCAAGGCACTAATTTCACTATTAATACTGACATCTTCACTGACGAGACTCTGGCCTAACTGACTGTCAGCTAATGATATGTCACTAGGCTGAGACTCCAAATCAAACGAGGTTGTTGGTGGAGCTTCATAAGAATGAGATAATGAACCAAAACCATTGGTATCTACAGCACCCTGTTCAGAGGGGAATGTAGTCTTTGTATTAGGGGGGTGAGTAATATGCCTAGAATTAGAGGTTGTACGACCATTGCTACTGATGGGTCGTAATTCTACACGTTGTAAACGTTTATAACTTGGTTCATCACTTTTACATGGTTCTGGCAGTGGTTTATTAATTTGCATTAAACCTGCATAAGCAGGTCTTCGTTTTGGAGCACCTATTTTATGTAACATTAAAAAGCGAGAATTTGTATCTGTATGTCCCATCAGTTTTTGTTCACCTTCAGAATCTAACCCTTCGTCATCAGACAGAGCAGGACTTTTACTGTCACTTTTCCTGCCATGGATCCACCCTTTTCTATTTGCCTGAGACTGTTGTTGATCCTCCGTTACAATTATCTTACCAGGAGATCCTAGAAGACCGTCAGAACTTGACCGTCGATCACACTCTTTCATCTTTCCTGATAACAACTGACTATCACTGATAGATTTAGCACCATCCTCCGTAGGATTACTCCGTGGCTGTTCCACCCCCATACGACCACTTTTAAGAATATCAGTGAGAACTTTAAGGCTGCGACTTCTGTTTCTGCTTAGCAATGGATTATCTTCAACTGAAGGTGAGGGGATGGGAGATGTAAATGGAGATACATGAGTTGATTGAGATTTAGCTATAGCCTTGGGAAAAGTTTTAGGTCGACTGTAGGTTTTTTTGAAGTCAACTTGCTGTAGTTCTTTGATATCTTCCATAGTTTTATCAATGAGAGCTTTAATTTCTGCCCCTTGACCAGGGTCTGTTTTAGATCTGCCATGATGGCCAACCCTTTCATTGCCAATAAACTCTGGCAATTTTGGGCGTGAAATCTTTGGTGATATTGAAGGATTTATTTGATCTTCGTCATCTTCACTGGCTGAACACTGCCCAGATGATGACTTCTCTTCCATGCTTCACTACTGTTTATTATTCTATCGATTAATTTGCATCCATGTCCTCAGGTAGTAAACTTGCATAAGACATCACTAGGATACAACAGATGTATCTAGGTAAACACATACATTGTGTAGCTATAATCTGTAAATCCAAGCTGAAAAAAAGAGTACAAGATTAAATTGTATTTAATAATTAGAGAACTGCTATACAAAATGTTGAAAGGGTGCAAGTGTTAGTTCTTCCTTGTCCTACAGACAATATTAATAGTTGTTTGATATGAATTTCAAATGGACACATGATTTAACATTTGCAATTTTTACAAAACCAATTCTTTGCCCTTGCCCTTGGAAGTTGTTTTAGTCTAGCACAAGATAATGTGTCCACTCCAAACAAGAACTACACATTATACTGGCTTCCTTTGAATCTACATCATGTGTGCAAATGTTACAAACATATATGTAGATAGGGTTCTTTTTCTTCTCTTTATATACACTCTAAATAGCCAGGGGTGTAGCTAGGCCAAAATGATGTGTTGTCAAGCCGTTTTTAAGTTATACAGCAAGGGGTTTGAGGGGCCCCAAGAAGCTCTGGTGTTAATAGTGAAAAATCCTGCATTCTCGCAATTTCCCGGGACTAAACATGACCTCACAAAAATCATATTTTTAGCAGTTAAAAATCAACTTTTGAAACTAAATATATGATAAACAAATTTGAAGAACAAATTTGAAGAAAAAAATAATTAGAGAAAAACAAACTTCTAATGCGTATTGGGTTGAGCTAGATTGGATAATCAGGAACAGCGTCTGTGCAACTTACATGATATTTTTTAAATGAGATAATACATAAAAAATACAATTACATTTTTCTATGTTTTAGTCATTTTTTCAACTTTTAATTCT
This sequence comes from Mytilus trossulus, assembly GCF_036588685.1. Lineage (NCBI taxonomy): Eukaryota > Metazoa > Mollusca > Bivalvia > Mytilida > Mytilidae > Mytilus > Mytilus trossulus. Next base: position 66,476,138 of record NC_086386.1, read on the forward strand.
CAAATATAATGATATAATTCCTTTCTTAAACTGAGAAAAAGATGTCTGATGAAATTTTTATTTTTTCACGGTTTATGTTCAAAAGACCAAGTCAGATAATCGCTTGATTATAATTGTATTTCTCAAGTCTTCTCATGGTACTGAAAGACCATTCTGCCATTGCATCGGCAACACAATCACCATGCTGCTTCCAAAAATTAAAAGAGTATTCTAGTTTCTGGAATGTAGTATAGCTACAAAGTTACTATTATCATATTTGTATTTTACTTTTTAATTTTTCTTATTACTTCGCTTCTATTCTTAATAGATTCACCATATTTTTATTTTTGTTAAATTTTCGATGTGTACGCAACATAGTTTTTTTGCTTTTGGGTCGTTCCCGCCCCGCGTCGATCCGGCCCAAGTCGATCAGTCCCACGTCGATCCGGCCCCACCTCGATCCGGCCCCAATGTAAAGTCGATCCAGCCCCAACAAAAAATATTTAAATAAGGAACAAAAATAAAGATATATATTAATTGTAATTCATAAAAGTGTATGATTTTTATTATAATGTTAAAGATTTACGGGTATCGCCATGACATTCCAACTTATCATGGAAAAAACTCTTCATATTTTAAAATATGTTGAAGCTGCTATACAAACATGACAAACAGACACAATAACACTCATGTTCGTATCAATTTAAAATAGTTCTTCAACTGATACTCCAATACTTCACTTGCCTGTTGTCATCTCGACATTTTTTGCAATTTCCATTTATACTGTTAAAATTTGACACAAATTCCTTCAAAATCAATATAGTTTATTCATATTTTATTATGGGGCCAGATCGTTTGGAGCCGGATCTACGTGGGGCCAGATCAGTTTGGGGCCGGAACGACCGGATACCAGTTTTTTTGTTATTTTTTTAGATAAGACGTTTAAGTGTTTACATGAGCAATAGTAAATTAAAACAGTAAAACAAGATTTTAAATAGAAAATTTTGATATTTAATTATAATTCTTAAATTTTAATTCCGGTGAGATATTATTTAATCAGAGCTGGCTAAATAGCAAATTTGCTTTTTTGCCGGTGAGGGTCAAATAGCAAATTTGATATTTTGCCGGTGCCAGTCAAATAGCCACTGCCATTCTTATTTTAGGACCCCCCTATTTTAAATCCTTGATCCACTTCCAATCTGTTCTGTTTTTGTAGTTTTCCTCCACTATCTTGGAGAACCGTTGTTTATACAACGTAATAAGTCCACTACTGTTCTTCAATTTTGGACTGAAACACCACCTAATCGTCTGGGGAGCTACTTATTATTAAAATAAGATATAGATCCTAGAATTAAAATTATTATTATTTTTAATTCCTCTAATGAGATCATTAATCCTCCGTCACTCTCACGGTTATTATATGTATACTCTCACTATACAATTAAACATAAATGTTCCTGTCACCCTGTGACAATAAATTGCAATCGACTTTCACTATATATGTTGCAGTTAAATAATCAATGTTCCTGTCACCCTGTGACACTATATTGCACCACTGCTATGATCACAGTTATTGTAATGACTTAATCCTATCACTTCTCGCAATGTGTAATGCAAAGCACAGGCCTCTGCTCACGGCCTCGAATTCTTCTTGTCGAGATGGAGGAATTACTTGATATCCTGTACAGTCAAGAATCAACGACAACAACTTATCTGACTGTTCAAAAATTGCATCAGTGAGTTTCACATCTTTTACTACCTCAGTGGTTTTTTCATGTAGTGTTTTCAAAAATGGACTTCTTATACTGTCAAGTGCAACACATTGAATTAGAAAATGCTTCCTATCCTCAGCACCATTTTGACATAATAAACAGGTTGAATCTACTTCATACTTATTAAATTTTTGTTTATGGATTTGAAGTAAATAAGTGTCTAACATAAGTCTGCATTTGATACCTGCCCTCTGGATTGAGAAATGTTCAAATTTTGCACTTTTCCATACAAGATGTGGACTATCAAAGGTTAATTGTTCAAAATTTATATATTGTAGAGATGATTTTTCACGGGCATCCGAATGTATTTTGTTAGTCCAATATGTTTTTACAGCCTTATATACTAAGCTTTTCCATGAGAATTTTCCTGGTGGTTCTTGTAGAAGTACTGACGAACAGGGAAGATTATATTTCTCCAATAACTGTTGCACATAAGTGAACCAGCTTTTTGAGTTTCTGTCCTTGATAGCTAACTGTCTCTGTGCTAGTTTAAACTCCACTGTATTTGGATTTCTTATAATATTTCCGAATAAAGTTAATGTTCTTTTATCAATTTCTGCTTCTATTGGCATCTGGCCAGACAAAAGATAAGTTGCTGAGTCAGCTGTTCTTTCTGGTAGATGCTGAATACGTTTTAATAGTTGTTTGAAATAAGATGACAGAGCTTTTATATCACTAATCATTAATCTAACTACTTCAAGTCCATGTATAAGTCTTGGAATTATAAATATACGGATGATATGGATGGATACAGTGGGGTTCAAACCGTTCAGACCGTGGAGGCCAGCTCCCATTAACGCATATGTTGCTTTTCTAGCAGCACTGATCCTTGCGTTGCTAACATTCTTTGTGCCAAACTTTGATGAATTATCTCTTTCTATACCCAGATGCACAGCAGATTGTGATGTTGGAATCTCTTCCGAATTCATGGTGAATTTCCTAGGTTGTTTGTCATTAAATTGTACCACAGATGATTTTGTTTTACTTATACAATAATGTTCTTTGTTTGCATAATCCCCTTGTATGTCAAGCATTGCTTGCAGATCCTCCGGGTTGTTTGACACCAGACACACATCATCTGCTACTGTTGGTGTGCCACAATAGATTGGTCCAATATAACTTCCTAGATTCTGAGTCTCTATATGGTCCAACATTGGGTTAATAAAAAGTTTATATGCTGCAGGGGAGGTAACACCACCTTGACGTACCCCTTGATGCTCAGAGAATACCTTTGATAATTCACCCTCCCATTTGATTTGAGATGTTAAATCTTTATACCATTCTTTGAACATCAGCCATGAGTCACTTTCAATACCACTTTGATGTAGCTTTCGTAGTAATGAGCTGTGCCAAACTAAGTCGAAAGCCTTCTGGGCGTCAAGAAAGGCAACATATAATGGCCTGTGCATGTCCTGCGCCTCCGCAATTAGTTCATTAAGTATCAGAGCTGCGTTTAGTCCAGATATACCCTTAGTGAAACCCCGTTGTAGTGGGCTCTGTGCATTTTTGAGTGTTTCCTCTTTCTTTTCTAAATATAATTTTTCTAGTATTTTGTTTAGGATACTGGTTACAGTTATTTTCCTATAAGAGTTGGGGTCATATAGTGGTTTCCCTTTTCGCTTAAAAACTGGCGTTGCTATACCAAGTTTGAGTAGATCTGGAATTGAGCATACATGAAATATCATATTGATTAGTTTTGTTACTGCTGATATTACTATTTGGCCTCCGTTCTTTAAATGTTCACTTGTCAAGTTTGCACAATCGGCAGCTTTACCGCTCTTTAAAGTGTTAATCACCTTTTCAACCTGCTCTTCAGTTACAGAAATTTTTTCGCTATTTTCGAGATTTGAAATATATGTATCTTCAAACAAGAGACAGTCTAACTCTACTTGGTTGTTATATAGAGCATCTTCGTAATTAGAGCTTGAAGGTGTTGCTAGTTCCTCAAAGTACTCAGCCCACCCTTTCCTTATTGAGTCAGGGTTGTCATAGATACCATTCTTAAATTTCAGTTGTGTTGTTTTTTCCATACCAGTTCTTCGTTGATCATTTACTAACTTAAAGAATAGTTTTTGGTCACCTTCCCTAGCTGTCATTATATTTTCAAACTTTTGTTTTCTGGCTACCGCTTCTAGTTGCCTCTGAGTTGACCTAAGTTTGCGTTTTCCATTCTTCATGTTTCTAAAATGAATGTTCTCCTGGTCTCTTGGACGACCAGCCATCTTCCATCTCCAAAAATGGTGTTTATTTTCACAGCATGCCTTTTTGATTTCATCAGGCCAGTATCTCTTTCGAGGGCGAGATTTTTGCTTATTTGGTTTTGCACATTCCTTAGCTGAAGTGTCTATGATGTTACATAACATTTCTGTGAAGATATTTACATTGCTAATATTAATATCAAGATTGTCGATGTCAAATAATTGGAATTTTTCATATAAAATTGATTGATACTTTGTTCGATTTACTTTTTCCCAATTAATCTTTTTAGAATTAATATGGTTGTTTTCTTCGATCTGTTTTGCCGTAATACTAACTTTAACAAGAGCCATGACAGGATCGTGTTGTGAAGTGTTCATATAGTCTCTTTCCAGGTTCACAAACTGATTAATGATATGGTGGTTACTTTGTAGTATATAGTCAATTCTTGACGAGCATTTCCCACTATGGTGAAAATAAGTGTCACATTCATTACTTTCTGGTATATGAAGTTTAAATTCATGGATAAAATCTAAAAACAACTTGTCTCTCCGACTCAAATTTTCCTTCATTATTGAGGCATTTACATCACCAGCTATTATTATATCACAGGTAGGCTTGAATTTATATATTATTTCCCCTATTTCCCCAATGAACGCAACCTGTACATAGTATTAACAAAATTGAATAGTACAATACAGAAGAAAATGAAGTTACTTTAATGCTGAATTGTAAAGCGAGTGTGAGAAAAGTAAAAAAAAAGTTTGCCCATAGGATAAATTTGACGATTGCTAGCGATGCCATGGTCCAAAAGAACGGTCGTTTATATTGTCGTCTAATCTTTTAAATATTAATATAGACTTATAATTATTTAGGAATCGGTTTTAGCTCAAGTAGAAACCATTGGCTAGTGTTATGCATTACTTCAGTCTTGTCAGCTTATAAGTTATAGCTGAAGATGAAAATTATAAAGGTAAACCAAGGACTTAAAATACGTCCCTGAGGTAAACAAAAGGAATAAAATGATGTCAGAAGTTTGTCGTACATAAACAAATTCGTTTGCCAACATGCTGTGATGCACACTAATGTGTAGAAAACTATGTTTGAAACTTTTTATCAACTTTTTGTTGTTCTTGAAAACTTTTCTCACCTACATTTATTTTCTCAGATTCATCCGCCATTTTGTTTTCTAATTTCTGACAGCAAATTGTAACCTATAGTTCATTTCATAAAAGATCAAAAGAAAAATAGCTGCAAAATTTCTCAAATAAGAAAACTGGGAAGAGCATATTATAACTAACATTTCATGTTCCAATTCCAAACTGATGTTTTCGTGCATACGTAATTTCGACACTTTTTAGAATGGAGAGAAAAACTTCATTATATATTTGCTGGGACTATTACAGTATACTTTGCAAAAGCAAACTTACAGCAAATTATTTATAGGGACTTTATATCATATTTAAGGTAGTATCATGACATTGTAGCTTAATGGTGACTTTGTTGTCAAAAATTGATGACATGGTGTACTTATTTATATTTAAGATCTATATATATATATACTTTTTCACTTTTTTGGTCTTTTGGAAAATGTTGTTTGTGCTGTTTTTAGACCCTTCTACAACGAAATTTGTTTGACATGCACACGTATAAAAATTGCGGTTTTTATCCAACGCAATCATAGGTTTGAACGTATTTTTCAATTTAGACTCGTTTATATATATATATATATATAATTACTTTGTACTAAAACTAGTACACAGACATGTATACGACAATTTTGCATAAACGGATAAGTGAAAACTTGGAAAAAGGGGGGAGGGGTAAACTCAAATTGTAGTTACTGTAACACTATGATTCTTTGAATTTGTTTATAATTTTCCCTGTATTTCTTCTTATATGTTATTTTTTTTTGCAGTTTGAATCTTGACGTGGATTGTTATCCGCATATCCAGCTTTCAAGTTGACTTTGGGTAAGGTTCAGTTGTGCCATGAATTATTTAATTTTATTTATTTTAAGTTTTTAAAAGCTTTGCTTTGCTTTCCCTTCATGATATCATACTGACTTGGCTTGTATTCCGGCATATTTTAAACGAATTTGAACTATATGCTGAAAATTTTATATGCAATTAGTTTTTACTCTATCCGGCGCCAACTACAATTTATGTTGTTAGCGTTTTTGTCAGCGATGATTTCATAATTTGAATATTTGTTAGGATTGTAAACTAATTTTAAGTCTGTTGGGTTGCTCATTAACTTTTGTTAATATGACGGAACTAAAAATAATCAACTGTCATACAAGTGCTGGGAGGTTATGCTAGCTATAAAACCATGCCAGTTTAACCCACAATTTACTTCGGAAAATGTCCCCAGGAATATGACTGTCGTATTCAACTCGTTCCGTTGGCCAGTTTAGATAGTCGAGCATTTAGTTTTTATGGACTTCCTTCTTTTCAATTTTACTTTGGAGTTCAGTACTTTTTGTAAATACTTTGCCCATGTTTTTCCCGACATATTATGCTAAACAATGATGTATGTATCATTTACGAGGATTTGAGTCGCACAAGTTCACAATTGTTCCATTAGAGACATTAAACCTACAGATATCGATATAAATGGTTTCGTAGTGTTGACTGAATAGTTGCAAAATTAGACCAAAGCTTAATAAAATTAACGGTACTAATTTTCTTGCACCAGATGCGCATTTCGACAATACATGTCTCTTCAGTGATGCTCGTGGCCAAAATATCTGAAATCCAAAGCTTATATAAAAGATGAAGAGCTATAATCCAAAAGGTCCAAAAAGTATAGCCAAATCCATGAAAGGAATCAGAGCTTTGCATGAGGGAGATACATTCCTTAATTTATAATAATTTTTAATATTTTATAACAGCAAATTTTAATAACACAAAAAATCCGTATTTTCTGGGCTGGTGATACCCTCGGTGACTAATAGTCCACCAGCAGAGGCATCGACCCAGTGGTAGTAATAAAATTAACGGTACTAATTTTCTTGCACCAGATGCTTATGGTGAGTGTAGACGGGGTTGTCTGCTGCCTGTTTGTCGCCAATTATTTTTTTTTATGCTAGAGTCAAAACGTACGATTTATGTATTTAGATATTTAGATATTAGCTATATAAAATCCTGCCAATTGATATTTTATTGTGTGTTTTTCTATGTTGTGATGTTATGCTATTGTTTCAGAAAAAGGAAGAAGGTTTGATATCATTAAAAAGTTTAATCCCGCTGCAAATGTTTGCACCTGTCCTAAGTCAGGAATCTGATGTACAGTAGTTGTCGTTTGTTTATGTAATTTATACGTGTTTCTCGTTTCTCGTTTTTTATATAGATATTAGACCGTTGGTTTTCCCGTTTGAATGGTTTTACATTCACTAGTAATTTTGGGACCCTTTATAGCTTGTTGTTCGGTGTGAGACAAGGCTCCGTGTTGAAGGCCGTACATTGACTATTAATGGTTTACTTTATATATAAATTGTTCTTTGGACGGAAAGTTGTCTCATTGGCACTCATACCACATCTTCCTATATCTATATATATATATATATAAAACGTCTGAACAATAGTCAACGATTTTCCCCACGAGAGCGCTGGATCGTTACAAGTAACGATACATGTACACAATAAAATAAATTATATAAACGCCTAAAAAGTGTACATAACAACACCAATAACATAAAAAGGAACTATAAATGTAATTATTTATAAATATTTTGGATAACAGATATCATTCATCGGTATATATGATTGTGATGTTGAATGAATCAATTATCAGTCTACTTAGATTAAGCTGTTACAATCTTGAAATTTAAACAATAAAAAAGTCAAACCGAACATCAGGTATATATATATATATATATATAATATTAAGAAAAAGAGTTGTATATATTATATATACAACTCGTCTAAACATCAACCCAACAATGTTAGATCTGTAAATTTGCTTATATAATATACATAAATGTCATTCACTTTATAGGTAAACGGTTACACATTTTATTTACTCTTAGATTTAATCTTAAATTGCCATTTTGAAATTATCTTGTATATTTGTTAGGAACATGGAATATTGTTCCTTCTTTCCGCAAGTTTTGACTATTCTTTGTAGAATTTGAAACCACTCCCCACGATTTTCTGTAATCACACGAAGGTAAAGTGTTACTATTGCAAGTAAAGCAATGACTAGTTAATGATGGAATATTTGCAACAAGAAGCACATCTGCTATAACGCTTCATCTCCCGTCATTTAACATCTACACTGAGCAATCAATAAGAGCTTCTCAAGAAATGCATATATTTAATAGCTCAAACATTCGCACGTATCATGTATTCATCAATACATGTTACCTTCATTTTCATATACGGCGTGTCGATATCCGTTGGAAGATCATTATGGTGTGACTCGGTATTTTCTTATTACTATCATTTTTTTCTTCTACAATACACATGCACGCAGAATCTAAATTGATATCAAATCTAACACCTATTTACGAATTTTTGAAGTTTCGGGTTATGCCTTATACAAAGAATAATACCTCTTCGATTAGAAAGCAGAACTATGTGCTAATGTCATTAGATTAAATCAGTTTTCAAATTTTCTATTATGTCTTGATTTATATTTAGTGACCAGGAACCTATTATTTATCTTACTTAGTTTACAGTATGGGGTTCTGGTTTGTTGAAGGCCGTATATACTTGGTGCTGTATTATCTGTTTTAATAAATTTTTGATAAGTGGACATGCTCGACACATTTATAAACTAGAAACCATATAAGGGGGATATTGCTAAGTTAGTTGGCTTCGAGGAGAACATTTTTGAAAAAAGTTAACGACGACGGATGCCAAGCGATCACAAAAGGTCATATCAATCTTTGTCTAAGGTGAGCTCTAATGTCACAAGATAGATTATTTTTATAATTTGACTTCTTAAGGTTTAAAATAATTTGAATATGATTTTATAAAAGTACTTTAAATTCTTCAACGCATACAAAGCAACCACAAATTAAGTCCCAAATTCCATTGCCAAACATTTGTAAATATTCATCGCCTTTGATTAAGTAACTAAGTTTACAATCAACTGCATGTTTTAAAGTATACACTTGTCATTTTGTGGGATTTTCTCGCGTCGTTGAAGACCCATTGGTGGCCTTCGGCTGTTGTCTGTCCTTTGGTCGGTTGTCCTCTTTAACATATGGGGAATATTTCCATTATCAATTTTACTTAATTGTATCCGAATTAAAAATGCCGAGAGTTTGCTTTAAACTGCAGTTTCTGTATTTTGCTATCTTCCAATACAAATGTTCCTCAGTTAATATAAAAATTATTAAGATTGACATTATTCGACTGAAATTCTGTAGGAAGTGACGTTATGAAGTATCCTTCATAAACACATACCTCCTTTTAGAACAAGTGAGCTAATGCCTTTATCTAGCAGCGGTCGTGACGTCGTTCAAGTTTTCAAAGATTCGAGCTCGATCATGCTTACATTTATAGAACTTATTGTACTCTTTTCAACAATGTTTGTCTTTTAGCTATGAGCTTTTAAACTACACAGAGATATAAAAAAAAGTAAGAAAAAATTGTAAATTAAAAAAAACCCAATTACTATGAAAGACGGGGTCTTTGGGTAACTACTACGATTCTGGCATTTAATGCATGGTAAACCTATAAATATTTATATATATAGCAAAACTTGATGTGTATACCATATATGATATAGACAAATTGAAACTATGCACATTGATCGACTAATGTCCAGCAAAACGTTTAATTAGAAAAGATCTACAATTATCGCATTCAACAAAAATCATCAACTGATTCCTTTTTTGGGGTTAATGTCCTTAACTAATACTTTTGTATTAAGACTCACGGCAACCTCCAGTTCTATAATTTTTGAATTGTTAAGTGAACTTAAAAACATCAACGAAACGTAACATATAACCTTATTCCAACTTAAGTAATCTATACTATTAAACGAGAAGACCTCATTTTGGGTGTCGCTTCTCTTCTTTCCACAATAAACTAATCTTCATGCCTTTGTGTCCTATATGTACAGTGCATAATCGCATTTGTCATCCATTCATATGATTATCCAGATTGAGTTATTTTGGGAGAAAAACAAGAAAAAATGCGTCCGGATATGTTTCCGTCATTGGACGAAATTTTAAGTCAGATTAGACTTCCTGTTTGCGTTTTCTGTATACTTTTATCATACATATACTACGAATAAAGTGTATTTTCTGTCTGATATCCATCATTGGAACAAATTTTAATTCAGATGAGACCTCTCGCTTGCGTTTATTGTATACTTTGAAACAAATACATATACTAAGAATGAAGTGTATTTTCTGTTTGATACCATTTTCAAGTTTACTATCCACGGCGGTCACAGAGATTATTAAATAGAGAGTGTCTGTATAATATATCAATGACCGCCGTGGATCGATTATTAAACTGAGAATTGAATTTAAAACAAAATATACTTTATTTATAGTAATAAATGAAGCAGGACCTTTTCGGGACGTCGGGAACGGGTGTTTTTAAGATCGAAATTTCAGGATTGACCATTTCGGGATACGGGATTTCTTTTTTCAAATTTCAGGTTGTCGAGATATTTAATTTATAATAAATTCGGAACCTCGGGATTTCATGTTCTTAAGACCGGGATATCGGGATCAGGACCCCTCCCGGTGCGACCCCCCCCCCCTTAATGAATGTTCATAATATACAGATATGTAAGCGCTAAAATTATCAGTGTGACATTCAAACCTTTTCGGGATACGGGATTTCTTTTTTCGAATTTCAGGTTGTCGAGATTTTTTTATTTATATTAAATTCGGAACCTCGGGATTTCATGTTCTTAAGACCGGGATATCGGGATCAGGACCTCTCCCGGTGCGATCCCCCCTTTTATGAATGTTTATAATATACAGATAAGCGCTAAAATTATCCATGTATCATTAAAATTAATAGAGAACTAACAAAAAAAAAGGATTTCTTTTGTGGAAAAAGGAGGAGCCGGGCTAGAAAAACAATTATCCTGTCCCAAACTAGATATGACGTTTGATACCTTTTCTGAAATTCTCCAGTCATAAAGTGTTTTACAAAAAAAGAAGATGAGGTATGAATGCCAATGAGAAAGCACTGCGCAAGAGACCAAAATGACACCGAAATTAACATTTAAAGGTCACCTTACGGCCTTCAACAATGTGCAAAGCCGATACTGCATAGTCCGAGGCTGATATAAAAAGCCCCGAAATGACAATGTAAAACAATTCAAACGAGAAAACTAACAGCTTTATTTATTTACAAAAAATGAACGAAAAACAAATATGAAACACATAAACAAACGACAACCACTGAATTACAGGCCCCTGACTGGAATGTTCATAATATATTACATGTATGTTCATAATGAAATTAATAGAAAACAAAAAAATAGGAATTTAGAAAATAAAGAAGGAGGGTTAAAAAAAAACATTTTCCTGTCCCCAAGTACCTATTACTTCTGATACTTTTCTTGAAATTCACAAGTCAGTAAATCTTCCTACAACACTTTACATTCTTTCAACCACGCTCTAAATGCCCGCGATTTCGCGGGTGTGTTCTAGTCTATATTAACAATCGTATGCATTGGTAAAGACGCGGATTTATGGTTGTTTTTCTTCTTCTGTATACTGAGTGGAGTTGTCAAGAGAATGCAGTGACACGATCATATGTTTTTCTCTACAGCACCACAAAGATTTGTATAGTGAGATCCTTGAGCACCACCGTATAACGCGATATCATTTAAGATTTTTGGATATATACCTAAACAATAACACGTAGATCAGTGAGTGGAATAAAGGTGACGACTTGCTTTTATTCTTGCCTGTATTTCAATAGACTAGTATACAGACTTAGTACACATGACGTATTAAAATTCCAATATGCTTTACCAACTCTTTTGACCCGACTGAGTAAAAGTTAAACCACACCTCACGACTCGCGGTCAATTGTTTATATTTATACACTATCGAAATTGATTTCTGTTTTACTTTTTACTCGCCCCAATTGTACATGAAATATTTTCCACTGAGCATTGAGCGAACGATAAACAATTACAATTGATTGATATAATTTTACTTTGGAGAACTATGTTAGAAATTAATATTCCCATACAAAAATGATTTTTTTTTGTCTCATATATAGAAGCTGTCCCTTTCCATAATCTTTGTGGGTTTTACTAATTTAAAACTTTAGTATGATCTATTTATAAATTAATAAAGGTGAATATTCATAAGAGTTATTTAAACACAGTACGTTTACACATGGTAGACTAGTTGTTGCCATGGACGGGTAAAAGAATAACAGGAAGTAAATTTAACCAAGTTTGAAACGGTAAGTAAATAATTATATAAGAAATGTTCTCTACTTATTTTCGTTGATAACATTTATATTAAATAATATTTTTTTTGCATGTACACGTTGTTGTAAACATGGTTAAGTCGATCACCATGTATGAATATTTGAACACCTCTTTGATCTGAAAAAGATCAAATACACAATGAGGGTCGGTTGAAAAAAAAACAAAACACAAGAGATGATTTCAGCTTTCTAATTGTTAATTTTTCTATTTCTAAGTAGCAACATTCCTGCAGCACCTGCATACGGTGTATATATCTCCAAATTGATACGATATTCCAGTGCATGCATTTCCTATCATCATTTTCTTGATAGAGGTTTGCTGCACAAGAAAGCTATTAAACCAAGAGTTCCAAATAGTGCAGTTGAAATCATCGATTCATAAATTTTACGGACGCCATCACGAGTTGGTTGACCGTTATGGAATAAGCGTTTCACAAATGATATCGGATATTTTCCTTACGTCTTACCTACCCTCTTCCCTTTCATGAATGTGACCTACCGAATTAGACTATTTACCGGATTTTTTTTTTATCACAAAGCAACACGACGGGTGCCACATGTGGAGCAGGATCTGCTTACCCTTCCGGAGTACCTGAGATCACCCCTAGTTTTTGGTGGGGTTCGTGTTGTTTATTCTTTAGTGGCGTAGTAGGTAGAAAAGAGGTGGTGATGGTGCTTGTGACGGGTCTGCTACAAGTTTGTGATTGGTCATGAAGTTTTTAGGGAACATCAAACGTTTAATTGAAAAGTAATTAATGTAAAACAAAAGCTGTGGAGTGGCATCCATAATTTTGATAGATTCTACTGGAATGTAAATGCCAATATGTACCATTTTATGTAACAAAGGAATACATCAAACATGTTTGGCTGAAACATTAAACGATAATTCTGTTCATAGTTAAGAGTAGAGGTTTCCTATGATTATTACATACCATGTTACTCCCCATTCTTAAACTAACGTCAGCTTTATATTTTGCAACAACGCGGTCACAAGTAAAGTTAATCTGGAATATTATGTTTTAAAGTTTAGGAATTTTGTCTCACATAACAGAATCAGAAGTAACAATTGTGTAATATTTTAATGGTTTTTGCTCTAAAAGTTCATACATTAAAATATTCTAAACTTTGTATATATATGTAGGACACAATTTTACGGCAGATTCATAATCTATGGCAAATGTGACGTCATGCCATTACATCCCAAATCTATGGCAGGTTTTTTAATTTCCTAATCTATGTCGGATTTTTGTTGATTCCAAATCTATGGCAATTGTTGTGCAAATGGAAAACAATGCAGTACATACTCATGACCGATTGTCGTTTTGATATTGATCAGCTGACCGTTGGGTTTCCCGTTTGAATGATTTTGCACTAGTATTTTTGGGGCCCTTTATAGCCTGATGTTCGCTGTGAGCCAAAGCTCCGCATTGAAGGCCGTACCTTGACCTGTAATGGTTTATTTATAATTTTTAAGTAGGACGGAGAGTGGTCTCATTGGCACACATACCACATCTTCGACACATTCCTATATCTATGTACGACAACGGGACCATGTATTTAAACATTTGTGTAATAAACATACCATAATGATCAACCAACACATTTTGAAAATGATGAATTTATAGAACTTAATACAGACTTAAAGATTAAAATTATGGGCCCGATAAAAATAAACATTTTTTTAAATATGTGCATGGTACCTGTTTACCCCATTCATTAAACCAACTAGTAAGTCCCTTATCAAACAAGAAAGCAGACTATATAACAAAAAGAACAGTTTGAATTTTCACATAACGTTATTTCAATGTTAATACTTTTTTTTAATTGATGACAATCAAATTGGTATCCAGTAATTTGATCTTTCACTTTATTGCTATAACTTTGCCAGCCGTGAAATATTCATTATAAATCGTTTTCTAAAACATCCGGTAAAGAAAACAGCGGCGTCCTTTAATATTCAGGATGATAAATGTCCCTCTTTCAGATAAAAGGTCACATCTTCCCTAAACCATCCGCAAATTGTTGTCTAGGGCAATACCTTGATTTGGAAGAAATCTATGGGTTCCACCATCGTAGATCATCGTAATCGGTTACGACGATGTAATATGGCGTTATTCAATTTTGATGTTCTGAAAAAGATCTGCAATATATTTGGGGAAAACAAAAATTTGCCATAGATTTGATTTATTAGACGTTTGTAACGTCACATTTGCCATAGATTGTGAATCTGCCATATTATGGAATTCGCCATAGATTTGAGTCCTGTATATATAAATAAAAAGATGTGGTATGAGTGCCAATGGGACAACTCTCAAAAAGGTTTATTCGTATCTTGGTACAGGGCACCGATGATTTCTTTATATAATCTCTGCGTGTTGGTTTCTGTCTCATTAAGGAGGCTCGCGGGTATGAAATTTTCAGAAAAAAATCAAACATTTATTTTTCATTACAAATTTTATTAATTACCTTAAGAGGTTGTTACTTTGTCGTATGGTACAAGAATTATTCCAAAAAATCAATACGTGTTGGCCCCAGGTGACTTTTGAAATGTAGATATCATTGAAAAAGCTCCAAATTATCTCCCTTTGGTGCAAAAATGCCATTTTTTGGCATTAAAATTTAAATATCTTTTTTAACTCATCGGTGACCTATATTTTTTATTGTTGTTTTCAAATAAGCTGTACATAAACTAGATAATTGTAAAATTTTAGCGATTTCTGTAATTTAGTTCTTTTTTTATTTCGATATTACCGCTATTTCTCCTATTAGTTCAACAGAACAAAAGGACATTAACAAAAATATATGCTTCTTTCGAAGGCAGATTGTGAGCGTAAATGAACGGTGACCTCATTTTTTTATTTCATTTTTCTATTTGGTATTAGATAAAGTTCATTTATAGAAAAATATAGCGAAATCTTATATTAAATAAAAAAAATGATTTAGACCCGCGAGCCCCCTTAAATGAGCTAGTCGACTTCCTGTCTGCGTGTCTAAGGCCTGGAACCTCGTCAACACCTTTCGTTTGACATGATTTAAAATTTGTGGTAAAATAACTAGTGTTTGAAAATTTCATTTTAATGGCAGATTTTAAAACCGAAATAGCCATACTTTGGACTGGGAAATCCATTTTTAAAATGTTACCGATTTATACACTGTGATGCACTCGACATCGACCCGATACGATTATCCAAGTGTGTTACTACAGCTTTGCTGATATGTATCTAACTAAAAGTTATTGCGACTAAAAAGTAAGATCTCAAAAATACTAAATTCCGAGGAGAATACTAAACTGAAAGTCCCTAATCAAATGGCAAAATCAAAAGCTCAAAAGCACTAAACGAATGGCTAACAACTATTATATTCCTGACTTGGTACAAACATTTTCTTAATATGTAGAAAATTGTGGATTAAACCTGGTTTTATAGATAGCTAAATATCTCACTTGTATGATTGATTGATTGATTCTCTTTATTTCCTCCATTGTACTGAATATTTACATTTTATAACACAAATATACTAATTACAAGAAATGAACAGCAAATAATTACAGACTACAATTAAAGCACATACAAACAAACGAAAAAAAACCCCAATGTTACTTATATATATGTATATCTATATGCTACATTTGTTTAGTTCAGATATTTCAGTGACCAAACTTAAACCTATGCTCAGATAATTCGCCTTTAAATTTTCCGTACAAATGAAATATATGATCTGCCAAGCAACACATCATGTTTCCCCAGTTGTCAGAGTTCACAGATTGCATAAAATCTGTAATACCACCAAGTAAGGCTACGATTATATCGCTATCATTTTGCTGAAAAAAAATCGTACAGATTCCTGGACTGGTCAAACATCAACAATTCCGTAAAACATGTTATTTCTTGCATCCAAAAGTTTTTCACAGTATAACATTAAGTGTTGAACTATATCTGTAGAATGTCGCATCAAATTCCATTATATTAACAACTATGTGTGAACAACACAAACAGACATAATAGGTAAAAATGTCAAAATAGGGGTACAGCAGTCACCATTGTGTTATAATCTTAGTCACTATAAAAACAAACAAAAATACAACAAAGAAGCATAAAAGGCATATAGACAAAGCACGTTAGCAAACATGGAAGACAAGAATACAAAGAAAGCCGTGGTGTAGTGGTTATTGCATTTGACTACTAGCACAAAGGTTCCTGGTTCGATTCCCGTTCCGGGATGAAAGTTACAGATACTGAATTTACGACTCTCCATTGACACTATTTGCGAGTATGGTCATAAGGAAAGGATGATAGTCCGTCGGAAGGGGACGATAAATGGCTGACCTTGAGATAGTCATATATATCTCTTGCACATTAAACACACTTGTAGATTTCGAGAAAGAGCTGACTTATATCTCTACAAGGCAGCACTCGCACCCGCAAAGTGGAAATTGATTAACATAAGTTGCAAAACTTGTTTCCGAATCCACTATTTATAAATAAGTTTAAACAAAGAATAAAAAAATTACAATATCACAATAACACAACGACGGGATATATAAGAACAGAGCCACGTCATAAAAAAACCACAAAAAGACACATAGAAAATTTAAAATGAAAATCAAGAATACAAATATTATTATAGTACAATAACACAGAGACGGGATATATAAGTAGAGTCACGTCATATGTATAAAACAAAAACACAAAAAAGACATAAAGATAAACCACATTAGAAAAAATAAAATACAAGAATACAAAAATTATCATATACAAATAACATTGCAATGACAGAATGTAAAGTCCAATGGATTTCACCAAAAAAAACCAAAACCAAATGATGAGGTCGTATTGCACTTTTCTAATGTGATTTTGAATTATGAATCTCTAAGAATATCAAAAGCAAAGGATTTCAATAGCTTCGGGGTACATCTCTGATGGAGAGGGGTCGGGCACCGTCATTGTAACGCAAGGAGTGCGTTTTATACAAAGTGTATGCACTAAACATATATATATATATATGTGGCTCTATATAAGGGGACTTGCTTCTGTGTCCCCCTTTAACCGCTCTTGACTAGTACATTATGCACAATAAAACGGGTTCCCTTAGTGTAAGTAGTTGTATTGAATGGTACATCATATAGCATGCAATGTTATTTATCGCTATTTTGTGCATTTTCCCTTTGATCTTTTTTTGTGATAATTTTCATATCATGCTTCTCGCTTGATATGGAAGAATTATCGCTAGAAACTAACGAGACCACGTGGCATTGCTAACGAAATTGACATTGAAATTGACAATGTCAATTTCGTTAGCAATGCCACGTGGTCTCGTTAGTTTCTAGCGATAATTCTTCCATATCAAGCGAGAAGCATGATATGAAAATTATCACAAAAAAAGATCAAAAGAAAAATACACAAAATAGCGATAATCAACGATAATCTATAAATATACAATAACTGTTTAGTGTCTTTAAATATTAGCTGTATTTGTACGAGGCTATGAAACAAGGTGTATGCGAGTTTTAAGCGAGCTTCTACACCTGTTTCGAGTTATTGTTTTTTTTTATCCTGGAATTAATTCTGTATATTATTTGTGTTTTGAAAGACACAAAACAAATGTTTTGCATTTATTTTGGATTTGAAATCCCTTGAGGCCCGTGTAGTAATACGACACAGTAATCACACATTCAGCGGAACACGGATCGCTCAAGATGAATAATTATCTATTTCAACACAACAACTAATTTCAACAGTAAAAACAAATAACAAAACATTGTCCAATTTGAAACAGGAGTGTACGATTTGTCCTACGCTTCAGACTCGACATTCACAGTCTAAACATGCATGCTGAAATTGACATGGTTGTTTTTTTATTACATAGACAATAATCGTGCATTGACTTGACATATCAACGATATAAGGATGAGGCTTAGAAACGGGGAAATGCGAGGCTGTGCCGAGCATTTTCCCCGTTTAGGGCCGAATCCTTATATCGTTGATATGTCAAGTCAATGCACTATTATTGTCTTTATACTGCAATCTAGAAAAAAACCATTTTAAATTGTTGTTTAGTGCGATAATATTATTTATATGATTTAGATATTGGGAAACATCCTTCTTTAAAAATGCCTCATATCACACAGGCGGAGAAATATACAAACGATGAAATGTACATCATTACCGGTTGTTGAAAACCGCAATCAATGTTTAAACGAATTGTTTACAGACTAGAATGTCAACAATGAACATAAAACATCATGATTTGTAGGTTGCAAACAAAAATATTAATAATAGAAATGTGTTTTCCAAAAAATTGTAAAAGAAACAAGTTTGAGTCGTTAAACGCATCGTTGTTTACATTGGAAACAAAAACAGGTTGAAGAGGTCGTATGAATAATTAAATATAATTTCGACAATTTCTATTTAAATATTCATGAGGAAAAGTGATATCAGGTCAGTGACTGTATATGACATAGAAATATATGGTCAACGCATTTTGACTGCTCAAATAGAACGAGTGCAGTATAAACAATCATACTTTCAAGTTTTAAAATCTATAGTTGTCATCGTAGAAAAGACTGCTGTTCATGTGTGTATGCAGGGGCGGAACCAGCCATTTTAAAAATGCATTGATCGGCAAAAAAAGGGGGCTTCCAACCCCCCCCGGACCCCCAAACCCCCTTTTGGACCCGCCAATAATATGTTATCAGAAAATTGGGGTGATTACTATTCCTCTTAAGAAATGTTTGAAAACTAACAGAACGTTTAAAGGAAATCGTTAACTCGAAATTTATACGGCATTGGATTGCGACTGCAATACACATTCTGAGATCACACAGGTTCATGCAATACTCAGTCCGGCAGTTTTAAAGCGATATCTGTATAGTATACAGATATAGCATAGCGATATCTGTAGGGCTGCATCTGTATAGTAGAACACCCAATTGCAGGATAAATAGTTATTTTCACTGTCTTACCGTACAAACAGGTACTTATATAATTATCTGTTCAAGTACAGCTGCTAATTCCGGAAGGTCATATTTCATGTACATACATAATTCTGAATCTTCGTTTTTTTTTCTTCCAGATAAAAAAAAGGACTTTTATGCAAGATGAAAACCAAATAGTATAGCTAAATTGAATATGTCGAGCAAAGTAAAACCTAAGCCAGTAGGTGCTAAATCGAAAGGAGTTAGCTCAAAGTATGTTTCTCATTTATTATCTATAAAATAATA
Source organism: Mytilus trossulus (assembly GCF_036588685.1). Classification (NCBI taxonomy): domain Eukaryota; kingdom Metazoa; phylum Mollusca; class Bivalvia; order Mytilida; family Mytilidae; genus Mytilus; species Mytilus trossulus. Next base: position 66,495,730 of record NC_086386.1, read on the forward strand.
TTACATGCATTTTAACGTGTGACGAATATTTTGGTCTTGAAAGTGGTATCTAGTCACTATATATGTATACTAAAATGAACGGCATGTAACATTGAATAAATACTGCACTAACATACGGCGAGACAAATTTAACTATCTACAGTGGAGAAATATCTCATCACATTCGATGCAGTGGTAGAATATATATTTAATTTTAACTATGATATCGATTTTATTTTTTGCAAATGACACGTTTTTATGGAAGAACGTCACCAGATATACGACCAGGCATTTTGACGCTTAATACAAAAGAAGTTGTGCTAACATCCATGTCCTTTGGTATATTGTAACTACTTTTCGCATCGACAATCCTACCTGATCTCCTTAATTTCTATATTGGAGCATCCACATGCATATATTGGAGCATCCCGTCCGCAGGTATATATTGGAGCATCCACATGTATATATTGGAGCATTCACTTCCATATATTGTAGCATCCACATGTATATATTGGAGTATCCACATGCAAAATATCTCAACATAATGTTGAAAAGAAGAGGTATTTATTTGAAACCATAAAGTCCTCCTTCCCCACTGAACTAGAGGTTAACCACACGCTACAACAGGAAGTGTAACTGTGTCTTCTCAAGGTTTCATGTCCGTATTATTTAGCTTATCCATGGTCATCAATTAGATTTGTAGATAAAGCACTACGTGTACGTCTTCCCTAGAAGATTTGCTTTATAAATTTATCTGAACTGATATTATTCTTTTTTAACGCGTTGTTTGAGACGAGTTGTGGATGTGCTTATCATGCTAGGTTATTGTTAAAAATACTAATCGTCAGTTACTTTATTATTATTCTAAGGTATAGGCGCTGGTATTTTATATGTAAGATTTACGCTATTTTGTCTGTAGACTTAAATAGTTATCCTTTCTTTTATCATTTCAGTAAAAAAAGTAATGGTCAACCCATTCCGGTAAAGTCAGCAAAAGGAAATCAAACAAATGCTGACAACAGGTAATGAGATATTTAAATCAGTCTTGTGCGAGAAGTATTAGATGAATTTAACTTCCCCTTATTCGTTAAAGGGGCACTAGCTGTCAAATTCATACTCACCTATTTTAATCAAGTTCTGATATTTGATTTTTAAAAATGCAAAACATTTATCCAAACTATTAAAAGTTTGAAATAAGCAATGAATAGGGTACGGGCATAAAAATACGTAGCTTCGTCTCGTGCTTATTTTAGTCGAGCTGCACCCGCAAGTCATCCGATGACCATATAAGCGATGTAAACATAAAAGATATAAATTGATTAAGGAAACTCGTGATGTTGGATTTTCCAGGTCTATTTAATTTCATGTAATAGTTGAAAATTAATGTTTATCATCGTTTTTACCTATATATAAGAATGATTTTTTTGTGGATCGAGTCAGTCAATTAAATGATTTACCTTTATCTCACTTTCAATGTTGACATTCTCTTTCTTTAGATAACTTTACACATACAACTCACGTGACATCCATCTCAAACAAAGGGGTTAAATTGGAGTTCACATGAATACAGGTTCTCTTATTTGCAAGTGAATAATTGGTAATCAATGTTTTTTATGGCCCCTTGTCCGAAATTCCGTCATTCCGCAACAAACTGACATATTCTAGTCTGCCCTTATATAAAATAGTGATTTTTTTAGTGTTCTATCGAACTTTCGAAAAAAAATACCTGATAACCGTTCAGACAAAAATATTATGTTGAAAAAATCTTACAGATACAGCAAGTGATTCTTAATAGCTATAAGACACATTTTTCTTTTAAAATACAACTTTTAAATCTTACGGGAAACTATTCCATGCTTAAAACTTTCACTGTAACCTCGCTCTAACTTATCCCCCCCCCCCCCCCCCCCAAAAAAAAAAAAAAAAAACCCAAACAAACAAACCCGCAATACTATTGTCATTCTTATAGTCAGCACTCAATTTTTCACAAACAAATGTGTTTTAAGCTGCTAAAGACATATGATTCAAACGCTCAGAAAGTCGTTTGTTCTATATTTTTGCTCTCCATTTTTATGCAAAACCTTTTACATTTTTATTTTATGGGTTATTGTTGAAGGTCATACGATGACGTATGGTTGTTAACACATACTTCCTTTGGTTTCTTATGGAAATTTGTCCATTGACAACAAACATACCACATCATCTATTTTATATAAGTATTGTATGAATTACAACGTATTTTGGTGATATTGCAAAATGATCGTAATCCCGAACATCGTTTACATATTTTCTTATCTTAAAAGGGGACAAGAAGGGTTCCATTAACAGGCCAATAAATCAGATTACAGTGAACTTTAAAAAATAAATAAAAAATAGGGGTATTTTTTCTGTCATAATAACAGTAAACAGATTCACAACAATGTCAATTTCAAGAAAGCAGACAACAGTTAATTAGTCAATAACAGTACAGCATCAATGATCTTGAATATATGCCACTTTTAACAAAAATAAAAAGGCACAGAACCAGGACCGTTTTTCTTATCACCAGCACAGCGTCAGGACAATTCCGTTTAACGAACTTGAACGACTTTTGCAATATAATATTGTTGTAATATACTTTGCATGGTACTTATGACGCATCTGGGAAAAATTGAGCAACAAAACAGTCGTTTTAGTCCCGTTCTGATACAATGTAAACAAACCCACCAGCACAGAATCAGGACCCACCAGCACAGAACAGGACCAAATCACCAGCACAGAACGTTCTCTCGCAGGACAACCATACCCACCGTGATATAACATGAAGTTACTTTCAATACAATAATGAGCGAGCATTTGTTTCACGCTTCTGAATGTAAAAAACATTTTCAGGTGAAACATGTGACTCGCTGTAATTGCTGAAAAACACCAGTGACCTAGCAAATAGCCAATGGAAATAGTGTTTTGATAAATTACTGGTTGATCTAATTAAATTAACCATTTTCTTATCACTTATTCGTATAATACTCAGTGCAGTGGATAAGAGAAATATCTCGCCATGTGATAAATAAATACTAGGCATAAGACATAAGACATATATTTTATTTTGAATCTTTGCCTGATTTATGTGAATAAAAGCTCATTTCGTGAACCTCCTGTGTAAATCTAAAGTACCTATCATAGTTGACTTCAACATTAATTACCATTGGGAAATTTTTCTTCACAGGGAAAACTCTTTATTCGTTGATCCGTATAGTTTGTAAACCATTATAAACGTTGATACTGCAAGACGAAATTACTGGGTTTACATCACTAAACTTACTGTTGATGACAGACAATCACGTACAACTGGAAAAGCTTTTTATGTCTGGCAACAACCATACTTCCACAACATACCTCTATATTTATACAACATTAAGTAAAAGTTTTCAACATATAATGCTATCGACACCCCTGCTTGTTTTGTCTTATATATTTTGAATGCTTCAGTCCTTTTCGAATAAAAGTTGTAATGCAAATGAAAGGTGGTCAACAGCTATAAAATGTTTGTTAGTTACATAAACACATTGCTAGTTCATTGAAATTGAACAGTTATAATGATATATATGTCGATGAATTATTCTTTCATTAGAAAGGATTTTTTTTTTGCAGAAATGAAGATTCTAAAACAGATGACTCTTTTTTATTCACTGGAAATTCGTAAGTTTTAGATAATTATTTTTTCAGACATGACAGATACATTTTTTTTTGTAAATCAATTGGAAAACTGTTCAAAATAATCAGAAAATTGCAAATGAAAAAAAGAAAATTACGTGTTTAAAACGTTCAGTTCATTTTACAGAGTTGTGATATGTAACACCTTAAACCACTGTCATGGCGTTGTCAGTTACACTTCAACATGGAGCCACTGAAGTTATTAGATGACCTTGTTTCACTATATTTCTGTTCATCATCTTCTTTAATATTTAAACTATGTACCTCTTATATTACTAGAGATAATTACACCTAACTTATCTACATTATACTGTATATGTACTTTTTTTCGCGGTGTATTTATTTTCACGAATTTTGCGATAAGTATATTTTCGCGTAATAATGTAAATGCAAAATTCTGATGCAGATTTCACCCAAAGTTTTTGGTGGGGTTGTTGCTTAATCTTTAGTTTTCTATGTTGTGGCTATTTACTATTATTTGTCTGTTTGTCTTCTTCATTTTTAGCCATGGCGTTGTAAGTTTATTAACGATCTATGAGTTTGACTGTCCCTCTTGTATCTTTCTCCCGTCATTCAGGCATATACAACTATTGAATGAATATGACTGGATTTTCAACTGTGCAGTCATGTTCAGATTGAAATGAACGAAATTTTTTTAGTTTAAGAGTAAAAGAAGGTGTTTCATTTTATCCTAAACTGTAGCAGCAGACTTATATAATATAGTGTTTTATGTCTCTGATAGCAGATGAACTTTGCGTAAAACATGCATAAAAAGTTATTACTGGTCTAAGCCATCAAATTTTAAGATTATAGAATGTTCGTCTGTTGAAAACACAAAACAGCTTTAGACCGTTGGTTTTCCCGTTTGAATGGTTTTACACTAGTAATTTTGGGGCCCTTTATAGCTTGTTGTTCGGTGTGAGCCAAGGCTCCGTGTTGAAGGCCGTACTTTAACCTATAATGGTTTAATTTTTAAATTGTTATTTGGATGGAGAGTTGTCTCATTGGCACTCACACCACATCTTCCTATATCTATTGTAAAAAATCGAAAATCCGAAGATGGTAAAGAGCTTTATGTCAAAAATGCCTAAAATAATTAGCCAAATTCATCTAAAGCCAACTTTGCCTGAGGGAGTTGAAACCTTAGTTTCTTAATAATTTAAATTTACAATTCATTGTTTCCAGACCGGAGGATTTAGAAGATCATTGGTTATCCAGAATTACTGAATTGGTGCAAGCGTAAGATTAAAGATGAAACATAGATTGCTATTGCTTGTTGATTAAGTATAACTCACAGACGTGATTTTGTTTTTGTTAAGCTGACCCCGAAAATGCAATGAAATAACTGACACTAGTATGTAATGGTATAGGAGGATGCTAAAATAAAACAAAACCACTTATTTGGCCTTTTCAAATTACTTAAAATTTCATTTAAATTATTTAGATACATAAGCCATCATATTTTACCTGAAAATAATAGTGCATGCATTGTTTTGGCAAAAAAAAGGTATTAACCAAGAACTGAGACAAAAAACCCTTCTGCATATTGTAGAAAAAAGCTCTCCAAGGATATCCGACTTCTGAATATTTTTTATGCCAGACGAGCATTCTTCCACATGAGACTCATCGCTGGCGCTTGAAACCAATTTGTTAGATTTGTTTGGTAATACTGTTTATCATCAGCGGTTTCGTTTTGTTGGAGCCGCTGCTGATGAACAGGCTCCAATTACGTATACAATTTTCCAAGACTATCACAAAAATACTGAACTCCGAGGAAAATGATTCATCTTGTCATACGTTAACAGTCTTTATTTTTAATCAAGTGCGTTTGTCTCTCCGTTGGGGTTGACATAAAACTTTTTGTCCCAGTTCAGTTTAGACCTATACACTGCGAACGTGTAACAACTATCCTCGGTTTTACGGCTTTGGACGAAAGAGCTACATCTTCTGTGTGGATTAAACTGGTAACATTTATATCAGACTACTTTTTCAAATTTTGACTTGAATGGAGAGTTGCCTTATTGGCACTCATAACACATCTTCTTTATCTATATATGGTAATTGTAATTTACGTTACCCGGATAATCTGAGCATATGTCTTAATTAACAGTCGTACGTTTACATTTTCATTGTCGCCAAAAAATTGCATTAACATTTAAACTATCAAATAATCATGATTATTTTGCTTTATTCTAATTCACAGGAAAAAAAATATATCAGCAGATAGAAAATTTTCAGAGTAAGCTTTTAATCTCTTATTCTGCTTGGAATATTAAATTATGAATTGGCAATTCAAACTCAGTATTTTGTTGAGATTCGTGTTGCTTAGTAATAAGTATTTTGTGTAGTGTTTGTGGACTGTGGTTTTTTTATTTGTCCGTCTTAGTTTGATCTGGATGCTGTATGTGATTATCGAGTAATCGTTTTAAAAAGTCCCAATTTACATTTTGTTCCACTTTATAGCAATTCAACTTAATGTTGCTGAATCTTGTATTTCTGTTATAATGATAAAAATAATTAAAAAGAAAATAGATAAAGCTTTTTTTTCTCGGTAAATAAATCAGGTTGACCTATGACATACGTTTCCCGGATAAATTCTATAAAAGATAAAGTAGGAAATATATTTTTCATCAGTAACCTAATTTTAAAAATAATATAAAAATGTCGGGTAGTGTGATTAAATGCAACTCCGTAAATCGTGTGAATTAAGTTTCAATTGTAATAATTTTATCAGATTATAAAGCATGATATAATTATCCTATTGTACGAAACGTTTCACCCATCTTGTATATATGTTGTTTTTAAGGTCTTTACAACAGATATATGATGCCCTGTTAAAGGAATTATGTACTCGATGTGGGTAAGTGTACCCTTTTTTTAACGCACTCAAAGACTCTTTTGTTTGGTTCGAATATTCACGGTAAAAAAAAAAAATAACAAAAATACCGAACTCCGAGAAAAATTCAAAACGGAAAGTCCCTTATTAAATGTCAAAATCAAAAGCTCAAACACACCAAACGAACTGATAACAACGGTCACATTCCTGACCATGTTAGTATTTTCTATGTAATTTTTGGACACCAACCAAACGATTCACTGCATCTTTTGTGTATGTGAATAATACTTTTTATGTTAATTTGTTTGTGGTACTTGCTTATACTCAATATTTCTTATTTGTAAGTATGTGTAAAACTATGCTCAATTTGTCCTTTTTTGGGTCGCAAAATGGATTTGATATCTTTCGAGAATTGAAAACCTGTTTACATTCATAAAAGGTGTATGTGCAAAGATGCTACTGTTTATACTTTGCACATAGTTACGATTACTTTTGAGCAAAATGCAGCTGAAGTTGTAATAATTCTTTTTTGTATGCACTAACTCACCTACATCTACTTATTTCAATTTATTTACAATTAATACGAAAAGTACCAAAAAATGTATAATATCATAATTGTTCTATTTGTTCTATTTGAGCGAGTGGATTTTTTTGAATTTTTTATTGATGAGTTTTGACTTTTAAAAATATTCTTCATTAAAAATAATAATGAATTCTAAAGGTAATACGGAGGTGTACACGAACATTGATAGAAACCTTTCATATCTTAGTGATATCCCATCGAACTTGAGATAAAGGATACAACATATCCAGTAACTTAGTTATCTTTACTTACATCTAGTTATTGACAATGATGGCCGGTTGAAAGTTAAAATTGACGACAAAAGAGACGATTTTGGCTTTAAAATTATGAACTTCCATTTCTATGTTTCCACATTCCATCTGCACTTACATACGGAGTATATATCTGCTAGCTGATACGAAATTCCAGGGCTTGTATTTATTATCATGATATCCTTGACAGAGGGTTGCTGCTCACAAGGTAGCTTTTAAACCATGAGTTCCAAATGGTGAAGTTGAAATCATACCTTCGTTAGTAGTAAGGATGCCATCACGAGTTGGTTGGCTGTTATGAAATATCCGTTTCACAGATGATAGCGGAGATGTTTTAATTATCGTAACTACGATTCCGTCCCCTTGCCCGAATGTGATCTACTATATTAGACTTATTATCGGGTTTGTACTAACATGAGCATCACGACGGGTACCACATATTAAACAGGATCTGCCTACCCTTCTGGAAAAGTAGTCGACCCGAGTTTTTGGTGGTGTACGTGCCGCTAAGTCTTTAGTTTTCTATATTGTGCTTTGTGTACTATTGTTTGTCTATTTTTCCTTTTTTAGGCAGGTTGTTGTCATTTTGTTTTTCTACTGTTTTAATTTTGAATTTTCTCTTTTGATATCTTTCGCCTGTCTTTTTTCATACGAACCAAACTGTAGTATGATATATTATTCATGATATGTTCAAATATATATATACTTAAAGTGATAGCTCACCGAGCTTGTTTCAAGATACATCAATGAAAACATGACACGCTCACGATTATACAGGGAAGGCGTCTTTTCGCAATTAACAGTCAAACTAATTGACAGACAAGCTTTAAAATATCAATAGGCCAATGGGATCATTGCCGGTTTTTTCTTGCAAGACATATTGTTTTTACCGTAACCAACTTCCGAGTAGCCTCCAAAAAGCTGGAGAATCTCACACCACTTTAAATGATGTAAATACACACTTTACAGGGTGAAGTTTGATCCAATCTTTGGAAAAGACATTGAAATACAGTTTGACACTAAAGAAAGGTTAGTTGATTAATACATATTTTGGAATACAATTGAGGTTGCTTTTAAAAAGAACAACAAGATGAAATAATGAAAAGTAGTCGACACATTATTATTGAAAGCCCATCACACAGATTGTCGTTTTATAATGTAAAAGCATGTGTAAAAGATGCAAGAAATAGTTTTGAAACGTTATTTTTTTAAACTTTACACCGAACATTGGAGTTCTTACAAATAAACTGTTTATCCCATCGACAGTCATTCTGTCTACGAAGCACATGTCTTCTCCAAGAACTGCATGCTCCATCGACAGTCATTCTATCTACTAGTATGATGCAGATTTTTATAACATATATTAAAAATTCCCACGATAGTATTTCTATCTTAGATTCTTTGATCTAGATATAGTTAAGATAAAGCCCATATCCCTTTCTATAGTCTTTCTATATTGGTGCAAATGGTCAATAATCAATCGGAAAACACAATAATTTATTTCTAACTTGTTGAAATCATAACCACATAAGTCCATCAAACAAGTAATATGATGATAATGTACCCGTGTTTGTCGTGGTTGTGAATTCTTTATAGAAATGAAAAAAAACTGATCTTTTTGCTATAATGACCTCGTTCACTGTCTCGAACTCTTGCCAATAGTATAAAAAAGTAATATCACAAAAATACTGAATTCAGAGGAAAATTCAAAACTGATATCCCTAAACAAATCGCTAAATCAAAAGCTCAAACACATTAAACAACTCGATAATAACTGTCATTTACCGGACTTGGAACAGGCATTATTTTATGAAGAAAATTGGATATTAAACCAGGTTTTATAGCAAGCTAAACCTCTCACTTGTATGACAGTCGCATAGAATTTCTTGTTATTGTCAAGAACGCGACTATTCCTCGGTATGCATCACAAGTTCTAGGGATTTTTTTTTCATTCTTTTAACCGAGGTAAAATTGTTGACTTTATGATGTGCAAGATGTTTGTTAAGTTTGATCGATTAATATTCGAACATATATTTGGTACTTATTTTGAGTCCCTTCCTGCTGAATTGTTATTATTGTTTACATATGAAGCAAAGTTTATAAAAAATCATATAAGAGACAAACAAAAACCCATTTCTCTTACAGATATAATGACGATGTTGTATTACTCTACAATCATTTTTCAGTTTAAGGATATTGAAGAGAGAAGGATCGAAGTCTGCTTTATATTCAAAGTATTCCAAATATTGATATTAACGACCAACTGAATGATATGGGAAATTTTAATGCCGCTAACTTCAATTCATCTATGTTAAATATAAAAAAAGTCAAGTATTCAGAATATTTTAGGGGATATATGTTTACATCTAAGTTATCTGTTTTGCAGCGAAAATAAAAATGAAGTCAACACTTTGGATTTTGAAAAAAAGATATCTGAAATGAAATTGACAATTGAAACTTTGACGAAAAGAAACGAGGAAGTTGAACAACAATTAACCAAATTCAAAGACGAACAAAAGTAAATATAACATAGTTATACGTACCTTGAGGTTTCTGTCAATAAACTCACCATAGATACATGTATTTAGATTTTATATATACGCCAGACGCGCGTTTCGTCTACAAAAGATTCATCGGTGACGCTCGAATCGAAAATGTTTAAAAGGCCAAATAAAGTACGAAGTTGAGAGCATTGAGGACAGAAAATTTCTAAAAGGTAATCTAATCCTGAGGTAGAAAAGCCTTAGTATTTAAAAAATTCGAAGGTTTGTAAACTTTTCTGAATGAGGAAAATTAGAATTAAACATCAGTCATTATATATGACATTAAGTATTTAGCACCACAAAATCAACAGTTTGAAATATTACAACCACAAAATCAACAGTTTTAAATATTATAAAAATAAACACATTAAAAAAAATGTATTCTAACTAACCGGTCATTAACATTTTCAACTATCATTCTTTCTTCAGTAAGACAGTACTTTCAGAATTGCGTATTGAAATATATTCATTTAGCATTCTCAGCATTTAGCGACATTACTGAAAAATCTTCTATCACAATCTTTACAATTTTGCATTAATATCAAAAAGTAAAAACACAAAAATACTGAACTCCGAGGAAAATTCAAAAAGGAAAATCAAAAATCAAAAGGCAAAATCAAAAGTCCAAACACATCAAACGAATGGATAACAACTGTCATATTCCTGACTTGGTACAGGCAAAACCGTTATTTATCTACGCTATAAACTTTTATTCCTTATGCTCAGTTGAAAGATCGAAGACATTGTCTCATCAATCATTTTGGTTTGTTACGTTGTTCGCCTTTTTATCGATTAATACGATTTAAGAGTTGGGTTAATACTAGGTTTTGTTATTATCTACACGAAAAGAGCATTGAAAGTTAATTCAAGATACAAAACATAAGTAAGAGAAAAGGTTAATTGACCTTTTTGAGTTTAAACAAATGACATATTTTATGAAAAGGAAATCTTACTATTTAAAATAAATGAAAACTAGACTATTTTAGTATGAATATTATGTGCATATGCGATATCTTTGAAGGGTTCCAATAAATAGGGTTACATTTTGTGTTGCATCCTACGCAGTACACGTGGCATTACTTCGGATATTTTGAAAATCTTTAGAAACCTTAAAGTACTGTTTATTTTTCACACACCAATAGCGCTATCAGTCAGTGTTAGATTGTCTGTAATAATAAAATTAATATTTTATATTTAGGAAGCTTGATGACAGCAATAAAAAATATCAGTCTGAATTACTGAGTAAGACAACAGAACTCAATGAAATAAAAGAAAAGATGAAAAAATTAGAGCATGAATTAAAAAAGGAAAAAGAAAATCAAGGTGGAAAAGCCAAAGACCAAGTAGAGACGAAGGTTGATAATAACTTACAAAACAAGTATGTGATATTACATTTAAAGCATAGCAAGTAAATTAAAATTTCATTTTTGTATGCAAGCATTATATAAAAAAATATTTTGGAAGACATTTTGAACTTGTCAAGTAGAAAGCTTTCGTGAGAAACTATAGAGAATAGGGGAAAGAGTTGGGAAAAAATAAAGGTTGATGACTATTGTTGGTCTCCTTCATTTTTAACACCTGTATTGGTTTTAAATAATTGTTTAATAGATGTATTACATGTAGTTATATACTTGCTTCTTGTGTGTCAAAAACCTGTCTTCTTATATCTATTGTTACATGTATTGCCCTAAAAGTGATGTTTCTACGATATATATTTAAATTACAGTACCTATAATACAATTATAAAAGCATGGACGACAGAAGAAGCTAACATCTACACACATTTAACAATCACGTGTTATTCGTGTCAATCTATATACTTGTATATGTTTCGATATTTTAATCAATAGAACTACCCAGGCGTGAAGTTGAATTATAAAAAAAATAAAATTAACATTGACATTAATATCTATACATATACTTTAAATTTGCTTATAAATGTATTATTTAAGATAAGCAGAGTCGTATTGGTGACTGATACAAATTTTAAAACATTTAGCAGACAATACTTTTTTTTCAAATAGAGAACAAAAAAAAATCATCAGCCTTTCCCTATTTGTTCCCTATCTTATCCCTGTTCTCGAAATTATAATAATAGTTTTTGGCTCATTCATTAACTATATCTGCATTAGTATCATTAAAATTCATGTCTGAAAAGTGATGATCGATGGTTTAGAAATCGAGTGTATACATATAAACGAGTAAACATACATTGAAAATAAACTCATCATAGATACCAGGACTAAATTTAGTATATATGCCAGACGCGTGTTTCGTCTACAAAAGACTGATAAAGTACGAAGTTGAAGAGCATTTAGAACCAAAATTCCGAAAAGTTTTGCCAAATACAGCTAAGGTAATCTATGCCTGAGGTAGAAAAGCTTAGTATTTCAAAAAAATCAAAAAGTTTTAAACAGTAAATTTATAAATTTAACCATATCAATACAATTCATGTCAGCACAAAAAGTGCTAGCTACTGGGCTTGTGATACCCTCGGGGAAATAAATCTCCACCAGCAGTGGCATCGACCCAACTATCGTGTAACAAGAGTGTATTAATGACCGAAAGACATCTAAAATAACAAAAAAAAGTCACATATTCATGTACTGGTTTTTGAAACACGTAAATAATCAATTTTAAGCAATAATCAATAATAGATACGTTCCGATACGTCAACATATTAGATACAGATACGATACGCCTTTAAATGTCACACTTCTACTTATAGGTTGTTTTAAATATTTCTTATACACGAACATTGTTTTAAAACAAGAGAAATGTAATGAGCCCCACGGAGACGAACATAAACCATGTTCTATCTATGCATCTCGTTGTTTACGATTTAAAAATGAATATTTCTTTTATTGTCCCATAATGGTATAGTTTTTGGCATGTGATATTGGCACTATTGAAACCTTTGCTTACTGTGAAAGAACTACGTGATTGAGTATTTATAAGACAATTTGGTGAAAACTTTGTTTGAAAAAAAAAAAAAATACTGCACAATGTCATGTTTTCTCTGACCGATAATGACGTCTTTACATCAAATTTATTGTGTTGTGGATATGCACTGACTGATTGATATCACTTCTTGTGTCGTTGATACATACATGTAACGCACAGTTCGTAATTATATTACGCTGTTGCTGTGTACTGTCTTCAAGTAAACGTAGGAGTTCCATTGTTATTATGTGGTTAACAGCCGAAATGTACTATATGCATTTAGTATTCATTTATGTATTTCTCAGTTCTGAGTGTTCTTGCATTTATTTGTGATGTACCATTCGTGAAATGTTGTCATTTTAGCAGTATTTTTTTTACATTGTCATTAAGCGCGATGTTTGGCTAGCAATAACACCATGTTAAACCCACCATCTTTCTAAAAAAAATACTTGTACCAAGTCAGGAATATGGCAGTTGTTATCAAATAATTCGTTTCTATATATGTTGTGTTGGCGTTTTTTTGTTGTTGTTGTACCTCAGTGTTTCTGTTTTTTCCGGTGTTTTCCTCTTATAGTTGAGGTGTTTCACTTGGTTTTAGTTTGTAATCCGGATTTGTTTTCTCCCAATCGATCATGACTTTTAAACAGCGGTATACTTCTGTATCCTATATTTAGTCTCATATACATACCTTTTTCATTGTTTTTTTATTGGCTTTAAACTAGCTTTCCCGTAACTGTGAGTACTCCTCTTGTCTTTTGTGTTCTCTTTTAGTTTTTTGTTTGCTATGTATCGATATGAGTTAAGCCTTTTTTTACTGATTTTTTTATAGATTGTTCTGATGTTTTACTGTTACACCACTGTTCTAGGTTAGGAGAGGTTTCGCACAATCAAACACGCTTAATCCCGTCGTATGATGTAAGTGCCTCTCCCAAGTCATGATCCTGTAATTTTGTTGTTGTCATTTGTTGCTATGTTTGGGTTTTCTTTTGCTTATCGTTTTGTTCATAAATCAGACGGTTAATTTTTAATTTGAATTATTTTACATTTGTCATTACGGGACCTTTTATAAATTACTATTAGGTATGAGTTTTGCTCATTGTTGAAAGATATATGGCTCATAGTTGTAAACTTCATCTTCAGTTGGTCTCTGGTGGAGAGTTGTCTTATTGACAAATATCCCACTTTTTTCTTATTTTTTTTTTTTTTTTTTTTTTTTTTTATAGTTTTCATAAATTTTTCCTGATTACACAGTGCAAACTTAAACTTTAAGTTATGAGATGATCATAGTTAAAAGAAAATATGTTGATAATTTAAGTTTTTAGTATTGAATTTTCATAAACATATATGCTATAATTAATTTTGAATTTTGTAAACATAGTCTTTGGACTTGAAAGGAAGCTCTCTCGTGAATTGGACATTTTTTTAAAACTCGGCAGTACAAATGAACTGGTTCTCGGCTGACTACTACATTTTGTTTATGAGTGAAGCGTAATAGAAGCGGATTCCAAGTTGCAGTTCAAAGTGATTGTCAATTTTGGTGTTAGTTTGTGAAATAATGTGTTCTTATCTGTTCACACGAATCTGTCTTATAATCTCACTTTGTTATACTGGAGTTTCGAATTTCGGTTGATGGTCGAACTTAGGATCGTAGAATATGCTTATGGTGCAGCTGTTTATAATATTGCTACAAACATTTTTTTAAATTTCCTGGAAACCAATATATAGGTAGGAAACAAAGAAATGAATGTAAAATGTAAAATATTTCATTTCGGCAATTTATATTATATTTTACATCGTTACTTTTTTTAAAATTTTGTTTCGGTTATCAATTCCTTTTTTTCTTAACTAAACAATTGAATCACGAGAAGTAGATTATAAAGCATGTTAACAACATTAAAAAAGGATATATGTTCATGTAAAACGCTTACTCTATACGTGTATAAAACAGGAAGGTACATGGTGAAACACGTATTTAAACGTATACAAAAAATCAAACACAACAGAAATGAACACATTTTCGTTCGATAACCTAAATGATAAAAGATTTTCTGTAGATATTTAATAACTTTCTTTTGATAAGGATAGTGAAATTAGAAGAACAGATAGCAAATATGACAAATAATATCGAGAAGGAAAAATCTGATCTGAATGTGAGGCAAGTATTATCAACATAATTAAATATTAATAATGTTTACTTCACGACACCCAGGGAAAAATGATAAGCTTCATCAACATATTGTATTTAATTAAATGAAAAAAAATATGAGTTTTTCCGTGTCTTGTGCTAATGGAAAGAATATTATTAAAAGTCGACAGGTTTTAATATGTAATTTTCGGCGTTTTGCATTTGCGCCGATTTGCATTTCATTCGTTTGCGCCGATTTTTTTACAGGTAAATTACAGGTGAAATGATATAAGAAGATGTGCTATGAGTGCCAATGTACGGAAGGCGATAGGGCCATTCCAAAAAAATATTTTATGTCTTAATTACGACATAGCATGTCGTAATTTCGACATAACATGTCGTTATTACGACATCGCTATGTCGTAATTTCGACATAACATGTCGTTATAACGACATCGCTTTGTCGTATTTTCGACATATCATCGACATCGCTATATATAAAAGAATATGTATTTTGATTGCCAAGAGACAAAATGACATAGAAATTAACAACTATACGTCTTTATAATGCCCCCAATAATTAGAAAAGCCCCCTCATAGTCAGCTATAAAAGAGGGAGGAAAGATACCAGAGGGAGAGTCCCCGAAATGCTGTGTGGCAGACAGTGTTATTATTTAGTTATTAGCTCCCTTGGTAAAACTCCAAATTTCATATTTAATGCATTTTATTGTTAAATAATTTACATGAAGCTTAATTGCATAGATTTTGCTATTTGAATTCATTGGTTAAAGATATTTATTTATATTGTAAAGTTTAATATTTGCATCGTCGCAAAATCTTTGGTTACCTTCTTTGGAAACCTTCAGTGAGAAACTTATATATTTTATAAAAAAATTGGAGGCTAATAAACTAAAGTTTGAATGAGTAAAAAACCCAGATAAGGTAGATAATACTATTCGAATATGTGAGACAAACTTGCCAGCTAAGCCTCCCATCTCCCTAAAAATAAGCGCATACTACATGGCTTCTTGTAAGATGGGTGTATTAAAGTATTAATTGCTATGATGTTACTTTCAAACGTTGGGCACGATGTTCCTACAACACGTTACACTTAAAATACGGCGTCGAAGAGGGTTTGCAAGTTTTATTCGGTTTTTTATATTGTTGGTTGATTCTGGTTCTGTTCGTTTTGTGATGTCATTTTATCCAAAATTACCTCGAGTTGTGGAAATCGATATAATAATGTTTACCCTTTAAGTCATTTCAACTAAAAATGCAGTACTGTCGCAAGTTATGTAGGAAGGAAAGATGGGACGGAAGTACATGTATACCGTTTTCATATTTTTTATCATAGGATGTTTAACTTTCAAGTTGCTTGCATATCATCTGTCATTGTAAAATTTCTATATCTTAATTCATCCCCAATACAAATATATCTGACACTCTGCAAGTAAATCGAACATTTTTACTCTTGGTTAAATTTGAATAGAATTGTATTTTCCCTGGCACATAAGTTGTCGAAATACACCCCTTCAATTACTTGAACCTTGGCTTGATAATTATTTCCCAAGTCATCTGCAGATATATACATTTTAAAATATAGTAATCTACTCCTGGATCGAAAACGACAAATAAAAATATAATCCCGGGTTTCTTTTCATTCGAGGAAACGGGTTTCGTCGCTGTTTGGGATTCGTCTATCAATTACCTCGATTTTATGCACAAGTTTATATTGACGAAAAGTTCCGGCTTAGCTAGTACAGGAATTACTTTCACTGTCACGACAGCTATAACATGAATAGCAGGACAAATCGCGAAGTAAAACATTCCGTGAACTGGTATTAAGTCTTTTGATAGTGGTGATTGCACCTTACTGAAGTGACGACTTTAAATGATCTATTTCGGAGTACTTTCGTTACATAAATTTCAATTTATCTTATATAATGGGATTTTTCCCCATTTCCAAATTCTTTTAAATAAATCGTTAAAAGCTATACAATTAATAAAAATCTCAAAATTTAACCTGTGTCGAACCTATGTCCCCGGGCGGAGTCTATAGCCACATTTTCTTTTTCGGCAGCAACCAACATCTTTTTCCAAATTTCATAACACGATTTGTTTTAATTATCATAAACATTTAATTGAAACTTTAGCACATTTAACGTCGGAAATTAGCGTCTTTAGGATTTTAGACGTTTTCAGACGTTTGGGAAAATTGGCTACCGTTTTGTAATGTATGGAAGCATTTTATACCTTTAAGACCCAAATATGTAGTCGGCATGTTTTACTCTTCGTATAATAAACTTTTGTTTTGATCAATTATAAAAAATACGCGTTAACTGCTTTGAAAATTGAAATATCAACTTGGACAAAATGGCTACAGTTTGAAAAACGACTGTGTAGAGAAGATTTTATTGAATCAGCAATATGTGAACTCACATGAGGCAAATATTTGTACTTTTGTTAGATATTATTATTGTCTTACTATTTTAATTCATTTTCTGCTATAATATGCAGTCGAGTCAAATGAAATTTGGTAAAATAACTGCTTTAACGCCACAAAGAACCGACACATGTCGTTGTTCCCGTCAAGAATCAAGAAGATCAGAGAATAAGAAATAGGATCACTATACATAAGAGTTAAAACAGTTTTACATGAATGTAACGTTGAACGGGGACATCCGTTTTTTTTTCACATAGCTTTCTTATTTTAATCCTCAAATATTCTAGATATTACTTAAGAGATGATCAAGAGCTGTAAAAACATAATTCAAAACATATATTGACTTTGTTTTAATATTGGTTTGTTTTTTCTAACATTTTTATTTTGTTTTGCGGATGAAATTTTGAAAAGATTCTCTTTTTAATCCTAGGGGTTGTAGGAACATCGCGCGTGTCTAACGTTTGAAAGTAGAAATAGAGCAATCAATACTTCAATACACCCTTATACCAAGAAGCCATGTAGTTTGCGCTTATTTACAGGGAGATGGAAAGCTTGGCTTGACTTGGTTGTACAAATTAAGTCCTCTTATAATTCCACATTTTATTCTTCCAACATGTGTGACTGCATAGCTCTTCAACGACCGGTAACTTGTTAATCTATCAAAAATTGAAGTTTTAGACTGTACAGCCCGAGCACGATAGGCACTGTTAATCTAAATTGGTATCTATAAAATATATAAGTTTCTCACTGAAGGTATCCAAAGAAGGTAACCAAAGATTTTTCGACAATGCAAATATTAAACTTTACAATATAAATAAATATCTTTAACCAATGAATTCAAATAGCAAAAGCTATGCAATTAACAAATATATACTTCTTTAGCTTCATGTAAATTGATTAACAATAGAACACATTAAATATGAAATTTGGAGTTTTACCAAGGGAGCTAATAACTAAATAATAACACTGTCTGCCACACAGCATTTCGAGGACTCTCGCTCTGGTACCTTTCCTCCCTCTTTTATAGCTGACTATGCGGGGGCTTTTTTTTCTAATTATCGGGGGCATTATGATGACGTATAATTGTTAATTTCTGTGTCATTTAGTCTCTTGCCAATCATAATACATATTTTTTTTTAAATAAAGCGATGTCATTATTACGACATAGCTATGTCGTTAAAACAGTGATGTCGTTATTACGACATGATATGTCGAAATTACGACATAGAGATGTCGTTATAACGACATGTTATGTCGAAATTACGACTCAGCGATGTCGTAATAACTACATGTTATGTCGAAATTACGACATGCTATGTCGTAATAACGACATATTTTTTTTTTTTGAATGGCCCTTATCGGCTTCCGTACCAATGAGACAACTCTCCATCCCAGTAATGTTATTTTCATTTATCATTCAAGACCTCTTCCGTTAGCCAGTTGTACATATTATGTTATGAATTGTCAATCATAACATGCATATAACTGTTGTCTCCTGTTTTCAAGAAGTAAAAACCTAAGATAAAAGCACTTTGTTTATTCTAAAATGACGAAATAAAAATATATGTACAGCATTCAAATCCATAAAAACGGAATACATTCAAATCATAAATCTGCTTTTGCCGAGTATGTGTAGTAATCAATACATCTAATATATTCTTTTCTTATGATTTCGTCTCTTCTATATTTGGCGTAATTGTCGATAAAGAAGGCCACATTTTCTTTGTCTGGCATACGTACTGGTGGGGGGCATTTCTAGAGTTCGCATTTTCTCACAAGGGAGCTATTAAACCAAGAGTCCCACATGGTGAAGTTGAAATCGAAAATGGTTGACCGTTATGGAATGTGTACTTGTACGTTGTCTACGAATGTATGAAATTTGTCATCAGACAATTTCAAACGTGACAATTTTGTCGTCAGACAATTTCAAACGTGAAGCAGTCATCGATTTCATTTAGGGAAAGAAATGGTAACCCGAAACATTGGGATAGCCATTTACCAATTACAATGTCACTTGACTAGTCTTTATACTCTGTGATCGACCAATGTCAAAGTATAAACTTACCTGTAACTTACCTGTAAATCCAATTAGGAAAAATATAAAATCGGCACAAATGAAAAATGAAATCGGCGCAAATGAAAGAAGGGACATTTTCAAAATCGGCGCAAATGTCATACGCCCCTAATTTTGAATTGCAGGATTTATTAAAATGTCATAACAAAGAGTTATACAAATGATTATCATTAAATTCAAAACTTGATGAGAGTAATATCCAATTTGTCAACTTAACTTTTGTGAACATGAAATGCAATAGATTGACAAAAGTATTGACCAAAACCAACCGAATGCAAGTTTGATGTAATCATTGGCATCTCTTTACAAAAAACTACTCAATGTATAAGCAAAATAGATTATAAAAAGGAAAAAAAAGAAGATAAATCACAAACTGATATTTTTCATTTTCTTCAATTATTACTGTATTTAATTTACAAACAATTAATTTGATCTTTCACTCTAGCTTGTATTCTTATAAAGCTTAATTGCAGTTTTGTTTTTAAAGATCGCAACAGGAAATTTCAAAAATAAAACAACAACTGGATGAAAAAAGTAAATCATATGACAAAGAAACCAGTGAACGAAAATCAATTGAAAAAGAAAATTTGGAACTGGCAAAGAAAACGACAAGTTTAGAAGAAGAAATCCATGAATTGAAATCAAAGTGAGTGCTCTTTGGGTTAATAAAATATTTTGTTTGAAAAGGAAAAACACCTGACTTATGTAATAAGGTGCAACAAAAAGCTGTAATATGACAAGGGCACTGATGCGTATTCATCTGTCAATAAAATCAACTTGAACCGTTTTAATTTAAAGAAAGGAAAGCTATACATAAACTAACCCAGCGAAAGAACAACAACATATATCCATTGGCGACCATACTATATTTAACAATAAACAAGTGTGCGATGTTTTAAAATCCATTATAATTTGTTGTAAGATGGATTTGTCCGTGTATATGTTCATTTCTGGTTATTGTATGCTGTAATATTGCTTATTCAATATTTTTTCAAGGGTGACTTTTAAATATAAAATTTTAAAGTATTAACTCTAAATACTAAATACGTCCTTAACTGAAATTTGTTATAATTTTTTTTAATGAAAATTGTTCATTGTAGTCGCGCCTTTAATTATGGTGGTTGTAATGATTTATTTTTCAAACACCTTTGACAATCAGCAAAAATAAATCCATTGTGTAATGTAAAAACATGGGGATGTTGTATTATTTCCACTGTCCACCAAATCAAATTAAAGTATGTTTGCAATTATAGGCAAAACAGCCGTCAACAATAAAAAAAAAAAACCAAAACCGTATAGTCGGCTATAAAAGGATTCGACGTAACACATATGAATCAATTCAAATGCGAAAACCAACACACTAATTTGTAAGTTTAAAAAAGGGGCGAAAGATACCGGAGGAGCAGTCAAACATATAAATCAAAAATAAACTGACCACATCATTGCTTAAAATGAAAAATAAAACCAGACAGATAATAGTACACAAGAACATATTTGTGAGCGTTCAAACCTCATCTATCCTTCAACTTTGGTGTAATAGCACAACATAAAAACAAACTATATAGATAAGTAGAAAAAAGATTAAATTATCAGATCGACTTAAACAAAAATATCAAACAAAAACCAAAACTAGACGTGGCAGGGTACATATATATGTATCCATCCCTCATCACTAACAATAAAAAAAATACAGTAAGTACAGATCAGAGAGTACTTGCAGTTACTGACAGCTAGTTCAAAGACAAAGACAATCGATAAATAAAATTATGTATCTTGCACTATGTATGATTTTATCTATTACTTAAAAGTTATCTGTTTTTATTACCTAAATGTTATCTTTCTTTTATAACTTAAAAAATATCTTTCTTTCAGCAAATCTGCACAAGACACGAATAAAGAGCAAATAACAAGGTTAACTAACGAAAATGAAAGGTATGATTTAATAAAGAAGGCTAATATAATGTTAGTTTAACATTGTGTATGCACATGTCATATCGAATATAACAATTTTAATGACATGATAAATCAACAAAAATATCACAATGATAAGCTAATTTGGTGCATACAGGTCAATTTAATACATAAAAACGCTCTAAAATAACTACTCAATTTTTTTCGGTTAATTTTAGAATAACCAAATGTTGCCTCATTCTTATAGCAATACACTCGCTTGAAATAAGAACAGGATAAAAATCCATCGCACACTTAAAAAAACTTAACTTCATAAGAATAATTCTTCGATTGCTATACCTGATTTTAAATAATATCTATTTAGTGCAGAAATTTTCCATTTATTTATGTTGTTTATCGAACTGTTCATTTAGACATCAGCAGAAGGTTTCAACTTGCACCTTAAGAAATGAATCACTGTGCTTATTTGAATATCATTTAGATGTAAATGAATGCTTTGCCATTTTATCCTTCTTTGGTTTTCTTTCCAAAGCGTTGTATGTTTGTTAGCGACTGATACCCTTTGTATTTCACAACGGTATCTTATGCCTCTCTTAAAACTACACGAATTTCTTTGTGTAAAGAAGAATGGTCAGGTTTTGGTGTTTATGATAGTGTCGACAATGCTTCACTGACAAATATATGATTTTCATTTTAGGTAATAAAAAGGGTAATGTTTAAGGAAATATCTTTATCACAGCATAAAATGTTTTAGATTAAAATTGAAGTATTGTTTAACGTACAATGCAAATGGTTCAAGCGTTTATCGATCATATAAAACTTATGCTTAATTGCATTTCCTTCTTTTCATATTCATTAAATTAATCATTTAGTAACTTAGAAAAAAACTTATCAAAATATGTTTTCAGTCCTTGTTAGCATTAACAAATGTCTTCGCATTCGTATACCAATACAATCGCTGGTAATAAAAAAAGGGATAAGGTTTATCATTATTTTTAATTCAACACACACTTGATAAAGCCTAACAAATTTCAAAATAAGATTTCTTGGATTATTTACTTATTTTACATGAAATTTGTTTATTTACATTTGTTGATGTATAAAATAAAAGTTACAAATTGCATTTGAATGTTAGTGTGTAGATATTATTGATGATCTAAGCTGGATGCAATCATTATCTGTAAGGTTATTGTTCATTACTTTGTTAAACTATTCAAAACATTAAACATGTTCTAAGCCAGTTTTGATATGCTCGAGCTAGATTTTGCACAATATTTTACATTAGATTTTAAGTTTTCTTCATTTTTTTTTATCGATTTGGTCTACTGAGATTTTAAATTCGACGAATCTTATGTGGACACAACGCGATCTGGTTTTCTAAATTATAATGGTAACCTGGCTAGTTTTACGATCAAGATCTGGTCTAGATCTACAATTAAGTCAATTATTGACATTCTAAATCGAAACTGTATTTAAGTGTTTGCCCTTCAGTCGACTATTTAATGACGTTATATGTCAGCTTTGTCAACATTGCTGATATTGTCATTTAGATCCAAATACTGTTATTTACCTTTAAAGACGATTTTGCACACAAAACATGTCAATTGTTGAAAATACAGATGATTAAGCGACAATGGCTTTTTATAGTTTCTTTTTTGCTTTGTCTAATTTAGCAATATAATGAGTCGATCTCTTTCCAACTACAAGTGTTTCAGGTAAGAGGATGAACTTCTCGCCAAAGACATGTTCAGTTCTTTAAAATTTTCCTTGAGTGAATTCAGAAATTGTTAGAAAACATTAAGGTTCCATCTCTTTCAAGAAAAGAAGCTTTTAGCAAACAAATTGTTTTATAGGTTAAAGCTTACCGAGAAGCAGTTAAAAGAAATTTTAGAGAAGAAAGAAAAAGAAATAAAGAAACTGGAAGAAGCTCATAATGTGACGAAAGCAGAAAAAGCGTCTGTTCAATCTCTTTTGGATGAAATAAATAGCAAGTAAGTTAAGTTCTGTCAGAATTTGTATTTGTGACTAAACATTTCATAATTATAAATATAATAATAATCCTAATAATAATCATTAACATAATAATAATAATAATAATAATAATAATAATAATAATAATAATAATAATCAGTAAAATTTTTATACTAAAATCAACAATAATATTAATAATGATAATAATAATGATAATTCATTTACAGAAATACATTTTAGTCGATAGTGTATACAAAAAGATGTGAAAATGGACTTTTTTTGTTTCTCGTTGCTTAATCTTTAGTTTTATATTGAATGTTTTTTTTCGTCAGTTTCTATTCTCAGACATCGTATTGTTCGTCCTTCATCAAATTAAAACTTTTGATTTTCACATTGCTCATATTCCTTTACTTACATTTTCCTGTATTTAAGAAAAATCGAATTATTGAAAAAATGGGATTCACCAAATAGCAGATCGAAATGTAAAACTAGCAAACAAATGAGTGAAATAAATATTACTTATGATCACGATTGCATCAAATGTAAATATACAAATAAGATAAACAATATATTGGTGTCTTACTTCATTTCAAGCGTTGTTTAACTTCAAAACTCCTGTCTTACTCAATATTTATTATTAGTATAGCCGGCTTTCTTTTTCATTATTTTGAATATCAATTTTTCATTTAAAGAATATGAATGTTAAGTTGGTTTCCTATACTTGTCATTATTTGTCACATATAATGATATTTTTTAAGCAGAAAACAAACAGAATTTTGTCATATTATAATAGTTTGGATCGGGAGATGAGATGGAATGATTTGAGTACCAGTGGCAGTCTAGGATAATCCGCAGATAATAAATATAATCATAGATTATCGTTGATCATCTCAAGGAGATTGATAATCTCGCTTGAGCCAGCCGACTAGTATTATCGCTATTTTGTGCTTTTTTCCTTCTTTCTTTTTTTATCCTTTTTTGTGATATTTTTTCACAGCATGCTACTCGCTTAAGATGGAAGATTATCGATAAAACAAATGACGCGCGTAGCGTTGCTAATAAAATTGACTTGAAATTGACCAAACGTCGTCATAGGTAAAATAGCTATAAACAGATTATATTTGATCATCTCAACTCGATTGCCTTTCTCACTTTCGCCGTACCGGCTCAAGCGAGAAATTCAATCTCGTTGAGATGATCAACGATAATCTATGAATATCGGTTTTTGTAATACTATCACAAAATGACTGTTTGGTATTGTTCAAGGGTTTAAACATATTTTCAAATACAACGATGACGGTTGAAATATTGAAAATAAAAAAAAAGTCTGCTTGAATTATATACAATAATAATTATTTATTTGTTTACTACCACAAAATTGAACAATGTATGAATACCAGCATCACTGTATTCACGTATTTATGTATAAACAGCATTTGACACTTTAAACGAACAATTGCTTGAAATCTATATTTCAGAATTCCAGAGTTGTTTATTTTTTTCAGAAATCGTTTTAATCTGGAAATTTTATTATCCCCGTTTCTTGAATTTTATAGAGTTAGACAAGAGGTAGATCAACACACTAAGAAAACTGTTTCATTATCTCAGAATTTAATGTCAAAAGAACACGAGATTTTGGATTTGAAAAGAAGTCAAATTGAATTAGAAAGAAGTCTGTCATCCTTAAACAAACAGATAGATGATCAGAGTAGCACAAATAAAAGGTATAAGATAGGTGGGCTGGCAGTCAGACACACCTGGAATACACTTTGTTGTTCTTTTGTACTAGATTGGCAATCAAACACACTTGGAATACACTTTGTTGTTCTTTTGTACTAGATTGGCAATCAAACATACTTGGAATACACTTTGTTGCTCTTTTGTACTAGATTGGCAATCAAACACACTTGGAATTCACTTTGCTGCTCTTCTGTATTAGGTTGGTTATCAAACACACCTGGAATACACTTTGTTGCTCTTTTGTACTAGATCGGCAATCAAACACACCTGAAATACACTTTGTTGTTTTTTTTTGTACTAGATTGGCAATCAGACACACCTGGAATACACTTTGTTGCTCTTTTGTACTAGATTGGCAATCAGACACACCTGGAATACACTTTGTTGCTCTTTTGTACTAGATCGACAATCAAACACACCTGGAATACACTTTGTTGCTCTTTTGTACTAGATTGGCAATCAAACACACCTGGAATACACTTTGTTGCTCTTTTGTACTAAATTGGCAATCAAACACACTTGGAATACACATTGTTGCTCTTTTTTACTAGATTGGCAATCAAACACACTTGGAATACACTTTGTTGCTCTTTTGTACTAGATTGGCAATCAAACAACCTGGAATACACTTTGCTGCTCTTTTGTACAAGATTGGCAATCAAACACACCTGGAATACGGTCCGAGACCACAATTGTCGTCCCTTGATTTTCGTTGTTCCGAATATAGTCCCTAGTGTTAACAGTGGGTTACTTACCATTAATTTTGATACCCCTACTAAATTTATTTCTCCATGTTTAATGCCTAAAAATGTAATTAGGGGGATAAAATGATACTGTAAAAAATATTTGGGTCCAGAATTTTACAGGAAAGTAGTGATTTGGTCCAGCGGAAAAAGGTTAAAAATTAGCACTTCGGAAGCTGTCAAAAGATTTCAAGACACCCTAAACACAAAATTGTCCATATTTTGAGTTAAAGACGATAAAGTTTGCTATAATTGTGATATAATTTGTCCCAAAAGTAGTACAACACACTGTAAAAATTTCATTGAGAAAGCGCAGGTTGGATTTTTTTAATTTTAATTAAGGTTCTAAAAGAAATGCACTACGAATTAATTGTGGTCTCGGACCTAAGAGGTGAAGTCTGTAAATATAGAATCTGTACTTTGGCAAATTCCCTAAATGATTTGGTGGTGTCAATTTGTGGAATAGCATGAAACTAAAGGGTTTAAACTTTTATTTTATAGAATTTCTGCAAAAATTATAAATTTTGGCATTTTACGGTCAAAATAGGCATTTTAAGGCTTTTTCAATATTGATGCATACATGGTATCCTGACTTTCTATCTGACAGGTTTTCATGTGTCAATACTTGTGTTTCTATGCCTTTATCTAGTTCTTTTACTTGTTTATGAACTCAGAATCTACAGAAAAGAAGACTATCTCATACAATATGTGCAAAATGTGTTGTATAAATGACCCTTGTCTAACGCCCTGTTTGGATGAAGTCAAAATTAGGGTTTTTGGTACATAAAATTTTAAGTCCACAATAAAGACCTCACTAAATTTGTATCAAAAACACTTTACAATGTCTATTGTACCTGTTCCATTTCACATAATATCTTTCTTTTCTTCTGTAAGATAGCAAGTGGTTTAAATAAAAGCCTGTTGTGACTTAAATTGCATTCAAGTTTTTCACTAAAATGGCAAAAATCTTTGTATCAGACCATACTGTCTGCAAGTAAAGTTAATTGCAAGAGCCTTTTTATGCTCATATTTGTTGCATCATGTCACATGAGTATAGAAATGATAAAAAAGACACATTTCTTTATTTCTTATAGCCTCAATATGCATTTTTTAATGTAAATATGTGGCACGGCCTAAATTGACCCTTGTTTTTTCCCAGTCTAACTTGGCCTAAGACCCTTTTAAACTAATATGATATGTTATTTGTAACTTTTCCTTCCATTTAAAGTACGTTCAATACATATGTAAGGATTATTTAAACCAAAAAGCTTCACAGATTTAAAATTCCTGGAAAATATTACATCTTCATGTAAGGTCCCCTTTCTTTGAAAAAACTCAATTTTTAGGCCCAGGCTGATATTTGACTTTTGAAAAATTATGCTCAGTCTGATAAATCAAATGAGTTTTCTAATGCTTCAAGTACATAATAAATGATATATTAAGGCATTCCAAAAGTATTTTTTTGCAATATTTCAATTTTTAAAGCCCAAAATGTTGATAGTTGAAATTTTTCAATTTTAATGTCAAAATTTAACACGCAAAGATGAGCATAGATTTAACATATTTTCTATAATATATATCCTATTGTTATGAATCTTTGCAAGCAGTGTTATAATTTATTAAGCGTTGGTCATACCAACATGTTTAAGATTTGTCAACTCTTTCTATCCTATTAGGTCCGAGACCACAATTGTCGTCCCTTGATTTTCGTTGTTCACGAATATAGTCCCCAGTGTTAACAGTGGGTTACTTGCCATTAATTTTCTTACCCCTTCCAAATTTATTTCTCCATGTTTAATGCCCAAAATTGTAAGTAGGGGGATGAAATAACACTGTAAAATAATTTGGGTCCAGAATTTTACAGGAAAGTAGTGATTTGGTCCAGCTGAAAAAGGTAAAAAATTAGCACTTCGGAAGCTGTCAAAAGATTTCAACACACCCTAAACACAAAATTGTCCATATTTTGAGTTAGAGACGATTCTATAATTTTGATATAATTTGTCCCAAAAGTAGTACAACACACTGCAAAAATTTCATTGAGAAAGCGCAGGTTGGATTTTTTTTAATTTTCATTTATGTTCTAAAAGAAATGCACTACGAATTAATTGTGGTCTCGGACCATACACTTTGTTGCTCTTTTGTACTAGATTGGCAATCAAACACAATTGGAATACACTTTGTTGCACGTTTGTGCTAGATGGATTATTTAATACTAGAATGAATTTGGAATGAATAAGTTGAATTAGGCCTATTTTTGAAATATTTTCATTAAACATTACAATAACTGCTTGGGTTTAAGAAGACATTCTGAAAACTTGCCCGGGCACCATGTTCATTGTCGAAAACGTATAAAGTTTACATGTTTTTTTTGTTTAACATAGTTGCATAAACAATTCTTTTAAGAAATGGGAAATTAAGAAAAAAATGAATTTTGTGACTCAATGTTTTACTGTAAACCTGAGTTGAAGTAAAAGTAAAATTATTTTTAAAGTTTACTTAAAAAAGGATTTGACCAGTTCTCTCTAATTGCGACGTTAATCTGTTTTGAAAGAGGGACGAAAGATACCAAAGGGACAGTCAAACTCATAAATCTAAAACAAGATCAGGAAACATTCAATTTTGTGTTTAAACCAACTGATTTCAACAACTAATACACCCGATATATTTTGATATTACAACTGACAGCTGGTATTACAATTTGTTATCATAGAAAAACCCAATTTTTACGTTCAAAGAAAAAAATGAATCTTGAAAAATCTTTTTTTTCTCTTGCAGGTAATTGAAAATTCTAGTACCTCAATAGCGTTTGTCTAAGTGAGTGCTTGTATCTCATATGTAGACTGAGATCGACACTAAATTACTTTCACTTATAACATGCCTGGTGTATTGATGAAGTGATGATACGATATGTATACTTCTCAATTCACAGGCGAAATGTTTTCGCAGACTTTAACCTTTATACACCGGAATAGAAGACTGTCCTTTCCTAGTGTTAGATATCTCAGTTTTACATTGGAAGCTCCACACTTAAATTAACGACTAAAGTGAGAATTGTTCGTTCCTTATTGTTAATTTTCCTTTTTGGATGGTGTAATTCCTTTGGTACCATCTAACAGTGTTCATATTTCTTAACTAAACTCTTCCGTGGATATAAAATTTTGCATTTGAAGTTTTTTCGTACCTGTGAGAATTTATCTCCAACGGGACTGCACATCCTTATTTTACGGAGATGTTGTTTACCGTGCCTGAACATTGAGATACGATCCTGGTAAACTTTTCGATCCTTAATATAAACTTATTCTAAAGTTTTACCAATTCAACACTGTAATTAGATCCTTGTATGTTATTGTTTTTGTTATCAGTAAATTTAAAGCAAAGTAGATATTATTGTCATATACATATGCACTTTCATGGATTTCTAATACTAACACTAATATTAACGTAACACGTAAAGAAAACTCGATCAAGTTGCTATACGCCTTTTTGAAATGGTGGCACACCTGATATTACTTAATTCCTTGTACCTACTAATCATTAAACTTCGTTAAACCTTATGTAAACAAACAGGTCAATGCGAATCCAAAAGTGGAAAGATGACATATTATTATTTCAGTCTCCATCACCCCCCCCCCCAAAAAAAAAAGAATAAGGAAAACACTTTTAATTTAGATTAATTAAAAAACATTTGAAATAAAATTATTGTATATATGTGCTCAATTGACACAGCATTTTATTGAATAAACTTGAAACTTTTTCGAAGGATAACACATTTTTTTTTACATAATTTGGATTAATAATTAGGACGTATATTTTTTTACAGCAAACTAATTTCAGTTTCCCCTGTTGAATAATCAAAAATCTAACTAATTAGCTTGGAAAAACATTTTATTTATCTGCAACGGGCAATCATTTCTACATAAGAAAATGCATGTACTAATTCAGGAATTTGACAGTTGTTATCCATTTATTTTGATGTGTTTTAGCTTTTGATTTTACTATTTGATAAATGAGTATCCGTTTTGAATTGTACTCGGAGTTTAGAATTTTGGTGATTTTACTTTCTGTTCAATCCTTGCACGCTATACTTTTCTCTCTGGCTGTAATGGGTTCACACTTTATTTTTGACGGATTTTGAATTTTTCATCAATTCATCAGTGTTGAAATTGAAACAAAACATACTAAATGATATTTAAGATTTTTACAGTTAACGCAGGTTAGTAGAATACACATAGATATTTTAATATCTTAATTTTCAAAGAAATATTGTACACTAAAACTTTAATATTCTTTTAGGAAAAAAACCAGTACAAAAGCTCCAGACCAAAAATTTAAAGACCTACAGGAGGAAAATGAAAAACTAAGAGACAGGTATACGTCTTGTTTTCATTCCACATCACCTCTCTATATTAGTTAATGTTTCACTTAAAGTCACAATATAAACCTCCTAAAAAATCGCCTTATTGACATAAATGAAATGTGCTTAAATACATTTTTGATTATTATTAAAAAAAATATAAAAAATGTTGTATAATTGCCCCTGAAACATATCTTTGTCGAAGATCATATGAAACAGAAGTCAACGTACGGCCTTCAGCAATGAGCAATACTCAGATTGCCTAGTCGGTTATAAAAGACCCAGAAATGTAAAATAATTCGATTTAGTAAACCATCAGCCTAATAAAAGAAGTTCTTCTTCTAAATTAGTCTAAAGACAAAAAATCGATGACTTTTAAGATTATTAAAATGACACAGTGTGTTGTTATTTATTTTCAACACCGGTATACTGTTGCCTTTAGTTATAAACTATATGCAGATACTTTTTTAAATAAAATCATTGTTTCTTCTTAAAATTCAAATATTAATTGATGTAGAAATTATAATTCTGTCTACTGCACGACTATTTTTATTAATATTGAGTTGCTCGGGGTAAATAATGTACAGATATATGAAATAGAGATAAAAAAATGAGGCTTTTATTAATATCCTGTACGAGTAAATCGTTATAAATAAATTTTTACTTGATTCCACAATATATTAGAAATGATTCGAACAATGAAGGTGTTTTATAACCTTCATCTTGCTTATTTCTGTTATTTACAAATATGGTTATTCCAATCTAAAAATGATTTTATCCATTTATTAAAAAGATTAAGTCAGGTTGCGGGAAGTAAGTTAACTGACGGTAATCCAGCAATAGCAGATTTAGGAGATCCGAACAGACCTACACAACTCGGCGAAAAGTTCTCAGAATTGTACGACAATGAATGGACAGATGCTATGGAAGAACTTGGTAATGCTGGAGACGAGAAATCAAATATCACCACTTTAAGAAATATTGTTGAGGTAAATATATCTCGCATATTTACAAGATTATGTATCGATATTTTTTATGCTTTAAAACATCAATATGAATATAGTACTTTTTAAGCCTAAATTGCATTCGTCAGCAGATTTTGTTGTAAACATCAAATATCTATCTTTTGTTGATTACAATCTGCTTTTATGATTCGAAACTCATTCTGTTAGTCAACTTTTCCGGATATATCATACAACCCATTGTAAAATCAATGAGTAAACATATCTACTGAATCCGATGATAGTTGACAAAGTTTATTACTTGTATGGATATAGTCATAAAAAATGTATTTATTTGTTATATTACGATTAGGAGAAACTATATTTTAGGCTTTTTAAGCTTCGTAAGTAATTTTTTTTTCTAGAAAAAATGACGACGAAAACAGAATAAACATATTTTAAAAACATCACAATGTATTGAACTTCCTTGAAAACTTCAAAGTTGGCATCCTATGAAAATATTTTTTAAGTGAAAGTGCTGTATAGTTTTTTTCAACTTGTGTGAGTCTCAAGTCACAACTTAAATTAATGTTTGAATTAATAAAATTCTAATTGACTGTATATAATGTATTAAGAAAATCTTTGAAGAAAACAATGTTTTAAATTAGTGATGTGCACAAATTTAGCCTTTTGTTTTATTAAAAGCAGAAAATCTTATTTGGTAATATGACCTTAGATGGTATATTCGTAGTAAATTTAAACTACGATTGATTAAAGAGGATAATTTGAAGATCTTACATTAAATTGGTTTGCAGAAATCTTACGACTTCGGGAAAATTAAATCGGAAAAGTATGCAGAAGGACTAGAAAGTGCATTATTACAGATCAGTAATAGCATCGAGGTTTGTATTTTCAGTAATATGTTTCCTTGACAAGCTTGGTTAAAAATGTATTTCCTATGGTATAGAGTGAGAGGTTATTGACACTATAATAAAGGAAAAGGCTATATATTTTATATAGTGAAACCAGATTTTATTTTATGAGACAGAAATTTAAAAAAAATACATCATCAGTGTATATATTTATTACTTTAAGTTATGATCAGTTATTTTATAATTTGACATTTGTTAAATAAGATGCTGTTCAATGATAACAAGAATAATGTGAACATTAAAAGTAGTTGTAGATTTGACCACGTAATGTGAATTGTAAAACACCCCAAAAATACACAAAATAAAATGAACATAGTTTTATTCTATTTATGCTTCAATATTTGGCAATCAAGTAAATTTTTAATTAGTGAAAAATATGTGATACTTTATTTTTTTGCTTTCTATGTGTCTTTTCCCCCCATGGATATGTCAGTTTATCTTTGAGGTAAGATTTTTGAATATCCCTTGGTATCACAGTACCTATCTTTTTGTAAATACGACACATTTTTTTCTGAATTTGTGAACAACTAACAAATAAACTTGTTGCCAGTTTCACAGTTTTACCTTTGCCATATTTGTTTTGCCTGGGAGCATTTTTTAACTTTATAGTTAGGTTAATGTTCTTTCTTGTTCTTTAAGAGTCGTGGCCGAGCGGTATAAAAAGTCGTACAACTGTATCACAAGCCTATCAACACTAAGGGTGTAAGTTCGAATCCCGCAAGTGACAGGTGCGCTCGACTTCAATCTTAATTGATTGTCAGTTTTCCCACTGAAGGCCGGTGGTTCTACGGATGCTCCGGCTTTGTCCACCAATAAAAACTGACTGCCACAAAATAACACAAAAATAATGAAAGTGGCGTTAAACACCAACAATCAATCTATTTTGTTCTTTAAGGTCCTTGAATTATATCGGAATAAAATCAATAATTCCTATACTCATGGTATTTGCTAAGCATCTAAGCTTTGTTACTGTCAACATATTTGTAACTTTTAGCGTGATTTTATCAAACAGTAGGTATTCCTACCGGAATCACCTGTATTCCACTGCTTGTCGACATGTTCTCTGTATTCACATTAGGTAGCAATACACAGTTAGGAGTGTGGTGATGCATTTTGGCTCCTGAGGATTTTTCAAATCTGAAAAGTATTGTGCGTTAAAAAAAAATTATACCACTAATTTAGTAAATAGAGTTATTGTTTTCATTGTTTACAGTCCTTAACAACCATAGCTAGACATTTTGACACCAAGTTCATGTTTGTACTCTATTGGCTAAGAACCTGGCTTCTGAATGAATGATTTGTATGTTACTAAATTATAATCCTGGTTCCTTTGATAACTTTTATGTAGTAACCTAAATATTGAACTCTTCGTATTTTTTCTTGCAAATACATCAAATTATAATTATCAAGATTTCCTGTTACATTTCGGCATATATTAAATGTATTGTTGATTCAGCTGTTAGAAATTGTTTCCCTTTACCAAGTTTTTTAATCATGGCTTTACACATAAAGATTAACACTCTCAAGCTTTAAAGTGCTACATTTTGTACAATTTTGCATCTTCAGAGATTTTCTTTCAAATTTTCTACATTAAAAACTGACACAAGAGGTATAGTTTTGAAATTATACCAAAATTTGTTAAATCAGTTTTTTTTATCGCGTTTCATTGTCCAGATATTCAATACTCAACCATTTTCCAAAAAAATAAAGACCACTTTACTAGTTTTAGAAGAAAAAAAATACTATTAAGGTAGCAATACACAGTAAGGAGTATGGTTTTGCATTTTGATTCCGTGTATGTTTAGTTGTTGCGCAACACAATTCATTTTTAGACAGATGACTACTCATTTAACATCAGTATGTTTTACATGTTTTATGGTCTATTTTCTGTTTCACTGTTCGTTTTTTCATAGCTAGACCGGCAGTAAGTTAAGAAATTAATGTAATGTTTACACACATTTTTACACATGAAGCTTTTGATGCAATTTTACAAAAATAGTACGACGAAAGACATGATTTTTATTTTTGATAGATACATGTAAACACTTTCAGAAAGATATGGCTCCAAGGGAATGTAAATTAACTGCTGACTGAATATTATTGGAATATGTGACATCTTAAGCTCTCCTTTTTGAACAAGTTTATAGCAAATAAATGCAGATTGTTTCCATCGATACACCAAAAAGAAATGACATTTTATCATTTCAACTACTGGATATCGATTCTAAGACGCTGATTACAAACATATATTTAAAAAAGGAGTTGTGGTATGAATGTCAATGAGACAACTGTCCACAAGAAATCAAATGACACAGAAATTAACAATTATAGGTCACCGTACAGCCTTCAACAGTGAGCCCAGCCAATGATGCATGTTCAAACGAGAAACCTAACGCCCTAAGTAACTTATATACAAAACAATAAACGAAAATCAAATATGTAACACATCAACAAACGACAACTACTGAAATACAGGTTCCTGACTTGGGACAGGCACATACATACATACATAATGTAGTTGGGTTAAACATGATAGCGGGATCCCAAACTTCCCTTTTAACTGGAACAGTGGTGTAATAGTATATTATAACATAAATCTTACATGTTTTTGATTTGTTTGCCTTGATATCGGAATGTTGTCTTCGACTTGAGTTTGAATACCGCCTTTCTTTCAAGATAAAATGTGCTTGTTGACGACAATTGAAAAACATTCTATTTGGTTTATGATTTAACTTTATTTACTTATTTACAAAGAATATTACATTTAATAGGTTACCCCTACCATTTCCAAATATATTAAGGATCACAGAAAAAACACAGCCTTGCTGGTAGTGGATTCGTTATTTAAGGTATGTCGTATTGGTGGTATGTGATATTATGTATTTCAATTTGTCTCAGTAAGGCAATTTATAGATATGTAAGAAAATTCATACATTAAATACAGTTTATGATATCACTGAAATAATTACGACCCAGCAGATATCTTTGATTGCAATATATGCACCACTTTCAAAGTTCAATTGAATCCATTCTTATAGTCATTGTTGTTCAAGAAAGTAAGCAAAATGCATACATGTAAATCCTATTCTAACACAGATGATACACTTATAATTTGCTATGCTACATCCGCATTTTGACGGTTTTAAATTCATCAGTAGCGCACGAATCAAAATGGTTCGAAAGCCAATTAAAAAACAACGATGACGAATAATGTATAGGAAAAACAAAACGTTCTAAACATTGTACCAAACACGACTAAGATTGTCTATACCAAGAGTTGACAAACCTTAGTGATTTAAATAATTAATGATTTAATGAATAGAACATCTTCAAAATATGACCAAAACAAACTCAAAGAGATGGGATATGTTGGCTTATGTAACAACTATATACCTGAAACCACATGAAGTAGTTGTCACGTTTTTAAAATAATGTAGTGCTTGTTATTTTATTGAAACCTTTTATGACATCTTTCGACCTTTCGTCTATCTATAATATAAATGCAAGATATGACGCAGATCTGCTGTGTGTGCATTGTCCTTTAATTATTATTGTTGTGTCACTAATGTCAGAATATTTTATACGAAGCTTTACTGAGTACGTCAACCATTCCGTGTCGGCCATTAACAAACATTTAATTAACAATATTGAACTCCAGTGAAAAAAATAAATAAAAAATCCCTTATGAAATGGCAAAAATTAAAAAGCCCTAACACATCAAAAGAATAGAAATCAACTATCATATTCCTGACTAGGTCAAGTCATTTCCTTATGTAGAAAATGCTTGATTGAACCTGGTTAGCTAACCATCTCACTTGGATGACAGTCGCATAAAGTTCATTATATGGACAACAATTTGATAACAAAACAATCAGACATAACAGGTCAAATGTCAAAAATAAGGGTACACCAGTTAATATTGTGTTAGAATAACATTCGCTTTAAAAACAAACAAAATATGTCAACAAAAGAAAAAACAACAACATACAAACAAAAAACAAAAGCAAAAAATGAAGGACAAGAATACAAACAAAATAATTCAGCACAAGAATACAAACAAAATAATTCAGCACAACAACACCATGGTTTGAGGCATAAGTATTCAGCCACGCCAAAATTATAATACTAACAATGAATTAAACATTAAAAACTTTACAAAGAATAACACAAGAACACCATAACATGTAACTAAGATGATAAACAACGTCGGTATCTAAAAACTATAATTCAAGTATTATTTGTGAAGTTGATACGGAGTATTTGTCAACAAGGTCTTGGTAACTTCAAATGAAACGTTTTTCCCATCCCAAACCGAAGACCAAATGTTTAGAAAATTGACTTGTCATGACAGTTATCAAAGCTACCAAGGTTATAATTTAATACGCCAGACGCGCGTTTCGTCTACATAAGACTCATCAGTGACGCTCAGATCAAAACAGTTAAAAAGCCAAACAAATACAAAGTTGAAGAGCATTGAAGACCCAAAATTCCAAAAAGTTGTGCCAAATACGGCTAAGGTAATCTACTCCTGGGCGTAAGAAAACCCTTAGTTTTTGAAAAATCAAAGTTTTGTAAACAGAAAATTTATAAAAATGACCATATAATTGATATTCATGTCAACACCGAAGTGCTGACTACTGGGCTGGTGATACCCTCGGGGACGAAACGTCCACCAGCAGTGGTATCGACCCAGTGGTGTAAACAGTTATCAAAGGTACCAGGATTATAATTTAATACGCCAGACGCGCGTTTCGTTAACATAAGACTCATCAGTGACGCTCAGATCAAAACAGTTAAAAAGCCAAACAAATACAAAGTTGAAGAGCATTGAAGACCCAAAATTCCAAAAAGTTGTGCCAAATACGGCTAAGGTAATCTACTCCTGGGCGTAAGAACACCCTTAGTTTTTGAAAAATCAAAGTTTTGTAAACAGAAAATTAAAATTGCATCAAATATTGCTGAGTAACTATGCCGTTAATAAAGGAAGTGTTCTAACATTTTAAAAGTTTGGAGTAGTGTCTTGATACTATCTTCAATGCATACCAGCACTGGATATCCATTTAATATTGCCTAAATAAACTAATTGTGCAGCCAATATATGACGTAGTTTGCATTTTATATTAAGAATGAATCT
Source organism: Mytilus trossulus (assembly GCF_036588685.1). NCBI lineage: Eukaryota > Metazoa > Mollusca > Bivalvia > Mytilida > Mytilidae > Mytilus > Mytilus trossulus. The sequence goes on from NC_086386.1 coordinate 66,532,926, forward strand.
CCGGGTCGGACGTTTCCAAGTGTCCGCAAGTCATTAATTACAAATAGCACATCAACTTGAATCCATAAACGATATATTTACCCAACATGGTTTGCTATTATTCGTTGGAATTAGACAGACATCATTGCTCTTTAGATTACTAAGTCATAGGACAACGTCAATATTTTGTATAGACGAAACAATCGTCTAACTTAATAAAGTTTGGTATCCTAGATGTATGTGATTTTTAACTTGCATGATGAAGATCCATTTGTTTGTATACTTTCAGTCTTTTTTAAGTTCTCATACCGAGTTTAATGTTGGTGGTAAAGATGTGCAGACTTTCATTAAGAAGACATTGTCATTGTGCTGGTTGATGACTATACAAGATCCGCCAGTTATACTTACTACAGAATTATCCGGAAAGTTTAATACTGATCTTTTCCGACATTATACCAAATCAGGTTCAAATGTTGATTATGTAGTTTGGCCAGTTGTTTTCCTACACGATGGAGGACCTATTATCTGTAAAGGAGTTGCTCAAGGAAAATAGAATTTGTCTTTCAGGATACACCGAGGGTTGTAGCATTCTCTAAACCATGTCTCATTTCCATATTAAATATATTTCAAAAGTATGGAAATAATATACTGTCTTTTGTCTAATTATCTCTATTATCTTGATAACAAATGGTTATAATATTACCATAGGACATGTCCACGTGTGGAAAGAAACGGTATATCTAACAGATCTGAATGCGGCAGCACATTATTGTGAAAATGAAATTAAATGACTGTACTGTATTTGACTTCTTTTACAGTAAAGATGTTAACTAAAAAACACATAAAAGTGCAACATGAACTTAAATTAGGGTTGATAAAAATAGATGGTTGATATTCTAAACATTTAAGACATGGATGTAAAAAATATTTATATACCATATTTTGCATTTTATCCTCATTTTTATGTGCTTCGTTTCTGTAAGTATGTTTTTTTGATTAAACACAAACTATTGACATATCTCTGTATGAATTTTATATTATTTGTATGGTTATATGGCATTGCCAATGGCATCGAGTTCATTGCAGTCGTAATTTGTGTATATTGATTCTCGTTTTGTGCTATATTTTCTGACTTATTGTTTTGAATAAGATCAAATCTTATGAAGTTATAGTATAACGGTTATTGTAATGAATTTTTGTGTTTCTTTCACAGCTATTTGAAAAATCCAAGAAGATAGTTATTTTATGTTTTTTTAACTGCATATGTTTTGCTTTAAATCTAGATAAAAAAATCCCTTTCATTAATTCGACTTAATAGGACGAACTGTGATTTCATTAATGTTTAGAAAACGTATTCGGAAAACTTTTTGTTCTTAAGAACTTAGTCTAAAAGAAAGTTCGCTAAGTTGTATTGTAAATTGTAAAAGAAGACCTAGATAGTGTGACCCGTTTAGAAATATGGACTACAGAAGAACTTTTTGTTCTCTTGCTTAGGACGTCAATGGTATCCCGTCTCTTTGTTTCGTATGTTGTTCTACAAAATCAAAAAGAACAAAAAAGATAAAAACAAATATATATCTAGCCATAACTGTTATTCAATCTTTTTATCTTGTTTTTTTATGGTTTTATAATAGTTTCTTGTTCATTTGCAAATGTATTTATGCAAATCTAGACAATAACAGTTTACCCATGTTTTAATTTCAAGAAATAAAAAGACAAATTAAGGTAAAAAACAAAAACATAACTGAGTGAATTGCACGAACTTCAAAAGACAGAGTAACAGAGTAAAACTTGTCATACAAAAGAACTTATGAGGGCTATTAGATCATTATCGGATAAAACCGGTCATATTTCGATAAAAGCTGACGCATGTCTTCTTCTTCTTAAAGAGGCAGTATCTATAACAGTCGTGAATTTGCTAAGGCCGTGAAAAAGCTGTTACTTTAAAATTTGTTTCTTTTTAGCTATTGAATATGCAAAAATGAACAATCACGTCACGAGATATGTTATATCCCTTCTCGAAAAACTTGCTCACTATTACGAACAACAATAAATTCAAATCGGCATTTGAAGAGAATTAATTTAATTACTTGATACTGTTTTCTAAAGCTTTATAGCCTGGCGTTCGTCGTCGTCGTTAATTAACTACTGAACCAAATTTGGCCACAATCATCATTGGAGAATCTAGTTTAAAAAATGTGTCCGGCGGCTAACAAAACCATAGGGGTAAAATGTATAGTTTAGCTTATAACTCTGACACCGAAGCATTTAGAGCAAATCTGACTGGGTAAAATTGTTTATCAAGTGAAGATATATCTGCCCTGAAATTTTCAGATGAATTGGACAATCGGTTGTTGGGTTGATGACCCTAAATTGGTAATTTTAAGGAAATTTTGCCGTTTATGGTTATTATCTTGAATGCTATTATAAATAGAGATAAACTGTAAACAGGAATAGTGTTCAGTACAAATAAGTCAACATTACCGAAATAGTCAATTGACCCCTTAAGGAGTTATTTTACAAAATATTTTCCTCTGTAACTAAAGAGCCAAGTTTATTATAGATGGAGAAAATTGTAAGTAGCAAGAATGTTCAGTGAAGTAAGATCTACAAACACATCACCATCATCAAAACACAATTTTGTCGTGATTCCATCTGTGTCCTTTGTTTAATACATGTATGCACAAAGACCAAGGTGAGCGACACAGGCTCTTAAGAGCCTCTAGTTTTATACTCAATCAGTATAGTATTTTTAATCGATACGGATTTCTATTTAGAGTAATTGAACTCATCGAAGATACCATGATTGAAAATATGTATTTACGCGCGTTTCGTCTACAAAAGACTCATCAGTGACAATCGAATCAAAAACAGTTAAAAAGGCCAAAAAATAAAATTAACGGTACCAATGTTCTTGCACCAGATGCGCATTTCGACAATACATGTCTCTTCAGTGATGCTCATTACGAAGTTAGAATCGAAGACCAAATACTCCTAAACGGTGTCATTTTTTACAAATAGTACTTCTGACGATTTAGATTTCAGAGCTCCTGGTGATACGCCCGTACTAGATTAAAAAAACACAGTTTTTATGGCCCATTTATGGGCATTATCATTTCTGGTATGTGCGTCTGTTTGCCCGTTTTCTAAAACAAAAAAAAATAAAAAAAGATAGGGAGATAACCATATAGTACGTCTACTCATCACGCAAATCATATAAAGACGCTGTAAGGCCTAGTCAATAACATTAGTAGCAAAAATGTGTTATTTCTAAAAATCATTTAATTCTCATTGAAATGTAAATTAAAAAACAAATGGCTGTATCAAATACTTCATGTAGGTATATGATTACAGAGTAAAGGGCGTAGGTTATCATTTAAAAGCTTTTAATAAAAGAGAGAAACAGGGGCGGATCCAGGATTTCCAGTTAGGGGGTGGCGCAAATTTTTATTTCCGCCGAGCGGACCGAGTCGAAAAAATTTTGGAGGTTTTTTTAGGTAAAACTATTGAAATATTCTTCTAAAGGGGTTAAATGTAGATATCTCGAACTATCATGTGGTAAAATTAGCGAGAAATTAAAGTTTCAAGCTGAATTCGCCTTAATCCACACCTGACAACAATCTACAAATAGACGGACGCAAAGTGAGACGTTACAGATCACAATTGCTCACTTGACCAATATATTTTTTAAACGAAAATTTCTACTTTTACCAGCGATTTTTAATTGTCCTTTCATACTATCTGTTTTTTACTTTTTTGATTTTCGGAGGTCGTGCCAGACTTCACTGTGTTCGCCACAAACAACTCAAATCAGAATGAGATGTATTTACGAAGTTATATTTATTTTTCTTGGGATTTCAAGCACACAGTAATACCGTTACGGTACATAATTCGGCTAAATATTTAGGTTGCAAGTGAGAAATAAATAATATAGACACAGAAAAACAAATAAATAAACTAACATGTCGCATGAAACAGTATTTCTATCTTTCATTACGGACATATAAAATAATCTCACTGTTTTCTTGACCGTGTCATGATGAAATTGTGAAAGTGAGTAAGGGATGTTTTGGAACTTCGATTATCAAACAAATTGATTATAAGGGAGCTACCATTTGATTTTTAGGGGGGGGGGGGGGGGGGGGGCTAGGATGAAAAATTGTGTCCTGCCTTTTTTTTATTTGTAGTCTCTGTCCTGCCTTTTTATTTTTCAGTCTATTCGGTCCTGCCTTTTTTTTCTTAGCTTATCCTGACTTTTTTACAATTGTCATCCTGCCTTTTTTTTTACTCAAAATCCTGTCCTGCCTATTTTTTTAAATTTCATCCTAGCCCCCCCCCCCCCCCCCTCCCCCCATAAAAATCAAATGGTACCTCCCTAAAAACCGCAAATACAATGTAACATTTATTATATTTGTCATCAAACGCAGTTCCGCGTCACCTTCTTTTGAAGTTATTTATAGATCTTTAATAAAGCATAGGTCAATTGATTAGTAATCACGTTGATTCTGTTAACCCATAGATGTAATAGATTCAGATTAAATTACCCATTGAGATAGGGAGATGGACAAATATTCAGACAGATAGACGAAATTGTAACTTATGTAACTCTAAAGATCTTGGAGATGAGTATCATTATATTATGATGTGCACAGAGATGTCAATAAAAAGAAAAGAATGTATTGATAAAAAATATTTAAATCGTCCAAATATAATTATGTTTAAAAAAAATATGAATTTAAATATAAAATCTAAATTGAGAAAGCTGTGTACTTTCATTAGATTTATAAATTCACATGTGTGCCCTCCTGGCTAAATACTATCAGTATAATTGTAAATAGTGTACATATTTTGCTTTGTGTATTCATGTATTTATGTCTGTATTATTGATGTCATGTAGTGCCTGTATACCATTGTAACTGCAAAGGTTTGACAGAATAAAGATATATATATAGATTCAATATTTTATTATAATCTCACCACATACAAACATAAAATGAGATTCACATACATAGATTTAAAACATTAAAACATTTGCATTGCATGTACCAATCTTAAAAAGATTTATGAGAGACTTTTAAGATATACTATAATACATCTATGGTTAAACTGACTGTTATTTATATACTTTGAATGTTAAAAAAGATTGAATGGTCTCTTCTGATACTTAAATATGTTGAAGTCAACCCATGCTTTGAAAATTTTAGGGGGGGCGCACGCCCGCCACGCCCCCGCCTAAATCCGCCCCTGAGAAAGCAGTTTTTATTTGATAGATTTATACTTAACTGCTTCACTGTAGTTAGATTAAGGTCCAATATGAACGCTTTTAATTGGTCTTCAATTGGTCTAAAATATAACACAAAAAGAGGTAGACTAGTTTGAATCGATCTTAAGAGGGATTGTACATTATTTTTTTCCGGGGACAGTTATCGTATTGAGATTATGTTCTAAAATAGAATACCTAGTGTTCACATAGATTGCAAATTTCTTTCATACTTTTTTACAATTTATTTCATTATATTTGATGCATAAAATAGTTAGAAGGGGGATGAAATTAAATGCCAAAAACTTTGTGGAATAAATTGTTAGATAATGTTGTGATTGACCAAATTTGTAAAGGTAAAAAGTAATATGTATGAAACTGTAAAACTGAATTATAAACCACCTCAACATAAAATTTCCCATGTTTTGATTAAGCGCCTATAGACTTTTCTATAATTTTGATATAATATGACACACAAGTTTTAACTTGACATAGTTTTAGATTTGATAAAACCAACCAAATAATATTAGAACTCCTTAATGCCGATTTCTGTGTCCTTGTGTTGCTGTTTTTTGACAATCATATTCTCCACAAAGTTTATTCAGGTAGGAACGCCTGACGACTATCAGCCATTTTCTCGTTACCGTTTCGACTTTCACCCTTTACCGAACGAGTATAGCAGTATAGTTTGTGTTTTGTGCTTTTTAAAAATTATTTACTTTATTTATAAGTACAAGACTTTCTTCAGAAAATAATATCAAAATCTAGCTCTGGTTCAACACGACATTCCTTATCATGAGTCATGCTTAAGATGTTTGAAAATTGCCTGAATCCCAGTACCAACTCCAATAAAAAGCATGAAAGAAAATAAACGATGCAGGAAAAAAATATCGTGATGTCATGTCAATTTTACTGACGCTGTTTCCATTTTTAAGGTCAGCTCTAGCTACATTTTGATTACGAAACTGATAATTTCCAACTAAGCATCGAATGAACAAGTTGTAACAGCTATAATGCCTTACATTTGACTCAGTCGATATTATACCGTTACTTTTAGGATCAGGAATCTACAAATGAAAACAAACGCTTATTCATGAAAAGAATGTAAAATATAATACAGGTGGTTTCTCGATTAGATACAGATTTCAAACAGTTACTGTTAATACACGTTTATCATAGACTTATAAACTTTATATTGTTTGGTAAAATGTTGTAGTTGGATTGTTGTCTCATTTACGTTTACTCAGCACATCCTAATTTTGGCAACATCCGTATTTTCTTTGGAAAGCACAAAAAGTAATTCCAATAAAAGAAACTAGAGGCTCTTAAGAGCCTGTGTCGCTCACCTTGGTCTATGTGCATATTAAACAAAGGACACAGATGGATTCATGAAAAAATTGTGTTTTGGTGATAGTGATGCGTTTGTAGATCTCACTTTACTGAAAATTCTTGCTTCTTACAAAAAAAACCAATTATGACCTATAATTCAGAAGTAACATATTTGGATACATATATTTCTTTTCATCGAGCCAAAAGTAGAGCCTTAACTTCAGGAAAAGAAATTAATCAACTTGATTTTATAGACAAGACCCCCATAGAAAATATGCATCTTAAATTTTGTAAATCTACTCTAGGGATAAGAAAAAATGCATCCAATTTAGGAGCAAGAGTTGAATTAGGAAGATTGCCTATAGAATGTTTTATTATGTTATATATTAAAACACAAACCCTTTTATATTTAGCTAGACTATATAATAATAATATTAACCCATTGTTAAGGAAGCTTTTTCTCTAGCACAGTCTCTAGATTTGACAGGAACTTACTCATGGTATACATATGCTAAAAATATTGTTAAAGAGACTAACGTTATCCTTAATATTCTTTCTACTTGTAAGGACATTAAAGATGTAAATAAAATAAAAAACGATATAAAGTTAAAAATGAAAAATAGATATGAAGATTTAATTCAAAACAAATTTCAAAACATCGATGATAAAAGTAAATTTTTTCTCTATAAAAAACTTAAAAAAGATTACAAACTAGAATATTATCTAAATACATCTAATTTTCAGATAAGGAGATTAATAACTAAATTTAGAATAAGTGATCACTAGAATCTTTAGTTACAGAGGAAAATATTTTGTTAAAATTAACAAAAATTTACAAAATAATCAAAATTATCAAAAATTGACTATAAAGGGCAATAACTCCTTAAGGGGTCAACTGACCTTTTTGGTCATGTTGACTTATTTGTGGATCTTACTTTGCTGAACATTATTGCTGTTCACAGTTTATCTCTATCTATAATAATATTAAAGATAACAAGCGAAAACATCAAAATTTCCTTTAAAATATCCAATTCAGGGGCAGCAACCCAACAACCAGTTGTCGGCTTCATCTGAAAATTTCAGGGCAGATAGATCTTGACTTGCAAAACAATTAAACCCCCATATCTGAATTGCTCTAAATGCTTTGGTTTCTGAGTGATAAGCCAAAATCTACATATTACCCCTATGTTCTATTTTTAGCCATGGCGGCTTTACTGGTTGGTTGGCAGGGTCACCGCACTCATTTTTAAAACTAGATATCCCAATGATGATTGTCGCCAAGTTTTGTTTAATTTGGCTTAGTAGTTTCAGAGGAGAAGATTTTTGTAAAAGCTAACGACGAACGACGACGACGACGACGACGACGGACGACGGACGACGGACGACGGACGCAAAGTGATGCGAAAAGCTCACTTGGCCCTTCGGGCCAGGTGAGCTTAAAACATAATACTACCAATACTTGAAAGGACTGACTTTTTGTTGTCGGTTATTTGGAAAACAATATTCTGATGAACAGCGGGTAAGTTTAGTGGAATAAGTTAAGTCCTTCAGATTTTAATGACAAAAAACAGTCTGTTGAAAAAATACAACTTTTCATTATATCAATATATCTAGGAAATGAAAGTTTTAATAATAAAAAATAAATATAACAAAATGTTCAAGCTATCCAAAAACGACCCTTACTTTGTGTTATTTAAATTTTTGGTAAATTGGCTTGATGTTAACTCAATTGCGAAATGCAAACAACATAAAAAAGTAATTTTTGATTTATTGATTTAGAGTTATTTGTTAGCAAAAGAAGAGGGACGAAAGATACCAAAAGGGACAGTCAAACTCCTAAATCTAAAACAAACTGACAACGCCATGGCTAAAAATGAAAAAGACAAACAGAAAAACAATAGTACACATGACACAACATAGAAAACTAAAGAATAAACAACACGAACCCCACCAAAAACTAGGGGTGATCTCAGGTGCTCCGGAAGGGTAAGCAGATCCTGCTCCACACGCAGCACCCGTCGTGTTGCGTATATGTGATAACAAATCTGGTAAATAGTCTAATTTGGTAGGTCAAAGTCATGAAAGGGAAGGGGATTGTAGTTATGACGTAAGGAACATATCCGATATCATTTGTGAAACGGTTATTCCATAACGGTCAACCAACTCGTGATGGCGTCCGTAAAATTTACGAAGGGATGATTTCAACTTCACCATTAGGAACTCTTGGTTTAATAGCTTCCTTGTGAGAAGTAAACCTCTATCAAGAAAATCATGATAGGAAATGCAAGCACGGGAATATCGAATCAATTGGGAGATTTATACCCCGTATGCAGGTGCTGCTGGAATGTTGCTACTTAGAAATGGAAAGTTCACAATTGGAAAGCTGAAATCATCTCTTTTGTCGAAAAGTTTTGTCTTCAACCGACCCTCATTGTCAATTTCTAGATGTAAGTCAAGATATGAAGCCGACTTAACTGTATCTGTAGTATCCTTTATCACTAATTCGATGGGATAGATGCGATCCACATAGTCACCAAATTTTGAATTGTTTAGTGAAAGAACGTCATCTATATAGCGGAAAGTAGAGTTAAAGAATATTGCTAACTTCTTATCTTTCTTCCTAAGAAGTTCCTGCATGAAGTCAGCTTCATAATAATAAAGAAACAAATCAGCAAGTAGAGGGGCACAGTTTGTTCCCATTGGGATTCCGACAGTCTGTTGAAAAACACGTCCTCCGAACGTAACAAATATGTTGTCAATCAAGAAATCAAGCATCTTGATAAAAAGTGCATTTTGAAAAGATACCTTAAAGGTAAAATTGATTGGTCTGTTAGCGACTAAATTTCTTTCTACAATAAACATAAACACATGAAAATACAGACGAGCAACGATACTTTTTTCTTTCGCCTGTTTTCTTACACACTTCAAACAGAGTTAGCTGAGTCTAAGCAGTGCAACTACTTATGTATAACTTGAAATGTAATTCAAATATGATGAAAAGTAATGTTTAAATTTTTTTCTTCGATATTTTTAATTTGACTGTTTTAAAAAAAAATTACATTCTTGTATTGAAAGAATTGATTGTTTGCATGTTAGGTTTCTAAATAGTTAGAATGTATGCGTCTCTTGTCTTATTACCTGTTCGTCTTCGCTATCACTAGTTGATCCTTCTTTTGGAATTATCTTAGTGAAATAATTAACAGCAGCATATTCTATCATGGCGGCTAGGTTGTACACAATACATACATTCAGATAAACATCAAGTGCAGTAGCGTACGGAACTCTGGGTAAACCATCCCTCACCATCATTCCCGTAGAGGCAGTTGATAAAATAGTAGTAACTCCTTCAATTAATAGAAGTAATAAAATATAACTTGAAAGATTGGTATTATTCATGTAGGTTTATTTCTTTGAATGTTTTGCTAAAAAAAACTTTAAACGTCAAGTAAAATTTCGTATAAAACTAAAAATACAGCTCGCATTTATACGTATGGTCACCGTTTCTACAACAAATCTAGATCATAAATACCTGTATTTGTATTGTCCATATAACAGTTATAAGGAGGTTTGTCTCTCCATTGTTGACTTCAATGTTTATGTGGTGATAAATTGTACAATATTTATCACTGAGTGCGCTTCCAGTTTTTGATGTGGTTGGTTATGCCCAGTCTTTCTATTTTGGGATTCATGTACTGTCGTTTGTGTGATTTTAAGTTTGTCTTTTTTTCTTGTCTAGCCATAGCGTTGTCAGTTTATTTTTAACTAATGCGTTTGAATGACCTTTTGGTATCTTTCGGCTCTCTTTTAAGCTTTCAAGACGACATGTCTAGACATTCTATAATTGTACAGTGTCCTACTTACCTAGTAAAACTCTTGCAGGTGCTGCATCTCTGTTTATCCAGAAAGAAACCCAAGACAAACATACTATCAGGGTACACGGTAGATATGTTTGAAGCACAAAAAATCCTACGTGGCGTTTTAAATGGAAGTATACCTCAAGAACAGAATGCTCCCCTGTAAATATATACAATCATTCCTTTATTGTTGAGTAGTTATTCGAAGGAGAATGTTTTGGTAAGATATAAAAGCGTTAACCTTATTAAACAAGTCATGAAGTATTTTCTTACATTCATTTACTTACTAGCATGTGCATTTCACCAAAATAATTACGATCCGTATAATTCTTAAAATATTGTTATACCTATTATACAACTGGAATAAAACAGGGACTTAGTTTTGCCCCCCCCCCCCCAAGCAATGTTCTCGTCACATAAGTCTTCTGCTTACTGTAAATTCAGTAATTATTATGAGGTTTTTATTTATGCGAAAAATGCGACAGAATGTAAATACAATAATTTAGACTCGCACTTTGAAATATTTTATATGAATTAAACAGGTTTGTCTAAAAATCGTAAAAAAATGCAATTATAAATGCACGCAATATTTTCTGAATTTACAGTAAATGAGATACTAGTAGTTATCTGTGTTTTTTTCTACTAACTTACTTTGTGTCACTTTGGTATCTTCTCACGTTATTGATTTTACAAAAAATATTTTATCTTTTAGTTCATTCTAATTATATAACGAAACATGTTTCCAAACAGACTTAAATGTTAAATAACGATACAAAGGACAGGAGAAGTTACATTAAAATCAATCCAATTGATATAGTTGGAATGGCAAAATGAACACGTAGACATAGGAACAAAAGAACACCACGATAATTCATAATTGGCAATACAGTGGAATTGTATACGACTGTCATACAAATGAGAGGTTAAGCTATCCTTAAACTAGGTTAAATCCATCATTTTCTACATAAGAAAAATGCTTGTACAAAGTCAGGAATATGACAGTTGTTATCCATTCGTTTAAGATGTTTACAAGTGCTTTTGATTTTGCCATTTGATAAGAGATATTCCGTTGTGAATTTTCCTTGGAGTTCAATATTTTTGTGATTTTATTTTTATACACTTGGGGTTATTCAGGCATGGTAGGTTATGGAATGATACAACCATTACGACATGAAATTTCTCGTATGTTAGCTCAAATTTGCATTTAAACTTTGACATACAACTCAAATTAGATTTTCAAGAGTGAATTAAAAGCTTTTGAGAAATTTATGATTTCAAATGTATCAAATTCCAACAGGGGCAATTTTTCAATTTTCAATTTTCAATTTTCAATTTTTAATTTTTCAATTTTCAATTTTCAATTTTCAAAGCAAAACAAATATTATTGTAATATACATATGCATTTTCATGTCAGTATTTACAATCTGTTAATTTTGTTATTAGTTGTTATTGTCTTTGACCTAGCTGTCAGTAACTGCGATTACTTTCTAATATGTACTTAGTGTCTTTATTGTTGGGATGTACAAGTATCCGTCCACGTCCACTATATATTTTTGTTATATGTATATTTATCTATATTCATCTGATGACTCCAGCCTTTTTCAACTGATTTTTATAGTTCGATTTTACATTGTACTGTTACACTTTTGTCCTAGGTTAGGGAAGGGTTTGGATTCTGATTTCTTATTAGGTGCCACATTCTGTATCTATGTACCTGTCCCAAGTCAGTATCCTGTAATTCAGTGTTTGTCGTTTGTTGCTGTGTTAAATATTTGTGTTTCGCCGTACATTCATTATGTCTTTACTTTTCTCGTTTGAATTGTTTAACATTTGTGATGACGGGTACTTTCATAGCTGACTATGCGGTATGGGCTTTGTTCATTGACAAATGACCTATAGCTGTTAATTTCTGTGGCATTTTATCTATTGTGGAGAGTACATCTTATTGTCAATCATACCATATATGTCTTTTTTTTTTTATGTTAAAGCTTCTTTAAAAGAGTTTTATACACCAAAAAATATAATGTTTACCGTTATGATCTATCTTAGTTAGGTTCTTGGTTTGTATTCCCCGGATGTTAAATTGTGACATAGTGACACCTTCATACATTTCCACTGACTTATCTTGTCCATGTTTCCATATATACAGTATGTCGTTAACTGTATACCCGTCTGCAAATATCAATTGAATTAACAAAATTGTTATGTTGATCAAACGATTTATCACTTTCTACTTAAATTGAAAATGCTGATTCTTTTCTCTGGTTACGAGTAAGAAATAAACTCATTTTATTTTGTTCTATTTCACCTTTTTGAATACATATTTGCCCGAGTTAACGGCCCCGTTTTAAAGTTTGGTCTGAAATGCTATTGTAAAAATATAAGTAAAAATTTCACAAAAAACGGAGGTACAGATGACCTTGCAGTTATAGATTTTCCGTTAGGTCTTTTTTTTAACCTATATTTACAACTTTCAGATGGACACATAATTTTATCGCCTATTGCAAACAACTTGAAAAACTGTAAACTAAACAATGTTGTTTTTACAAACATCTTAGATCCGAAATCAAGCAAAGTTAATGCAGTTTGAAAATAATGATCGAACAAAATTAATACTTCTTTCTGTCATACTTTCTGGATGAGTATGTTAATATTCTTGAGACTTACCGTAAATGTACAAAAGACTTTTACTTACAACTACTAATTATTAGTGGACAGACAGGCCTATCCATAGGATATTCCATCATCTTCATTGGACAAACGGCATGAATTGTCAATCTGAAAGAAACGATTATTAAAAATACTTAAATATACAAAGTACAAATATGTAAAGCTGGAAATGCAATCTTAACAACCCGTGGCATACGAGGATCAATCTTATATTCACATCATTCAAATCTTAAGTATAAAGGTCAATAAAAGAAAAAAAGACTCATCTTTACAATACCGGTATTGAAGATAAAAAAAAACCCAACAAAACAAAAACAACAAATTTTTAGCCTGTCAGTATAATATCGATTGTTGCCCTCAAAGAGTTGTTGCAAAGATTCTTAATTCTACAAAAATATTTTAACTTAACTGAATGACAAGAGATATTATGTTGTCCAATATAGATTGTAGAACGCAGACCCAATAAAATGTAAAATTAAATTCCACAGTATCAATTTAGCATTAGGCATGTGATGTCGAATTTTGACCCCGGTTAATTCTTTTCGTTTTTTTTTAAAACCCCAAAATACTTTTTGTTTTTGATATTGAAAGGGTAAATAAATGAAGTACGTTGACATAGATACATATTGTTCCCCTCACAAAATGAACTATTAGAAACAGAGTCTTTAGAATAGCATTGACATCTATTAAACTAAGGGGACAGCTCTTTTATTTTTCGAGGTAGACGGAATTTGAAATGGATATTCTGGTCTGCTAAGCGCTAAAAATAAATAACTTTGACAGGAAGAAAAGAATTATCCTTGTTACACAAAATGCAAGAAACATTTATGTATAAATTGAAATATTTTTTGCGCAAAAGCGGCGGAAGAAATAAGCATGCCCTAGCAACAGATTAATTTAAAAAGGAAAAATCAATCTATCTTAAATAAAATCAGCCAAGTCTCTTAAAAATCAAATGCTCGTCCCCTTAGTATAAGTTTAAAAAAAATACATTATTTGTTAGAAAAGTCAGGAGAGGAGTATGGTAAAATATAATGAGATCATCTATTACCGATATTGTGCAACTTTCAAGATACATATTGAGAAGCCACGATATCTTATCTTTACCTTACCTTCGGGACATATAAATTCTGCCGTCTTGTCGGATTCTTACAAATACATTCGGAACTGTAATATTTGGTTGCTGTGATCGTCTACCATTTATGAAATAAGTATTTGGCTTCCAGATATACTTCAGGAAACTATTACTCAATGTGACTTCTGTTATGTTCTCTAAGTTGAAACGAAGTCGGTTGTCATACCAACGTTGTCGCAAGTAGCATTGCATTGAATATGACTAAAAAAAATAACACTTTATACATTTGAACGTTTAAACTACATTTCTTGATTTATACTTTCATCAAATGCAAACATGTCTAGAAAATGCTACTAATTATCTGAACAAAGATGTACTGCACTATTATTAGAATAGTAGAATAGAATGATATACAAATGGATGAAATTATATATACATCTAACTGTTATTTTACTACAATATATAACAAAAAACGGATTTGTATCACTACACTATAATAGTTATTACGGTGAGGTTCAATTGCCTGTCATTTATTCATCATCCACGCACGAAATTGTCTCAGAAAAAATATTTCTCTGTTCATTAACATCAGTTTCTTATGTAGAGATGTGATTGTTTTTCTGTTACAAGTGCTTTTGGCCATCCTCAAGAACTTTCGGTCATCCGATGTTCAGTACTTTTGAATCAGTACTTTAAATATACGAAAGGGTTTCACCAAATTCCGTAAAGGGTACATATTTCCTATTGAAGATAGACATGGCAAACTTTGTTTAACATATGTTGCTGAAGGACAAGAAATATTTCCTCTTGAATAATAAACTAAGATTGGTGCTATTTAAACATTTAAAATATTGAAAGATTAACTTTTGTCATTTCCAAAAGACCCAAAAAATATTAAACTATTACAACCTATATCGACAGAACATGTGAAACTAATGGACTGTTTTTTTGGAAACGGTACTAGTAATTAGAACTTTGGCCAGAGGGAGCTTAATAATGCATTTATAAGATAAAAGTCCCATTCATAAATGTTCAAATCCCGGCCAGGGAAGAACCAACATTTGCTTCCTACAGATCTAACATTGTTGGGCTGTTATTTAGACGGATTATATGAATATCTTAACTAGCTGGCTAGTTGTCTGCCATTCTTTAAAGTCATATGAAACGGGTGACTTGCTAAAAATAATGTTTATCCAATTCTTGAACCAATGCACGTATATATCATAAACTTAATCTTCTGTGCACGATTTTGTCATTTTTACGCAAATATATCGTATAATCGTCAATTTTTTCTCTCTCTCTCTGTCTTTTATGATTTAACAAATATGGCAGCCCATTAAATGCCGTGTTTTGACTCCGAAGTTTACCGATTGTCACTTTATAGTAAACAATCAACAAAAAGCATGGATATTGAGCATGTGTTGAAAAAATATTGATTATAATTGTACAAACCATTTCACTTTCCTTAACTGGCCCCATACTCCGTACTAATATATCTGTTTCTATTCTTATTGCAGGCCCTGAAAAGTAATTAGCAATACTTCATATATGTCTAATGATGTGAAAGTATACTCATGATATTCTTTAAAAAACATTGTTTGCACTACACAACCAAACAAATGTAACTTTTGTTACTATATAGGTTAACAACTGACGATACCTCGATTAGAATAAATATAGATTCTTACATTGATACCAGTGGATTATCGGATTTATCCAATCGAGATAGTTAAATTATCAATTTTAAAGTCCGAGCCGCCTCGGCGAGGATTTTAAAATTTATAATTTAACTATCGAGATTGGATAAATCCGATAATCCACGAGTAACTATGGAATCTGTTTCTCTAATGATTAAACAGACATTTTCTTTTTTTGTTAAACGAAATCCCCTTCGAGTGCCTTTCAAATTGCACGAAGTTGTCAATTTCATTAACACCTGTTATCAAATTTTGATTCATATAGTTAGTTAAAAAGGTCATGACCCTTAAAATCATCCAATGATCTTTTGAGATTACCAGCAACCACACGTTGATTAAATTTTTTATATAATGGGTTAGGAAAGGGATAAATTTCCATAGAATTAGAGAAATACTGTTTAATGAATAGAGATAAATGCAAACCATTTCTTAGCTTTTGTTGTTTATTTCAATTGTGAAGCTGCTCTTTTTAAGCCAACACTTTTATACGCGCTCATGCACCCGTGCTAGAACGGAATTTCAATCGTGAAAAAAAGCTAAGTAAGCGATTGGTCCTTGTCTGTGAACATTAAAAATACATTTTTAATTTTAGTTTCTTGTGTATGTTGCGGAGTTTAGTATGACGTCTATTATCACTCAACTAGTAAACATTTTTGTTAAGGGCCAGCTGAAGCACATCTCCAATTTCTTCCTACATTGAATTCCCATTGGTGGCCTGCGGCTGTTTTCTGCTATGTGGTCGGGTTGTTGTCTCTTCGACTCATTCCCCATTTCCATTCTCAATTTTATTTGATTTATGATAAACTTATTCGTATTTTAATTCATGAGCAGCTGACCTATAGTTACTTTAACTTTCACATATTGGTCATTATTCTACAGTCTTCAAAGTAAGGAACATAATTATATTGTCATAATATCGAACACTTTTTTTATTTAAAGAATTATCCAAATCAAATCATCAGTTCTGTTTAAAAACAGAGGACCAGAGATTACCTATGCAAATTATTGAATGTTTGCAAGACGCTCATTTCCTTAGAGTGAAAATTGAGTGTATTCACTCCGAGAAAGCAAATCTCAAATGGCTAATCGGTTTGGCTAAATTTCAGATATTTTAATCACATGTGGTACCTCGTTAACATTCTCTATTACAATTTATTAAAAAAATCAGTCCGTGGCGTACGGAAGTAGTCAAGAAGACGGTCTTCTTCCCCATGGGGTTTCAGGAAGCGGACACTTTTTACTAGTTTCAACTTCAATGTTCTTATGCCAGCAAATTTAGTAAACCATGACTTTATACAGGTTATTTTGAGTTTTCACATTTTATAGGACTTAATCTCTGATCTTATTTCTGTGTGCACAATTCTGATTCCACGTATGTCACCTTTATTTATATTATGAAATCTGTTTTGACAAGTTCCATATACCATAATGTTTTAGGGGTTTTAATATTCAGTATCGAAGTAATGCATAATGAATTTAATAGTTATCGTTTTCTGCGATATATGATTTTTTTCTGATAAAGTAACTAAATTCAAAACCAATATAGAAATATAGTTAATGTTACTGTGTAAATTTATCGGCATGTCAATGACAACATAGCCCTATAATTCTTTTTGGTTTATCCCGTTTAACACATGGTATTTGCGCGGGAACTTTTTCCATTGCCGTCGAATTTGGATTATTGTAATGTGAGATAAATTGTTTAAGAATTGAATGCTTCTTTTTGTAAATTTATGGAAGCGCTTCATACTAAAAATGTGCGCACGGTCAACGCTTTTACAACCCTATAAAGTTACAAAAAGAAGCATTCAATACTTATAATTACATATTTTTTAGCTATGATCATAAAAACACGAATTTTTGTATTTTATTCACCTGTGCACTTTATTGTGGGACCACGTGTTATCATGGATCAAAAGTTTTATTGAGTGACACAATAGCTTACGGAATAACATGTGATGTGCAGCTAGCCAATCAAAATAAAGTATTATAATGAAACATACATCTAATGTAATTATTTTGAGATGTAATGTGATAACATTTTAGAATATGATATCATTTGTTTCTATTCTACAGTACATAATTTGACGTCAAGTTTGTACAAATTAAGTATCTAGTCTAGTCAGAACTGAAGTAGATGTACAGCATATACCATTATATTTTAACCAACAAATACAATTGCTTTACCCACAACGGTAAAATAGAATGTATTTATGTATAAATATTCAATCATTCTAGTCATTGCAACTGACAAAATCAACGGAATCAGTATAAGGTTCGCGAATTATACTCCTTTTTTTTTCTTTTCTTTTTTATAAAAATCGTTATTGTCGATTCCATATAACATTGTTTTTTATACATAGATACTTTCATGGAATTTTACAATCTATTTCATAATAAATCAACAACTTCATTGATATTACAAAGCTTCGTATAAACGAGTTAACTGCACATAGCGTGTTCATTATCTATATAAGTTCCTCTCGTATATTTCAATAATGGTAATACTAAAAAAAAATTATAATGATCTCCAGGATTAACACCATAGCAACAACCAGAAAGTATTGACTATGGTTATACCATAAATTAAGAATGAATCGTAGTATCAAAGCTGGGAAGAATAATCAGAGACATATATATTGCTATATCTCTTATCTGAAAAAACGACGGCGTCATATTTCCGGTTTATATTTGTAGAAATGGTGTCAGCATTACCATGATTACGGATTTCAGTGTCAATATTATTCCTCAAACATATAATTAAAGTACAAAGTATACACGTTAGAATAATCAGGGATAGAATTGACTTATAATTTCCTTTCTCTTACTAATAGATATACAATTATACTTTTCTCTTACTAATAGATATACAATTATACTTTTCTCTTACTAATAGATATACAATTATACTTTATTTTTTTGGCGGATTCTGATTACAATATCTTAAAACTCGTTCAGCTAAAGTTATGTGGCTTTGCTGTTAATGTTTACTAGTAAATTTATGTTAAAAATATCACAATAAAAAATGCTATCAAGGGATAGTAAATAGAAACACAATGTACTAGTGTAGTTCGGGAAAAGATGAAATGTATACATATGTTTTTTTTTTACATTGACGATGCATATATATATAAATATGGTTAAAGACGAGAGGTGATCTTATACAAACACGACCTCCTCGTGGGATTAGTATTATTGAATACATTACAACTAATTGGCTCCTCGAGCGACTATAAAAGAAAGCTAATATTGAACTGCCAACAGTTTTTTACGTTCTTGGTATAATTTATATTGCTTACTGGCATAATTTCCCTTGACACCGGAGTGTTATTAACGTTATGTCATGATAGCGTATAATTGGTGATATATTAGTATTAGATCAGACATTTATTTTTCATGAACCATCAAATGACATTACAGCCCAAGCCAATCTAATAACGTTCAATTATTATAAAGGTTAGACAATTCTCTGATTTCAGTAAAAGCGTTTCCCCCCCCCCCCATTTCCCTGGTCAAGTATGAAAATGTGTGTTGAAAAATAGCTACAAGAAATAAAGAAAATGTAGAGGTTAGACAGCCCTGGTGATTTTTCTTCTCCTTTGCTTTATTAATTTAATCAATTGTTGATTCCGACTGTTGTTTCTGTATTAGAAAATAAAAGTGTGTCCTCGTTTCTGAGAGTCCATTTAAAAGTTGAGTTATTGACAAAAAGAACCCTAATGTTATACAACAACAAAAAAGAAGAAAATTTAGCAGTCATATCTGAAAACTTATTCAGATGTCATGTCTTTACATTGTATATACTCCTTTCCAAGTTTTCGATAATTGTTATCCGCCGAATTGTATTCACTTTAAAGACGTCTAGAAGCCTTTAGTCTTAAATCCGATATTTCGTTTGTGACACAAGAAATGTCTATAAGTTCAACAGCAAAATGCAATAATGAAAAACGCTTAAAGTAGAAAAATCGAAAATGACGACTTCGTAAGATTGCAGAGATGTCAAATACAGATGGTCAGTGGAAATTGTCAATTGAAGCTATTTTAGATTGACAAATGTATTCTTATTTAATAAATAATAATAATAAAACAACATTTGTGCTGTTTTGAGTGAACGCACTGGGTATAACTTAGATACAAAAAATTACTTCATGAAATTACTGTGTTCGGTTATGTAAATTTTCAAATATTTGACGCTTCGCTTCATATAGTAGAAATTTGACCCTCGAGGAGCTACAGTCATACTACCCACTTTTTGCAATATCAAAATCGCACTCTGAAAAATAATAAAATTATGAAGGAACATAAGGGACTCATTTAACTTAAAAAAAGGGGAGGGGGCGTTAAGTTTTCTTCTAAAAAGTAAAGAGATAATCTGATTTACAATCCCCAATTTGACGAGCAGGTGACAAAGAAATATTCTGAATCCAGATTTTTCCAATACCTTTTAGCGTTTTAAAATTATTAAAAAAATAATACTTTGATTGAAAGCGTAGTAAAAACAAGTGATAAGTGCTCCGACTCGGACATAAAATTTTACTCCCTTTTGAAGCTTAAATGGTTACTCCCTAACATAATGTAGGATTTTCTTTTTGAGCACTTTGAATTCGAATCTAAGATTAAGTTGACTGGATTTGATTTAAAACAATATTTTTGGATTGGGAAAATGGACACGTTTCTGAATACAAATTACAAAACACAAAAAAAAGTTTCATCTAAGACAACTACACATAGCCTTAAGTGCATGTATTAGCAAACAAAATTATCAAATAAGATCATAACACATAAGAATTTAAAAGCAAGTATAAGCATCAGATTTAGATATAAGAGAATATTGGTCTAAAGCACTTTTAGCGTATCACATATCTAATGACTTAAAACAAAGCAATGATGTTAAAAGGCAAGATGTAAAATTTTCAACACATACAGCAATTATTGATTGCACTTGTTACATTGAAATGGTTAACAATCATTTCTAATCTAGTTTATAATATTTTTGTTTTACGACCTTATTTTTCACCAAAATAACATGTATTGTAGGGTAAGCTTCAAGATTTAATTTCCTTTTATAGATTTGTTCCAATGTCTGATATAGAAATCAATTTTCCTTGACGAAGAATGTTCTTTTTACATTTCTTAACATTGCTTCAGTAAATGAACTCAGAAATATTTCCTAATTTCCTCCGATGGCAGAGCAATTTATTTACAATACCTCATCCAACGGCTTTAGTTTAATCATTTTATTTCCAAATTGACACGACATGTGAACTTTTTGCCGCGAATCTTGCTAAAGCCAATGGCCCATCTTCATCTAACAAGAATTTTGTGTCTAAATCGCAAATCGAATGACGTTGATTGATTAGACGGAAAAGACGTTAGACTTATGCTACTTAACTGTATAGTAAAAATGTCAAAATGTATGAAGATTTAATGCGTGACATTTTTCTATCTCGTTTGGTTAGACTTATTGGCATAATTGTAAACAGCTGTATAAATGTTTAATGAAGACACCATACACTTCCCAGTGCAATTTCTCTTTTGTCTTTTGTCTAATACATACCTCCAAGTCCTGGTCTGACTTCTCTATGGTAACCCTTTAACAAGTCATTTAACAAAAGTGTTACATTTTCCATCGGAGATATTGCAAGCGTATACCTAAAATCAGAATCAAAACCACGAGAAAATAAATACTTTCTTTTTATTAATCCAATTAATCAGGTAAAACTGTTTCAACAATAGAAAGTACATGTTCTGGCAAATATGAAATTTAGTTTGATTCGATGGCATGCAACAGTACAAACAAAAATCATTAGGAGTATTATAGCTAATTCATTACAAGTAAACTTTATAATTTGATCTATTTCATTTTTGAACCTCTTTCCCCTCCCTTAATTATAAACTTAACATAAATTAGCATGCAGATCGGAATGCAATTGTAGCGGTCATTCATAAAAAGGGGGGAGGGGGATATAAGGTGAACATACAATTCTATTTGTTTTCATGATGCTTGTCGAGTTCATTAAAACATAAACCGAAACTGGGTTAGTTGAAGTTCCTAAGGACAATTTAACAATATCTGATAGACGAACTAGGGGGAAACATAAATTTAGGCAAATATCAACAAAAAAGGTTTCTATAATTTTCATTTTATCCTCACACTATTTCAGACTGGAACTCACTACCTGAAGCAATGAGTATGTGACACCTGGAATCCTTCAAAAGTGGCATATTCACACGAACATTTGAAGGATCCACAACAACTTATTAAACTACAAAGTCACTGTACATAATGTAAATATGTTATTGTTAATGATTTTTCTTTGTCATATTATTTTTAGATGACGTCTATATGTACATAGCACACAAGTTCCGGAAAGTTTTACACTCCTACCTAGGAGTCTACTCCCATATTCGGAAAAAGAAGACGAATAATTGAATAATAACGATAAAATACATGTTTGTTGCTATACATTTTGATGATAGAAATAAAAGCAACAACATACTCAAAAAAGAGGCGAGAGATAACAATATGACATAAGCCGAAGATAAACTTATAATGCAATTACAAAAGGCGAAAGACGACAAAAAGACAAGTCCATAAGACACTACAGAAACATCCTCTATTCATCAAATCGTTATTTAAACCTTTAAATAAATTTAGAGTTACAACCTGTGTGGAAAATGTAATGCCTGGTCAACACCGATGTAAACTACATGTAAACATAGAGTTAACGTTTTTTTATTTAAACATGACTGTATTAGTTCAAATCATTTGTTAAAACTCAGTTTTGCCTATTTCATTTAGTTCTGAATTGACCGTGAATGAAACGACCCAAGCTTGTTTTTGTTGTTGTCTGAATTAACAACCATATTGGTGTCATTCTAGTTAGCCCACATTTAATTGCATGTTTATAAAAAAAATATAGTATTTTTTGTTTTAACAATAATAGTTTATTTCTGAATTAAAATCATATTTTTGTTTTATACCCGATTTTAAAATTTTAGTGCTGATTATAACATGTCATTTCAAAACGTGGGACAATCGGGAAGACATCATATTTTTTTTACCTTAATTTTACCTGTAAAATATTATAAAATAGTGGACGGTTGAGAGTTAAAGACGAAAGACGACCACTATATTTGCCCTCGACAAGCTGACAGTTCTCTGTCTTGATAACATGAAATATTGTACGATGTTAGCCAGTTTTTTACCACCACCATTTTCTTTTGAAAATGCACATACCAAGTCAGGAATAAGGCAGTTGTTTTTCATACGATTTGTTGGTTGACATAATCTTACTGATATTTGTGTCATGTTTTATTTTGAATTGAAGAATTAACCTAGAAGATTTTTGTCTTTGATACTTTTTTATTATATGAATCCAAACAATGTTAATACTTGTACAGTTTCTTTCAAAGTATAAAACAGAACACAAATAATACTAGACTAGATTCAAATTCGTGATCCGAGATTTAGAGATAATGACTTTTGATATATTTGTATAAAGGTAAAACCTACATAGTTCTATTCGATTCAAGACAACGATTTTATCATTTAAAACACAGCGTAAAATTGTTATTTTTATTACAGTAATCAAATATAGTTCTTAACTGTGTATGACATCTTACCTTAATATAATGTGAGCAAGAAAGTAAAATTTCCTCATCTTTAGTTTCCACAAACAAATTAATCAACATTCACAAAAGCTGTGTTCTAGAAATAGTTCACCGTTATGGCGCTAGTTACAAAAAAGTTCAATTAAAAGTGTCGTCTTTAAGTCATTTTATTGATTCGTTTTGTGGAATAGGTTTCAAACGGCTGATGCAGTAAATTCACGTAATTTCAATGTAATTCAATGCAGTTCAAAAATCAGCAGACAAACACAACACGATTAAGTGATTATAAACTAACAATCAAAACACATAAATCAATAGAAGGAACCTCAACAAATTTGATATTTCGGCTACAAATACAACAGCTGAAAGAAACATCCAATTCTTCTCTGTTTGTGAAAAAATTTGCTGCTTTCATGGATATATTGACCAAGACATTAGGCTTACCAAGAAACTCATAAAATAAGACCAAATAACATCACTTGATATTAGAAAAATGACAAGGCTTGTAAAATTAATAACTTTCTTTACGCTCTTAGAAGCAAGTAATATAGCCAATTTAATTATGACAAATGTTTTTGTTGAATTTTTAGATTGCGATTTTACCGATTATTTTGCATGAGTATATTACACTTATTCATGTCTAACATAGGCACTCAAAGATCACAATTTGTAATCTATTATTGCATCTAATTTTAAAAGGATATTAGAAACAAATGGGTTCTATGTTTGATAAGACTTATTTCTTTTTCATTCCAATTTGTATACAGAGATGTTTCTTATTTCTTTTGGTGAAATTGCATTGTTCAGTATATTAATTTTTTTCTTATTTCTTTTGGTGAAAAAAAAACCCATGGTTGTTTGCAATGCAACAAGGTCAACAAATCACCCCAAAAGAAGAGATAATAACAAAAATTAGTTAATCAAGTCATATGTTTTTGAATTTCCATTGGAAGTAACTCAGCAATCCATCAATCCTTATAAGCATACCAAAATACTGTTTTAACACAACATTTACAGAACACTCATGACATATTGTCGTATCTGAATTCCAAGAGACATATTTGTTATATTATTAATTTCCGAACATGTTTGTATCAAAATCGTCATTTAGGTTTATTGGAACTTTATAGATATTACATTATTTCCTTGACAATAACAACATATTAGTTGTTATTTCATTTACTTTTTTTTTGGACATCTTATGTATTTGAAGATTTTTTTTCGTCAAATAATCGATCACAGATATCATTTGTTTCAAAACGTTAAACAATATCCTGAAAATCATTACATGACGTCACAAAGTATATCGGTTTTTAGATATTCTAAAAATAACCGTGCGATATGCTTTTTGCAGGTCAATATGCTTTTTGCTATCCGCCGTTTTCTCTCTACCTTCGAAAATATAGTTTAACATGTGACTATCCCTAAACGAATCAAATTTGTTAAAATATACGAATTAATAATATTACCATATATTACGGATTACAAATGTGTCGAGGTTTGTGATTGGATAACAACACAGAGATGTCAGTGTATTTTCAGGAAACTGCCGGGGTATATACGACGTTTTTATCCCCAATTGGAACCTCAAAAACGTCATCATAACACCGGTTACTATGTGACGTAGTCAAAAGCTATCATATTGTCAGAGGCTCACCGAGGTAAAACAATGACGTGCTTCAGTCAATAATACATTTTTGATACAAAATCACGCAATTTACACTTTTAATACTTAAATTTAATGTTTAAAGTGTTATTATAAATTATTACATACACGATAAAATTATGATCACAGCAAATTAGAAAATCCTTCACGTATGTCGAACATATTAGGGTTTTCACCTTATACTATGAGTTGTGAATTAAAACCTGCACTGGAAAATAACATAAAGTCAGGGGTAATCCGTAATATATGTGTAATTCAGGTCTCAGAAAGGGTATATATTGTGACATTCCCAGCTTAGTGCTTATATCCCCTTCGCCTTCGGCTCAGGGGATATAAACTCTAAGCCGGGAATGTCACAGTATATACCCTGTCTGAGACCTGGATAACATATAATGTACCTGTGTACGTTATTTTATGTTATTAAACGTCATTTTGTCCAAGATTATAGTTGTCTTACTGATACTACATCTCCCAGTTGTTATCAGTATTATATTTCCATTATGTCTGATATCAAATGTATTCGTTAAGTGTATGTTTTCTTGTCTTTGATAATATGTCTTTCGATTGAGTTGATTCAATTTAATTGATATTTTATAGTGTGTCTTTTAAACTTGTGATGTAACACTACTATTTCAGGTTAGGGTGGATACTTTTGCTGTCTTTAGAGGATAAAAAACAACGCTAAAGGTGTTTTCATATCATTTATCAAGCTACAATCTAGATTTCGTAATTCATTAGTTGACCATTTATTGAATTTTAAAGGTAAAGAATCTCAAACTTAAATAAAAATGATTAAGCTCCTTTATTTATTATTCATTATTTTTTCAAAATGGTCACAAAGCCATAAATTCAATTCATTTGCGAAAAAATGCACAAACAATAAAAATACCCATATCACTTCGGTTTTGAACATTTCATGAGTAGAATATTATATAATACTAGAACACACCCGTGATATCGCGGGTTCGTGACTGAATTAAAATATATAACTATGCGCAAGCCTTATTTTAGTATTAGTATTGTCATCTAATAAAGTCATGCCGATCATAAGATACACTGCTTTCAAATCTTTCTGTTTGAACCCGTCGAACTGGAACTTATCAATTATTGGTAATATTATTTTTTTGGAAAACAAAAGGTCCTGGAATGGAGTATTGTTTAATCAACGGCATTGTCCTATATTAGTTATAAATAAAGTTGAATTCTTTGATTCGGTTTTACGTCATGCCCACTAACAAATTGAAAACTGTACCTGTACGCCTTATCTTTAGTCCAGATTTTTAGTGTTCGTATTTTTATCTTAGAAAGTCTTGCTGATTAAAATGCTACAATAGGTATCAATTTGACAATTTAGAAGTGTCAACCATGTGATTATGACCCGTATATATAGCACATTAATTCTGAATACACCGTTTGGTGGTGCGCCTGTCAGATGCGGAACGTACAGATAAGGTAATAGGTGACAGGTGAATATACTATTGGTATCGGTATCGGACTCGACCCGAAACTTCTTAATTATTGGCAATATTAATTACGTGGAAAAACAAAAGGGCCTGGAGTGGTGTAATTGTTAATCTACACGTTTGTACTGTATTAGTTATATATAAAGTTGAATTCTTTGATTCGTCGTTTTAACGTGATGACGGCTGACAAATTGGACCTCGTTATTTTAGAATTATAGATAGTCAAATACAAGTTATAACTCCTTCAAAGTATCATACCTTCCAAGTTAATTTTCATTAGAAATTCGAAATGCTGATTTCGAGTTTTCCTTTTATGAGACTATTTCCTGTGTACATTTAGGGCTTAATGCTTTAGATTATAACTTAAACATTTTCTGTTGCAATAAGTTTAAGGTTAAAACTTAGTTTAACTTGACTATAGTGTTATTTTATAACGCTTAAGAACGTGTTGCACACAGGGTCGGAAAATCCATGACCCGAATATGTGATGGTCATGCTAAACTTGAAAGAGAAGAATAATTGAATATATGGAATATTATACCATAGATTATCATGAAAACTCGCAAGATATTTCAATTAGAATAATGAACGTTGATAATATTCGCGGAGGTAATATTTCCACAGTACTAATGCAATTACTAGATAGTACTGTATAACTAATTAGTACTACACAAATGTTATAATCTTATAGCAATAGTACAATTACCTTAGAATACTATTACACTAACCTTATGATAAAAGTACAATAACCCTAACATACTGGTGCTATTATACGACGGGGACACCTATGCAATCATCTTAACAAATCTTAAAATGTACAAACTCATGAAATTTCACGCCAATGGATTTAACAGAATATTGTTGTCAAATAATCGTTAATATTTCTTCAGTTATGTAACATCTAATTCCATTGCAACACTCATGCATGTTTATTAACACTTTGTTCAAATCTCCAAAACAGATCTGCGTCATCAGTTAAACAAAGTAGGTTTGATATATATTTTAAACAATTTTAGATGCGTGTTCTATTATGAGTCATTATAAAAGTGCAAATATATTTGTCAACTGAACGCGTGTTACCATCCCCATACTTTTACGTCCTTATTTTCACATCGGGTATAAAATAATTAGATGATTTTTTTATGTCTATAAATGGCCATTCATCAAATATGCTTTGCAACAGTTTTAGTTTGTAACCCGGATATGTTTTGTCTCAATATGAACTTTTAATAATCGTATATTACTGTTGTCTTTCTTTATAAAGCAGGTTCAAGTTTATCAATTTAAATGGCATGGGGTACAAATACTATTGTAGAAAGGTTTAAAAGTTCATAAACCAAAGTATTGAACCCTTTTCATTGATAATGAAAGGCTTAATTACTTGATCTTCTTTTAATACCACAACAATAAACTGATGGTAAATGATGGTATCAAATATGTTGGAAAAGATATCACAGCACATTTTCTAAGCTACTACATTATGAAAAAACACTTGTACAACATAAAAATGTATCCAACTCAGCTGTCAGCATTTCAAATAATATTTGATATGTAATTATAAAACTATGAAAATAATACTCTTGTTATGTAGATATAATTTATTCCTACACCAGAACATACTGCTTGTCTTATGGATCCGGGTCGCCATCGAAATCAATTTTCTATCATAGACATAATTCATATGACAGGAAATGTTGTAGCCTTTGGATATTATTTCGAAAAAGTACCATCCAAAGATTTCGATGTTGAATCTGAAACATAAATGTTTTGGAAATATTTAATATCACATTTGATTGAAACCAATCTTTTTATTCAAAAGCTAAATTTAACGAGGACAAACCCAACACAAATATGGGTGAACTGTTCTGTTTTATCCATATCACCAAATGTGTCTACCATTCCAAAAAACAATATCAAAATAAAGCTCTCTCATGCTACATAAACGTGTTTATGTAGATACACTAGGTTAAATTGTAACAGTCCGATATACATTATTATAGAGACAATGGGAGCAACATATTAGAAAACGGTCCCTCTAGAACATCTGAAATCAAGCTTAATTTTGGTGGGTTCGTGTTGATTAGTCTTAAATTTTCTTTGGTGTGTTTTGTAGATTTTTGTTTGAATTATTTTTTTTTCTACCAAAGTATTGTTTGTTTTTTCTTTAAGTTAAGATTTTATCTACCCCTTTGATATCTTTCGTCGCTTTTTTGTTAATAAAAACAGAAACTTTAAAGGCGCAAATACTACTTAAGAATTAAAAACCAATTCTTCAGAGAACAATTGAAGGTCTTTCCACCTCGATCATAAGAATGAAATTTAAAAAAAGATGTTAGAAAACTCCTTGTTGATGTAATTTGGTACCTCAAACTGATATAAAAAAAATAAGATCAATACATATATCCAGAAGACTCAATTGTTTCTTAATGAACAAGAAAGAATTTAAAGCAAAGGTCAAAACCTAGAACGTCAAGTTGACCTTTCAGCTTGACCTCAATTTCAAGGTCATAGGTCAGTGACCTCAAATCATAAGACCCCAGGTCAATCACTTGTATGGTTGTGGAGAAATAACGATTTCAAATTAAAAAAGGGAGAAAACTCCTATAAGGGTTGACCAAAACACTTCGACCTTGATGGGTTAAAGTTGTCCCTTATTGTAAACAGTAATTTGGCAAACACATCATATCATTAAATGTAACAGTTACTTTTGAATATAGATTACAAGCAAATTCCAAAATTTAGAATATGACCTTGATCTTCAACCTTGACCTCAAATTCAAGGTCATAGGCCAGTGAACACAAATAGGAAGGCCCGAAGTCAATCACTTGTATGGTTGTGGAGAAATAATGATTTCAAATACATAAGGGGAGAAAAATCCTATAAGGGTTAACCAAAACTCTTCGACTGAAATAAGTTAAAGTTACGACTTATTGTAAACAGTAATTTGGCAAACACATCATAACATTTACTGTAACAGTTTCTTTTAAATAATGATAACAAGCAAAATTAAAATTTATAACATGACCTTGACCTTTGACCTTGACCTTAATTTCGAGGTCATGGGTCAGTGAACTCAAAATAGAAGGTCCGAGGTCAATCGCTTCTATGGTTGTGGAGAAAAAATGATTTCAAAAACATAAGGGGAGAAAACTCCTATAAGGGTTAACCAAAACACTTCGACTGAATAATTTGAAGTTGCGCCTTATTGTAAACAGTGATTTTGCAAACATATCATATCATTAACTGTTACAGTTTCTTTTGAATAACGATAACAAGCAAAATTCAAAATTTATAAAATGACCTTGACCTTTGACCTTGACCTCAATTTCCTTTATATGGACCAAGGACTTTATATCAAAAGACTGTAGGCCTCTACAACTTATACTGTATGAATTAACCCAACATATCGTGTATTTAAATTTTCAAAGGGAAATACTCCCATAAGATGTCTTCTGATTACCTCAGTCAAAGTAAAACAAATCATTCTTAAGAGTAGACAAACAATTTGGTGAAAACAGTTTGTAAAAATCTTATACGGTTTTAGAGATATAGCGATAACAAGAAAAAGGGGTCGCGGGGAGATAACTCCTATAAGAATAAGTGTTCGGTCACACAGGGTGAGTTTTGAAACCTCCATTACTGAACAACACTGTTGGCCAAACATCCATTCGATACGTTGTAAATTGTTTGTCTACTCTTAAGAATGAATTGTTTTATTTGACTGAGGTGATCAGAAGACGTCTTCTTGGAGTTATTTCCCTTTGAAAATTTAAAATAAACGATATGTTGGGTTAATTCATACGGTATAAGTTGTAGAGGCCTACAGTCTTTTGATATGAAGTCCTTGGTCCATATAAAGGAAATTGAGGTCAAGATCAAAGGTCAAGGTCATGTTTTAAATTTTGAATTTTGCTTGTTATCGTTATTCAAAAGAAACTGTAACAGTTAATAATATATGTTTGCAAAATCACTGTTTACAATAAGGCGCAACTTCAACTTATTCAGTCGAAGTGTTTTGGTTAACCCTTATAGGAGTTTTCTCCCCTTTTGTATTTGAAATAATTATTTCTCCACAACCATACAAGTGATTGACCTCGGACCTTCTAATTTGAGTTCACTGACCCATGACTTTGACATTGAGGTCAAGGTCAAAGGTCAAGGTCATGTTTTAAATTTTGAATTTTGCTTGTTATCGTTATTCAAAAGAAACTGTTACAGTAAATGATATGATGTGTTTGCCAAATTACTGTTTACAATAAGGCGCAACTTCAACCTATTTAAGTCGAAGTGTTTTGGTTAACCCTTTTAGGAGTTTTCTCTCCTTTTGTATTTGAAATCATTATTTCCCCACAACCATACAAGTGATTGACCAGGGACCTTCCTATTTGAGTTAACTGGCCTATGACCTTGAATTTGAGGTCAAGGTTGAAGGTCAAGGTCTTATTCAAACTTTTGGAATTTGCTTGTAATCTATATTTAAAAGAAACTGTAAGAGTTAATGATACGAGTTGTTTGCCAAATTACTGTTTACAACAAGGGGCAACTTCAACCCATTTAAGTCGAAGTGTTTTGGTCAACCCTTTTAGGAGTTTTCTCCCCTTTTATATTTGAAATCGATATTTCTTTTCAACCATACAAGTGATTGACCTGGGGTCTTTTGATTTGAGATCACTGACCTATGACCTTGTCATTGAGGTCAAGGTCAAAGGTCAACTTGACGTTCTAGATTTTGACCTTTGCTTTAAATTCTTTCTTGTTCATTATAAAACAATTAAGTCTTTTGCATTTACCAAATTTTTTTTTATATCAGTTTGAGGTACTAAAAATTACATCAACAAGGAGTGACCTTTTTTAACATCTTGATAAAAATTTCATTCTTAGTATCGAAGTGGAAAGACCTTCAATTGTTTTCTGAAGAATTGGTTTTTAATTGGTACTTATATTGATTATAAACTATTGTCCTTATTGTTACTGACATTGATAAAAGACTATTCTCTATATTGGTACTTACATTGATAATAAACTATTGTCTATATTGGTACTTACATTGATAATAGACTATTGTCTATATTGGTACTTACATTGATAATAGACTATTGTCTATATGGGTACTTACATTGATAATAGACTATTGTCAATATTGGTACTAACATTGATAATAAACTATTGTCTATATTGGTACTTACATTGATAATAGACTATTGTCTATATTAGTACTTACATTGATAGCTTAGTTCAAACATATTTATTTAGAGTGGATTGGGAAACAAGTTTGCAACTTATATTAATCCCTTTCCACTTTGCGGGTGCGAGTGCTACCTTGTAGTGGCATTAGCCTACTCTTTTTCGAAATAAAAGGGTGTCTTTAACGTGCAAGAGATATGGCTCTCTCTTAACTATTGTCGATATTGGTACTAACATTGATAATAAACTATTGTCTATATTGGTACTAACATTGATAATAGACTATTGTCTATATTGGTACTTACATTGATAATAGGCTATTTATCTTATCTGTACATCCATTCATGATATAGACTAGCATATTCTTTATCGGTACTGGCATTGAAAATAGACTTTTGCCTATATCGGTATTTCAATAGATTATAGACTATTGTACTGTTGCATTATACCCCGCTTTAAAAAAATGTGGGTATACTGTTTTTCCTCTGTCTGTCAGTCCATTCGTCCATCCGTCAGTCCGTCCCATGAATATTTTGGTCGCGTCTTTCTTAGAAACTACATAACAAGTATTCTGAACTTTAGTTTCAGGATTAATATAAGTCAGCTATACTGTAACGTTCCGGGGTTCTCTTGTCAGGATGATACACCCGTATTTACCTTTGTGGGCCTTCGCTGAAGGAATTAATAATATAAATCATAATGGAAGTTCATAAATTGTATTATTATTATCAATATAAATTCAGCATAAGTAATTCATGATCGCAACAGATACAGTGGTTCATAAAACACATGAATAGAGTTATAAACAAAGATACATTTTATTCTTAACTGCAATACAATCTAGTCGGTGCAGAATCTAGTCGGTGCTAGAAATTTAGTCGGTGCAGAATCTAGTCGGTGCTAGAAATCTAGTCGGTGCTAGAAATTTAGTTGGTGCACACCGAGCAAATAATTTTAGATACTGCTTGGTGCAGGTTATATATTGTTAGCCTAATAATTTTAGAAGGATCATAAAATATTATTATTTAAATAACTAGAAGCTTTTTATGTTAAGAAAAATACTTTTCACCAAGTAATTCCACTTGGTGCAGCACCGAGCAAATCTGCTTGGTGCTAGCCAAAAATTATGTCAACACCGAGTACGCTACTTGGTGCACTACGACAGACGCAGGTTTTAATAAATTCTCCGAACAGTTAATTAAATTCTCTTTACAAATAAAAATAAACAATTACCAATCTCGGGTTGAATCTTAAGTGATTTTGTGTCATTTTACTGCATGAGATAAAATATAAAAGTTGCTTGGTGCAATATAATTTTGACTGCAAGTAAAAGAGCTGCGATCGTTCTGCATTGAGGTGAAAAATCCTACTCGGTGCACACCGACCTTGTTATTTATACTTTGGCCCCGCCCACACATCTGACGTAGTACACAAGAAAAACAAAACATGAAGAATGGCGCCGATAAGTGAAAGTAACGATAAACTGAGACAATATTGGGCAAATGCACTGTCAAATGACGATGACACATCGATTAAATAGAATCATTAGATAGGTTTAAGTACAGGTAAACCACTTCTCTCATAAAAATACCATACAAGGCGTACTCGGGGACATCTGCATGGAGAAGTGTGGAACGGGGGTCACAAATTACACGTGAAGAAAAATACACATTTAAGTTATATCAAATAATGCCAAGGGCCTGAGCGTAACAATACCATGAGATGAGTTTTTCATATTCATCACTCAATAACTTCCTGTTTATCGTTCACTTGTATCATTTTACACACGATAGCCAAGTTGAAAATTTTCGTCACATTTTTCTCAGAAACTACTATACAAGCATTTCTGAAATTTGATTTTAGTGTATATATAGGTCAGCTATACCGTGTGATGCGTTTACAGATTCAACACTTAACAACATCCTGTTTACCGTTCACTTGTACCATTTTACACATGAAAGCCAAGTTGAAATCTTATCGTCATATTTTTCTCAGGAACTACTACACAAGCAATTATGCAATTTGGTTTCAGGATTCATATCAAATCTGTTACAGATGTATTCATTGTTATTTTAATATCATGGTTTATTAAATCATTAATTGGTATTAGGATTTGATTTAACTTGCCGGTTTTGAGAGTTCTCTTAGATTAGTACCATGTGTCTCTTATAATTTTGTTATTTCTTTTTTCGTTTAGTAATGAGAAGGTTATCCCTTTCAAACTGATTTTATTTAGAAGTATATGATGTTGCATTGCTGTCCAAAGAAATAATGATAATTCAGCTCTCACAAACATGTGAAAGCCCTTTTGTCGTAATTGTTTTCGTATTTTTTTCTTGTATGAATCAGGCCTCTCCATATTTTCTCTTTATTGTTGTTTATATGTATTGGCATTTCGAGGTATAATATAATAGCTCACTATATGGTATAAATTAACTCATTGCGATCTGGAGTTGTTACCATTTTCCCGTTAGTCTGAATAATGGACCATTCTTATATTGAAAATCATATCATATTTCCAATTTTATATAAAACCATTCAAAAACGTCCTTATAAACACAGTTGATGGATCTGGTCCGTTTGTTTTACGCTGCAGTCGGAAGGACACTATAGCTTTTAAGATTCCATAACCTCTAGTTTGTTTCAGTTTTGACTGTTTAAAAAAACTAGAATTAGCATATTTATAAAAGGCATAGGATAGAGAAATATAGATTCTCCCACTGCATCGAGTTTAATACGATATTTATCCACTCGAGACAGTAAAATATTAAAAATGTAACTGTCGAGAGTGGATAAACATCGTATTACGCGAGATTTGGTGGTGGAATCTGTTTCTCTAATGATTTTCTAACATTATGCAGGCAAACTTATTCCTTCTTTTCGAATGATCTTCAAAAAGATCTGTTCTTTCTGTGTGACCTCACCAGGCATAGTCACCTTTTTTCATGCCGTCCCAATAGGAATTTCAGAGGAAAGCAAGAAAACTCGACGTCATAATCGGATTTTTACCAATGAAGTACTGAGATCAAACGAACCATACGTTGATTAATTTTTTTTTTATACAATGGATGCAGAAAGGGATAAATTGACAAAGAATTAGAGAATCAATTATATAGGAAATGAGCTTGAAATCAATGAAATAAAAAAAATATCGTTTTGTTTGCTGTGGATATTTGGAGTTTATTTTGATCAATGTTTAGTTTTCTGTGTATTTTGTACACTGTGTTATTAATATGACAGGAGGTTTACGTGTGATCTCTTACAATTATTTTGAATGTATGCGTTTTGCGAGCGGTTTGTCAAAACTATTCAAAATGCAAATAAAAAGTCAAGAACGTACTTCAATTTCTAAATCGTTATTATTTCTTGACTTTCATGAAAACATAGAATATCACAATTAATCTCAATACAATAGTTAAATTATCAAATAATCTGCGTTAAGTACGCGTAAATAGTAATAAATATCAATAGAATATCAATAGATTGCCAAATATAAATGTGGAAACCCCCTAGTTTAAAATAACATTGAATCAGAATCCAGGAAATATCAGTCACGGATTTCACCGTTTTATGACGAAATAAATACTGGCAATCTGTAAATAAAATTCAAATACATACTTTTAAATAATGTTCCGATAATTAAATACTAGATCTAAATCAATCCCCAATTTAGAATAAAGCTTGCTTTCCGAAAAACATCCGTTCAGCTGGGCATTTAAAATTAAGCTTCCAAGTTTGTTTTCCCAAGTCCCGGCTGACGTCAAAACACGCCCTTTTTCCCGTAAAACCCAATGACTCACGGAATTTCTCAATAGGAACTGAACGTAACTAAAATAATACTCAGACGAACGTAATCAGTTCATACAATACTTATCATACAATATTTAAAATATTCAAACAACAATGAAAACACATAAGAGGTGTATTCAAAACATCGGGGTTTATCAAGATACCGGAGAACGATCACGTACCGAAATACGATCACAACACTGCCTCCCTCTCAGAATGTATCTTGTCCCCAAAATATTACTCTATGTCCATAACACTATTTTATTATGGAACGCCACAGCTGTCTTATGTGGAACTCTGATATTACTTTATGATGTTTTTATCATTACTTAATAATAGTTAGTCTTTATTTGATATGGTTTTGATATTACGCAATGATGTTTTAATATAACTCAATATGGAATAGTCATTACTTAATGATATTTCGATATTACACGATATGGTTTCGTATTGACTTGATATAGTTTTGTCTTTACTCAATATGGTTCTGTCATTACTCAATATGGTTTTGTCATTACACGATGTGGTTTCACCATTATTTAATACGTTATGTCATTAATCAATGTGGTTTAACATTATTTGTTATGTGTATGTGACTTTACGTAATGTAGTTGTTTCATTACATGATGTGATTTTGTTATTTCGTAATGAGGTTTTATCTATTCTTTATATGGTTTTAACATTACGTAATGATGTTTAAAAAT
This sequence comes from Mytilus trossulus, assembly GCF_036588685.1. Classification (NCBI taxonomy): domain Eukaryota; kingdom Metazoa; phylum Mollusca; class Bivalvia; order Mytilida; family Mytilidae; genus Mytilus; species Mytilus trossulus. The sequence goes on from NC_086386.1 coordinate 66,569,211, forward strand.
TTGACCATTTTACACTACTTGATGTGTTTGTTTCATTATTTGATGTGGTCTCTTCATTCTTTGATGTGGCCCTGTCGTTCTTTGATGTGGTTATTCCATTACTTGATGAGGTAAAACCACGCGACCAATTCTGAAAAACCTATTCTTTTTTTAGATAGATTTGGTCATTCATCTAATTAGTGTTCAAATTAAAATACGGGTTACTGCTTAAGTTAAACTTTGAGTTAGTTTTCGAATGAAAGTCATACTTATAATTAAAGTTCTAGTAAGAATTGATTTGATTCGAGTTTGAGTCACATTTAAAGGCAGAGTTCTAGTTACAACTTTGAATTTGAGTCATTTCTTGAGGTAGAGTTTGAGTGTTAGATTCGCATTCAAGTCGCATTTAGATTTACTAAGATTTCAAGTTCAAATTTGAGCTATTTTATATGACTTTTTAAGTTCGTAATTAAGTTTTCTATCGCGGAACAAATGTTTTTACTCGGGCTTCCGAAAAGAGGGATCCGGGATATGTGTACTAAATAAACAATGTTGCAGTATACAAAACGGAACATAGGAGTTGAAATAAAGTTAGATGTGGTGAGATTGCCATTGAGACAACTGTCCACCAGAGTATAAATGCAGTGGATGTAAGATATCATATATAGGCAACCGTACACATGGTACAGTCTTCAAAACTCCGTATATATAGTCAGCGACAAAATGCCACCATGCTCTATGTGAAAAATATTCAAACGAAAAAACAAACGGTCTATTTTACTGTAAAAAATATTAGAAATTATTATAAATTAAGTAATGCATCTCCCTCATGCAAAGCTCTGATTCCTTTCAAGGATTTGGCAATACTTTTTGAACCTTTTGAATTATAGCTCTTCAACTTTTATATAAGCTTTGGATTTCAAATATTTTGGCCACGAGCATCACTGAAGAGACATGTATTGTCGAAATGCGCATCTGGTGCAAGAAAATTGGTACCGTTAATTTTATTAGAAAACAGCAAATATGACACATATGTATAGTCATTTAACCGCTTATACCCCAAAAAGGAAAAAGTTCAATTTTTCTCCAAAAAGAGGAAAAAAATAATAAAAAGAAAAACCCCTGACTACATGCACACCATCAATACATGTACAAACAGCTAGCAGAGTGATAAACTCCTAGCATTCAAACTGTAGGAGGAGTTATCTGGAAACGCCCTACGTATGCAAGTAAATTTTATCCAAAATGATAAAGTTCAACTTTCTCCCAAAGGAACAAATATTAATAAAGATTAAACCCTGACCACATGCAGCACATCTATGTACAAACAGACAGTAAAGAGAAAACTTCATAGGATTCACACTGTTGGAGGAGTTATGCAGAATAACTATATACCCATAATGGGACGGAAACACAGACGGACGGACAGAGGTTAAACACTATGCCCCCAACTTTTAGTTGCTGTAAAGTTGCGGTGGCAAAAAACCCAGTTCCAATTGGCTGGCTCAATAGATCGATATGACTTGGTAATTTAAATCAATCGGGGTGATCTTGGGTTCCACAAAAAGGTAAGGAGATTCTGCTCAACGTGTGGCACCCGTCGTGTTATACGCAAAATTACAAACCGCGTGATTTGGTCTTATTTGGAAGTTTACATTCGAGTAAAAGATAAAGGTAGTATGGTTACGACAACTAGAACATGTTCGTCGTCACTTTTGAAACAGATATTCCAAAATGTTTATTTTTCGATAAGTGCGAGGTAAATCAGAGAATTCAATTGATTAAAAATAAAAGATTGATATTCGTATATATGTTCAATGATCATTTTATTTTTCGGGACCATTTATAGTTTACTATGGGGTATGGGTTTTGCTTATTATTGAAAACCATACATTTTTGTTTTAGTAACAGACACACGAACTTTAATTCGAACACCAATAAGATGGATTGCCAAGCGCACTCAAGGCACACACAATAAGGAAATCTATCTGAAAATAGAACAGGTTTTTCCGAATTGGTCACATGGTTTTACCTCATCAAGTAATGGGATAACCACATTAAAGAATGACAGGACCACATCAAAGAATGACAAGACCACATCAAATAATGAAACAAACACATTACTTTAAGTCACATACACATCAAGTAATGGTAAAACCACATTGACTTATGTCACAACCATATTAAATAATGGTGAAACCTTATCTAGTAATGACAAAACCACATTGAATAATGACAAAACTGTATCAAGTCAATACGAAACCATATCGTGTAATATATAAATATCATTAAGTAATGACTATTCCATATTGAGTTATATTAAAACATCATTGCGTAATGTCAAAACCATATCAAATAAAGACAAACTATTATTAAGTCATGATAAAACATCATAAAGTAATATCAGAGTTCCACATAAGACAGCTGTGGCGTTCCATATTTTATAACTAACATAAACTAAACTGTATACTGTACTGAAGATTTCTCCTCTTTGAGTACAAATACACACACGCACACACACACAAATTATGTACAAATATCTAATACCATGACAATACTCGCTACATAAAACGCCTCACGAAAAAACCACTTATATTCTCTATTCTATCAGACAGTGGAATTATAAACACCAAGAAGCCCTCTAAACTTCTTCTAAACGCCAGCTTACCTTTAGCCGGCAAACGTCCTATCAAGTTCTATTCCACAATCAAGGGTACCTCCGAGTATAAATATATACCCAACTTCGATACTGATGTACTATACAAACATGAGTATAAAAATAAGTACAAAAGTACAACCAATAAAAAATAGGCATCAGCATTTCCCGAAAAATATCTAAAATGGTGCAGACAGCATACCCATGGTGTAACCAAAATGTATATTGCAATCTAGACTATCCTTTTGCCTAAAACTTATTATCGCACCAAAACAACACATGGCACCTAAAGTATCCCATATTGCAAATATACACCACCGAAAGCAGCTTCACATCAAAATAGTATAAGACAGCTTTTTTTACTACAAAAGGATTACAACGCCAATAGGACCAACCAATTCCACCTGTTTGATATTACCTCCAAAACAATTCCAATAACTCAATGTATTTCTCGAAGTGCACAACTCTACACATGTTTGTGCCTAGTATACAGTATACTGAGTGGATAAAATCATATTAATATTCTTCACAATAAAACAATAAATCACTTTTTTACAATTCATCAATAACAAAATATCACTACAAGTTTCATATCTACATTATAAAAATTATAAAAATTAAGGTCTACACAAAAATACTCTGATATTGCCATATCAAAGTTCGTAGGATTTTCCTTAATCGTCCTGGTGTTCTGCAGAAGTGAGTGTTTTGCTCTAGTATGCATATTCCACTTGTCTAATATCGGCGGAAGCACGTTTCTTACTTCATTTTTACAACATTCATGCCAAGTTACCAGCCTTATAGCCTCATCTACGGACGTCGGACTTTTTGTTTTCACCTCATAGGCTAAGTTCTGATCCGGCAAACCACGAAGTAAATTCTCTACAGTTAAGCTTGTTAACAGATGTGAATCCTCAATACCAGGATATGCTTTGCGAACTAAATTGTCAAAGCGTGTAGCATATTCAACTAATGTTTCCTTGTAGTTATTTCTAATGTTTAAAAGATACTCACGATGCTGTTCGGGTAATAAATAATCGCCAAATCTTTTCTCAAGGGCTGCGTGAAATGCAAAAATATCACATCGGATTTTATCCGGTAAATCTGTAGAAAAAGTCAACGCTTCATCCTTCAAACAACACATAAGCTGTTCAATCTGCTTGTCGTTATCCCATTGAAATTTCCTCACACCGATTTGAAAAACTGTCCAAAAACTTTTGAAATCTGTTTTACCGTTGAATAAAGGAAGTCTAAATTTTGGTTCGTCAGCATTGGAAACAGTTATATTCGACTTATTACTTTTGAAAAGTAGAAGGACAAAGTTGTGCATCTGCATATTATCTCTGATTCTAGTGTTTGTTGTGTATTGCCCAAGCCCATGATTGTATTCAAACTTGGCCACTTCCTCAGAATTTGCATGTTCCCAACTACGTGTATTTCCTTGAAATGATCTGTTACATGTTGTCAGAGTTGTTTATTTGCGATCTTTGTTGTCTAATCTCAGCATTTTTTACGCTTTCGAGCTCACCCTTAACAAAATTTAATTCATTTTGTGAAACAGCAACTTCTCTCTGATAATTTTTTATTGCTTGTTTAGTCTGAATCAACTCATGTTCAACTTGATTTAACAGTTGCTTATTAACTTGCAATTCTTCACTAGTTTTGACTAATTGTTGATTGCGAACTTGCAATTCTTCACTAGTTTTGTCTAATTGTTCTTCAGTATGGTCAAGCTCAAATCTAGTTCTACTAAGAGCGGATGTTAAATCTTTTATATCTTGATTAAGTTTGAGAATTTCAGAATCACTTGTATTTTGCATTTCTACCTGCATAGGCTCTTGTCCGGTTTTATATAGTTCACTTTCACTTCTACATTTATTGTATATCATACCATCCCTCCTCTGAAAATTACTATCTACATGTATTTCAGCATCATCTACCAAGTTATCAGTACATAAAAACCTATTAGAGTGTGTATCAATATTCATACTCTCATCTGTTGATTTACCAGGATCGTTTACTTTGTTTGTTTGGCCTGATATTATATCATTCCTCCCATTAAAAGATTGGGGTCGGGTAAAAGGTCTAAGTCTTAGGTCCCAATTACTTTTTACGCCTTTCGACATTTCAAATATTTCAATAATTGAGCAATTTCACTGCTCAAACTTACGAGTCAAATCATTTAAATCTCTTCAATATCAAAAATTATAACCAGTAGTTTTCACTACTTTAATTGCAACTCGTAGTTTTCACTACTAAAAATGTAATCTATAGTTTTCACTACTTATAGATGTAACCTGTAGTTTTCACTTCCTATATATGTAACCCGTAGTTTTCACTACTGAAATATGTAACCCGTAGTTTTCACTACTAAAATTGTAATCTATAGTTTTCACTACTTATAGACGTACCTTACTTTTATCCCTTTTTAAAAACCTATATATTACAATTTTATCTTCCTACAGTTTAATAACTAAAATTTTATTATTTCCTAGAATATTTCAATTCTGTTTGGAAATAACCCTTATTCTATTTCAAAAACAATTTTGAAAAATACCAAAAAAATAAAAGAGTATAGGTAAATATACCGCTGCCACCAGTATTTTGAATGTATGCGTTTTGCGAGCGGTTTGTCAAAACTATTCAAAATGCAAATAAAAAGTCAAGAACGTACGTACTTCAATTTCTAAATCGTTATTATTGCTTCAGACTTTCATGAAAACATAGAATATCACAATCAATCTCAATACAATAGTTAAATAATCAAATAATCTGCGTTAAGTACGCGTAAATAGTAATAAATATCAATAGAATATCAATAGATTGCCAAATATAAATGTGGAAACCCCCTAGTTTAAAATAACATTGAATCAGAATCCAGGAAATATCAGTCACGGATTTCACCGTTTTATGACGAAATAAATACTGGCAATCTGTAAATAAAATTCAAATACATACTTTTAAATAATGTTCCGATAATTAAATACTAGATCTAAATCAATCCCCAATTTAGAATAAAGCTTGCTTTCCGAAAAACATCCGTTCAGTTGGGCATTTAAAATTAAGCTTCCAAGTTTGTTTTCCCAAGTACCGGCTGACGTCAAAACACGCCCTTTTTCCCGTAAAACCCAATGACTCACGGAATTTCTCAATAGGAACTGAACGTAACTAAAATAATACTCAGACGAACGTAATCAGTTCATACAATACTTATCATACAATATTTAAAATATTCAAACAACAATGAAAACACATAACAGGTGTATTCAAAACATCGTGGTTTATCAAAATATCGGAGAACGATCACGTACCGAAATACGATCACAACACAATGATAACCCTACTCGTTATAAGAATATTGTATCGTCCATACCATTGTATAAACAAACAGGAAATATACGTCCGGCAAATCTGAATACAAATTGTTCAACACAACATTAAATACCTAATATTAAGTCATAATATAGAACCTGAGTAGCATGTCGATGGTTTCTGTTGTCCCTTTTACCCTGTCGCTGTTCTCGCACATTTCAAAGTTTATGCGATTTCCTTACTTTTTGTTCTGTTTCAATGATTTGTCTTCTTCATCAGACATTGCCAAACTACTGTTGCTTGTGTGTATTTATTATTCTTTACATGTTATTTAAATTGAATAATCTATATCGGTATGCAAATAGTTATCAAAAGTACAAGGCTCATCATTTAATACGCCAGACGCGCTTTTACATATGACTCACCAGTGACGCTCAGATTAAAATATTTAGAAAGCTAAAACAAGTACTAAGTTGAATAGCATTGAGGACTTAAAAATTCAAAAAGTTGTACCAAATACGAAAAGGTAATTTACCTAAAATAATACAAAACTCTAATGAGACGGGTGCAAACAATGCATTATCTTGTGTATATTGTTTAATAAATATGGTTGAATTATTTGATGCACATACAAACAATTTCATAAATAATAAATTTAATGATTACAAAATGATAATTTAAATGTTTCATTTCTATATCAATAATGACACTTGTGAAAATCGATGTATTTTTCACAAGCTTGGCATATTTTCACACAAAATGCAGCGACAATTACTCTTCAGATGTAGAAATTACCATAATTTTCTCAAAATCTGCTGTGAAATTGGTAGAACATAATGACTTTTACGATAAAAGTAAGATTTATTATTTTTCTCTTTGATTGAGTTCTTATCCATCAAATAGCTGTTACTGAATAATAATTTATATTACTTATTTCACAAAATATCTTCACCGGGAATTGCTCAAATACAGATGCCGGCTGTTCAAATATGAAAGGCACTTGAACAATAGATAGATAGATTCGCAAATAAACATTTAATACATAAGAGATTAATAAATATCTTTATATGCGGTTCGCGTATGATTTTTGAAGTATGTTATTTATGTCTTTTGTGTTTTTACAATAGTTGTAAATCGGTGTTGGCGGTCAGTATATGAAGATATATCTAATTATCGAGGTTTGGGCAGTGACCTTTGTTTAAGTCTATTTTCATTGAGAATTCTGTTTTATAATGTATTGAAATTGTATGTAAAGAACTAATATGTTTTTTATATATATTTTGTAGTAGCTTGATAAAAGTCTTATGATTTTTTACTATTAATTGGTTTTGGCTTTTAACTAGCTGTCAGTAACTGCGAGTACTCTCAAATCGTATTTTCTTGTTAATTCGACCTGTTGATACTGTTTATAATGCTTTTTTGTTATTTTTTATTTATATGGATCTTGTCTGTACACCAGCTTTGATTATTTGTAATATCTTCAATTTTTTCACTTATTCTTACTAAATTTGTATAAACTTCAAGATTATAAAAAAACGTTTTTTTTCTAAAGTGAACATTGATTGGTTAAATATTTCTCAGTGTGTTTGAATTTGTTTGTTAGCTTTTTGGTCATGAATGTTTGTCTCTAATATTTAATTAACTGTGCATTTGTATTCAGATATCGCAGATCAAATTTATTCGTTCATTGTGTAATCATACGTTTTTTGATTGAGTTAAGTCTGCCAATTGATTTTTTATCGTATGTTTTTCTATGTTGTGATGTATGCTATTGTTTCAGAAAAAGGGAGAAGGTCTGGATCCATTAAAACGTTTAATCCCGCTGCAAATGTTTGCACCTGTCCTAAGTCAGGAATCTGATGTACAGTAGTTGTCGTTTGTTTATGTAATATATACGTGTTTCTCGCTTCTCGTTTTGTTTATATAGATTAGACCGTTGGTTTTCCCGTTTGAATGGTTTTACACTAGTAATTTTGGGGCCCTTTATAGCTTGTTGTTCGGTGTAAGCCAAGGCTCCGTGTTGAAGGCCGTACTTTAACCTATAATGGTTTAATTTTTAAATTGTTATTTGGAAGGAGAGTTGTCTCATTGGCACTCACACCACATCTTCCTATATCTATTTTATTGTTAATTACATTGTGATTTTAAGATGTTCAAAATAAACGTTTTTTTCCTAGATGTGCATGTTGTGTTTTTTTATTTTGGTCGGGTTGTTGTCTCTTTGACACATTCCCCATTTCCATTCTCAATTTTATGGTTTCCGTAATAAAAATATGATCTGTTTGAAAACAAGTTTTGATATCTTTTATAAAAAAAATTGAGATTGTCATTGTGCATAACAGTACCTAACTATGTATCTATTTTTCTATTTTGCATTTATCGTATAAAGATACATATCTGAATGTGCTCAGCTGTGTACACTATACAAAAATCTAGATAGATTTAGCACACAATTAGTTTTGAACATAGTGTATTTAGAACATAAAATGCATCTTTATTATTAAATGAGAAGACCTCATTTTGTGTGTCGCTTCTTTTCCTTCCACAATAAATTAATCATAATGTCTTTGTGTCCTATTGGTACCATGCATAGTCGCATGTGTCATCCTTGCCTATTATTTTGTTTAGGTTATTTTGGGACGAAAGTGAAAATTAAGGCGTCCGGATATTATTTCCGTCATAGGACGGACTTTTTGTTTAAAGTCAAATGAAAGTCTTCGTTTATGACTAAAAAAAACCAACAACAAAATGTTCGTTCTAGGTACTTTTGGACAGGATAATTAATTTCGCTTTTTCTGTATATAATGAACATACAGATACTATAATTAATCTGTATTTGCTATTTACTATCAATTCCAAGTTTGCAATCAACGGCGTTCATATATCATATAAAGATTGTACATGTAGTATATGTCGGTTCTATTTATAAATTAACTGTTTACAAAATTTAGATTTTTTTGAAATACTAAGACTTTTCTACCTCAGGCATAGATTACCTTAGCTGTATTTGGCAAAACTTTTAGGAAATTTGGTCCTCAATGCTCTGCAGCTTCGTACTTTATTTGGTCTTTTTTACTTTTTTGGATTCGAGCGTCACTGACGAGTCTTCTGTAGACGAAACGCGTGTCTGGCGTCTATATAGAATTCAGTCCCGGTATCTATGATGAGTTTATTCATAGTTTAAAGAAAACTGCGACTTTGAAAAAAACAACCCAAAAAAGGCTATAGAAACCTTGTCCATTCCCCAAGTACCTTTAAAATTAAGATTTGAAATATGGAGTGTGTCAAACAGACAACAACCCGACCAAAGAGTAAAAAAACAGCCGAAGGCCAAAAATGGGCCTTCTACACAGCAAGAAAATCCCGTACCTGGAGGGGGAACGCAGCTGGCAACTAAACATAAAGTGTACTATGATTTTTTACACATTTCCTGTAATTCTCTAGTCATAAAACCATTTGCCATTGTCATCCTCCAACATACTTTCAACCACGCCTAAAATCCTGCGATTTCTCGGGTGTGTTCTAGTTTAATACTGAATTTAGAACATAAAATGCATTTAATACTTTGATGTAATTGAAAGATAGTAGACATCTGAAGGATGGTATACTTTGTATCTGACAATTCGAATGTGCTAAGCCTAACTGGCCAGATGTCTCAATTTTTGAAATACAACTGAAATGTTTTTTTTATATTGGATTTTAATACAGATTTTTCACATGTTATTCGGAGGGTTGAGCGCTCTCAAGCATATTGAAACCTTCCACATTCTCACGTGCCTATGCAAAGATAGGACATTGTGGGTTTTAAATTGATTGTCGTTGGATCGTGTCGATCATACTTGTTTTACGTTAATGGTTTAGTTATAACGTCAACTTTCTCAATGAATTATTTCTAGCTTTTCATGGCGGGACTCTTTATAGTTAAATGTTGAAGGATGCCTACAATTGCTTACATTCCCTTTACTTAAATTAAATATCAGATATATTTCCATTGAAGTTCATAGCTAAATATAAGATATCCAAAAATATGGTGATACCTTATAAAAAATCAAAGATTTGTTTGGGCTAATGGAAAGCAATATAGAGGCGTCTTGTAGTATATCTAATAATGACTTTATTTTGATTGTAAAACAAACCTAGAATTTCAAATTATCCAATCAATTAAATTTAAATATAACCAACAGAAGATATTCTATACAAGAATTCTTTAACTTCTATCATCTTTTATCTTCATCCTAATTCTATAAAATCTTGTCCTGTTCGTAAGACGAGTTTTCAATAAAAATTTGTTTTCCTTTTAACAGTCATTTGATACTGTTTATTCTGGAGTACTACGTATGATATGAATATAAATTAAAAGATTAAACTATGAGATGTTGACGCATGAGAAGAGTAAACCTGTAACATTATAACTACAAAGCCTAAATGATGTAGTTTTATAATTACATAAATAAATAAACAAACTTCTCTGTCATTTAGTCTCAGTGGGGAGTTGTCTCACTGGCAATTATACCACACCATCAGATTTTTTATATTGCCTATGCATATCTATTGTGGAAAGTATATTAGTTATACCGTATACACCATATACACTAAATATGCCTCATATCATTACTTCAATCTAGAAATTTATAATGAAGGTCGGTTGAGAAAAACATAACAACATAAGTAATGAATTGAGATTCCAAATTATCCTCAACATTCAAGCAGATTTTCCTGAGCTTTAATTTCCTATCACTTCTTTAAAAGAGGGACGAAACATACCAGAGGGACTGTCAAATTCATCAATCGAAAATAAACTGATAACGCCATGGCTAAAAAGGAAAAAGACACACAGACAAACAGTTGTACACATGACACAACATAGAAAACTAAAGAATAAGCAACACGAACCCCACCAAAAACTAGGGGTGATCTCAGTTGCTCCAAAAGAGTAAGCAGATCCTGCTCCACATGTGGCACCCGTCGTGTTGCTCATGCTATAACAAATCCGGTAAATAGTCTAATTCGGTAGCTCAGATTCATGAAAGGGAGGGGGATTGTAGTTACGACGTATGGAACATATCCGATATCATCTGTTAAACGGTTATTTCATAACGGTCAACCAACTCGTGATGGCGTCCGTAAAATTTACGAAGGGATGAATTCAACTTCACCATTTGGAATTGTTGTTTTAATTGCTTCCTTGTGAGCAGCAATCCTATATCAAGGACATCATGATAGGAAATACAAGCACTGGAATATCGTACCAAATGTGAGAAATATACCCCGTCTGCAGGTGCTGGAATGTTGCTACTTAGAAATGGAAAGTTCATAATTAGAAAGCTGAAATCATCTCTTTTGTCGTACAGTTTAGTTTTCAACCGACCCTCATTGTCAATTTCTAGATGTAAGTCAAGATATGAGGCCGACTTCACTGTATCTGCTGTATCCTTTATCTCTAGTTCAATTGGATAGATGCGTTCAACATAGTTACCAAATTTTGTATTATTTAGTAAGAGACCATCATCTAATTGATAGATAGTTGCTGCTGGTAAAGTAGTGCATTAGACTTATCCCCGATTTTGTACTTTCATGAGTTACACGGCTTGTACAACTTTCGGTGCAGGATCTTTGTAATTTTGATGGGTTTATTCACAACTACTAGATCGATGCCACTGCTGGTGGAGTTTTTATTTCCCGAGGGTATCACCAGCTCAGTAGTAAGTACTTCGGTGTTATCATGAATTATAACTGATATGGTCATAATTGTCAACTGTTCACAAAACTTTGAATTTGAAGTCTTTTCTACCCCCAGGAATAGATTACCTTTAGATGTATTCGGCAAAGAATTTATGAAATATTTGGTCCTCGATGCTTTTCAGCTTCGTACTTAATTTGACCCTTTTTAACTTTATTTATTCGAGCGTCACTGATGAGTCTCTCGTAAACGAAACGCGTGTCTGGCGTTAATACAGCACGGGTATCTATGATAAGTTTATTTAATAATTATTGTAAATGGCTGTTTTTCCACTTTTTCCATTGCATTGTCTGTTTGTCATCGATTAATGGCTTGAAATGTCCCTTTTGTATCTTCCGCTTCTCTTATTAGATTAGATGATATGCATATACCTATAAAGCTTAAATGCCACAAAAACACAGTGAATGGAACTACGACAGATAACATATGATATGTTAGTTGTTAAATTGCAATAAATGAGATTATATACAGATGATTGACTGTACTTACGCAAAGTGTGCGTTCTATCATTGAAGTATGAAAGAAACTTTGGTGTCTTATACATGACACAACAAAGATCTTAAGAGTTACAATTTACAGCAGCGATGACATTCCAGTAGATAAGATTTCTGGAGCTTTAATTTCCCATCACTCCTTAATGTGATAGAGGGTTGCTTCTAACAAGAAAAAGGAGATGAAAGATATCAAAGAGACATTCAAACTCATAAGTCTCACGAAGCTCGAATTTAAGGATTCCAAGTGATAAAGTAGAAGTCATTTCTAGTTGCTTTACCGTTATTAACACCTGTTTCACGACGTATATATTCTATTTTTTCGTTACTGTAATCCTGTCCCCGCCGTATGTGACAAAATGCATAAGACTTATCCCCGAGTGTGTACGTTCATGAGCAACATGGCTTGTGCAAAATTCGGTACAGGATCTGATTACCCCTCATATGGGGTTTATGTAGGTTAGTCTTTAGTTGCCTTTTGTATGCTATTGTTTGCATTGTCGGTTTATTATCGAATAATTTAATTTTTAATGTAACGCGTCTTCTGATTGGCTGACGTTATTTTGTTATGAGCCCATAGACATAATTAAGTCATGTGACCGTGACGTCATCAACGTTTTTTCATGGTTTTCTACGGTTTAAAATGGAATTTAGAATTAAATTATCAGAAATGACTGCAATATTTTTTCTGTCTATAAGAAATAACATAAAAAATGTAGTGCACACTGTTAAATAACACGCTACGCGCCTTATTCTGTGTGCACCACATTTTTTATGTTATTTTTTCATAGATAGAAGAAATATTACAGTCATTCCTTAAATAATGAATTTAAATATCCCTTTTGTATCTTCCTCTCCTTATTTAAGACTATGTGATCAATATACTAAAGTATTATAATAAAGTACACAAATATGACGTCAAGTATATTATTAAATAAAATGACAGCATTCTCAACACGTGATTTAGAAAACTTCATAGATTTAAAAGAAAGAAAAAAAATTCTAATGCTAAATCCCCAATCTGTTTACAAAATGAACGTCGAGTGTGAACGTAAGTTTTATTGAAGTAAGTCCAAGTCTAACCATAAGTTTATGAGGTAACGCATAGTCTGATAATAATTTTATGAAGTAACTAATAACTTGAACATAATTTTATTGAAGTAACGCATATCATTTTTTAAGTGAATAAATGATACACATCTTTCATTAACAAAATAGATATTACCACCATTTACAACAAAATATGAGGAATAAAGAGAGGGGCAAAAATTGGCAAAATTTAGTCCTAGATTATAAAAGAAATCAAGACACTCTTGTGTGACAGTTTGAAAATAAATATTGAAAAAAATTATGAGCATAGATTCTTTTATGACGAAAAGTAATCTAGCACAATCAATATCTCAACACTTGAAGGAACTGAAGACTCTACCAACAAATAAAGTTAAATGTATTACACAACATGTGGCAATTCATAATACAAATTATAAATAAAGCCAATTCTCCTTTGCCGACAAACTAAATTAATGTAAGTACTCGTTGAATTAGCACATAAAAAACCACACAATTAAAACCTTTTAAAAGATGTAATAGAGTAAAATGCATTTTTCCAATCACATTCTTCTTATTTACAAAGAGCAGTATATAACTAATTAGTAATTAGATACTCATAAACAAATGTCAATCCATTTTTATTAGGTTTGAATGGACATTTCTAAAAGTACTGGAAGATGGGAAAAAATGACTTGACCACACACACAAATATTGCTTTTGTGATAAAGAATCTGTCTTAAAAGTTAGACTTTCTGTTACATTATTTAGCATTATTGACATTAAAAGCCTGTGTAGATATATTGTACATTATCTACTCTGATACTTTTAGAAAATTGATTATCAAACAGGAAACAAAGTGTGATTTTTCTTTCTTCAGAATTTGATAACTGAAAAATATATCCAGTTGGAAGGCAAACGCCTGAATCTGACAGTTAAAGGTCAATTTGTCGACACAAAAAGGACCCGTATGTAAAAGGTTTACGCCCACAAACAGCGCCACCTATAATTTTTTCTACGGCATCTTTGAGAACGATGTCCCGTTCTGTAGTAAATTAAAACATTAAATTAACTAAAACATAGAAAAGTAAGTGTAAAAAACATATCGAAAGTTATATTTGCAGATGACTGGTTATGCATGATACGCTGGCAATGTGCGCAATGTCGTTTAATCGAAGATTGAAAATTAGTTTGTTTCCTACGTCAAAACATGGCGGATTTCAATGTTTACATTTTTTCCTCTATTTATAATCTGACACAATTTCATATCCAATCATTTATTAGCAATTTTATTATTGATCTTTGGAGATCATCCAATTAGATTTGCCGTTAGAAAGTGGCTATACGTTACCAGCCATCGTTACAAAGTAGCCATGTGTTTTGTGGGGATACCTTGGGAATGTTGTGTATTCAAAAGTTACGGTAAAAATCAATGTTTTCTTCATTATATTTCCATGCATACACAAGTCATACCACCAAATCCATTCTTTACAGACCTCATAAGGTAAACAGACATATTTAGCTGTCTGCTTTAGCAAAAATTCGTGTAAATAAGGACTGATGGGTCGTTTTGAATTCAAGTACAGCCGACAAACACGTGGTAGATTGTTTATGTTTGACAGTTTGCTTTACCTTAATTGCACGTCGATGTTACTATATACTTAGCAATAACCTTTATCGTGTTATACTTTCAAGAGTTATATAAAACATCTTGTCTAAGAAACAGGTCTAGCGAGGTGCAGGGACTTCCTTTACTAGGTCTTTAAATAGTGAGGGTGTAATATGATGTTTACAAATTACCAAATTTACATTACAGCATTTTTTTTGCATTTGATATATTTCATATACATGTACATTTTATGTACACAAAGAACAATAGAGTAAATAAACATGCATGGATTTAAGACATTTAATTCCCACCCTAGGTATAAAATTTTATACTCATTATACATTGGAACAAATAGAGCAGATTGCAATTGACATTATTATGTATTAAATGTCTAAAATCCTGATTGATGGGGCCAAATCCTCAACATATTTTTTTCTATAAAGTATACAGCAGCTCCTCCAAGGATTAGTAAGGGAATACTTTACATATAGTCCAATGGCTAAGTTCTGTCTTTTTTGTCTCTGATTATTCCTTATTTATATTATCATTTCTATTATTCTCTTGTACATGTAGTAAGACAAAAGCTATTGGTACTCTTATTTTCCTCATTTGCCTGAAAACAATGGAATGTATTCATTGTTGATGTATGTAAAGTGACTTGTAATTTAACTGTCACTGCTAACAGCTAGGTACTTGGACTCTGGTGATAAGTTTCTAGCCTGTTATCTTATTGGCAATTATACCATATTTAAATGTCAGTTTCCCCTTTATAACTTTTAAAGAAAAGAATTAAATGACAGTATAATAAGTTGTAAAAAATTTGAAATGTTTAGCACAAGTGCAAAATTTAATTGGCATATTCAAGAAAATCTAGAGATATTGAAAAATGTTGCAATTTAAAATAAATGTTTTGCACTCAGAAAACTATAAATACAGTACAGATATTGTTTTAATTAAGACTTTGAGAATATTTGCCTGTTTAATAATCATGATAATAGAAGATATAATTGGTATACCCTTTTTTTCTAATATATGTGTGGCCCTGGTCTAGCTGTGGTTTGAAATCTAAGAATGGAGTTGGTTATATTCATGTTTATCTGATTTATATCACATTATTGTGTCAATTGTAACACATTACTTTGCTCTTCATGGCCTTTTTTAATTGGAATAAAATATCTTATCTTATCTTATACTACATCTCTTTTATTTTAGTACTAACAGGTTAATTTTAAAAGCATTTGAAGTAAGTGAGATGTTGACAAGCTTTTATATAGTCCATGATTGTAAATACAGATAATATCATGAGTTTTTTTTTTATAAAAGTAAATAATGTGATTAAATTGATTTAATATCTCAATTAAAAGAACTGACATTCTTATTTGATACTATGAGATTATTTCTGATATCAGAATAATAAATATCTTATTGTTGTCCTTTTTACCAAAAAACATTAACAATGTTACATACTTTATTTAAGTCAGTTTTATTTTTGTCTATGACTACTATAACATGGGAATTGGCCGTGCAATCTCTATGTTATACATTGTAGTGTTCTCAGGTTTTTGTTTTTCAATTGATTATGCATTTTAGAGCAGGTAAGTATGAATTTGGATTAAATTTGAAGTTGATTCAGTGTATTTTATGATATAATACCACTATTGTATTTCAACAAAGCATTTTCAAACTTTATTTACTGGTCAGCTTTATAGCTTATTATTCAATCAATAATTTAATTGAATGCACTCAACAGTTGGTTGCAGGACTTTTGAATTCAAATATAAGAAGAAGAAAAATAAAGCAAAATTTGAAATAATACATATAATAGGAATTATGATGAAAACTGCATGATATCAGGTTGCAATACAGCTTTTGCTCAGTTATCTTTGTGTTGATTATTATGTTCTAAATCCCTTTTTGGTTCTTTGGGTTCAGATATTTTCTCTTGATTAAGGCCAGCAACATAACTTGTACATCTTATAAAGGTTCTTATCTCAGGGTGAATCCAGACAATTTTAAACATAAGTGGTGGTATTCTCAACCAAGGATAAAAAGGAGAGTTATCTATATGATCCCTGAATTCAAATGCATTAATCTTCCATAAAAGAGGAGGTCACCAGAACCCCTGGGATCCACCACTGTATCTTAAAGCAGGTACAATAAAACAAGCATTGTACATGTACTTCTGTCCACTGCAAGTTCATATTATTTTCATTCAAAAGTATAAATGTTCACAATTTTAAAGACTATATTTCCTTTGTTTCCATATTCAGTTTGCTTTCATGCAATGAAAAGTTCAATTCTATTGTAACACAGGTTCTACTGACAACTGATAAACCCCTCTTGTATCCTTCTATCTACCAAAAGGGTGTTTGAGAAAATACAATAAGTCCAAGTTCAGAATTTTCTTCTTTGGAAGTGTTCAATAACCTGTAAGTACTTGAAAAAAATGTCATATTCAACCTTCCCATGACTATTTTAATGTTACAACAGTAGAGGAACATGGAATATTGAAAATTTACTGAAGAAATTGTCGAAATATATCTGCAATCATTAATTTTACTCGAATTTACTGTTGTGAACTTGCAATATCTTACGATGCGCGTACCGAGTTATCTCCCTTTGATCTCCGCTTCGCAACGAATAATCTGACACAATTGCGTATCCGGGGTTTTTGTGATCTGATATAGTATTACAAGAAGCAAAAAATGGTTTTACTTCAAATTTTATACCCCTCAACACGTTACCAAACCTATTTGAGGAATTATAAAGGATTTTCCGTGGACCTACGCAAATTTTCAGAAAAAAAGTTTCACTTCACTCGTGAATTTATAACATTTTTACAACACTTTTTAATGATAATTATATAAAATAAGGAAGCTTATTCAATCTAGAATTGAACTCTTTGGTTTTTATCAATGTACGAGTACAAATAAGACAATACGAGTCCAAAAACCACGAGGCGTGCACGTTTACCAAAAATCGTAAACTCTGACCTTTTATCACGTGACCAATGTCTTGACCTTAGAAGCCATTAAATCGTTTGCCGTTCAACTGTATCTATATGATTGTCTTAAAGGGGTCTCTTCTATTGAGATTGTGATATGCAAAATATTTTAAATAGGCATTTGCATTTCATTCGAGTAAACGAAAGCAGTTGTAGTGATAACCCGAGTTTATAACAGCTCGGGGTAGCTGTTTATCTTTTTCGAATTGCATCATTTACATCTCTACTAAAAGGTTGTATTTGGATCTTTAAAATATATGCTTCTTAAAACTAATTAGCACCATTTCAGACTGATTACAATCTTTTTTCTTGTTATTTATAAGAGCAAATTGTAGAAAGTTGAATAACAAACTAATAATTTGAGAGTAAAAATTCTTGAAAGACAAAAAGCTGCAGATAACATAATATTTTTTTTCTAAAACCTGAAGAAATCCATTTTCACTATCCAAAAGCTATACTGTAATTCTTAAATACATTGTCCTTGAGAGGACAATATAAATCCTTACATTCTTCTTCAATAATGTGTCAAAGAAATTTTACAAATTTAAGAGAAAACAATCCACTTAAAATTTCAACAAAAAATGTAGTAGAAGCACTTTCTATTATTCAAGTATTTTAAGATGATACATCATTTATTTCGATTATACATTTAAAAGCAGTTGTCTCAAAATGAGCTTGAATATAAAATGGTTAAACAGACTTTCTCTTCAAGTAAAGATCTTTAATAATTTTTTGATTGTTATTCCAAACAATGTTGCCGGGTAAGATAATAATTCATTTTCATATATCTTGAAAGGGCCATTACCAGTCAAATCAATGTTCACCTATATCTTATTTACTAAAACGTATATTCAAATTACAAAAGTCTAAAATAAAAAGTTTACGATCATGTTCTGGATAGATAGTAAGAAACATTTTTTGTGTATCTCAAACAAGCTCTTCAGATTGTGTTATTTTAAGGAGTGTTATTAGCATTCATCGTTAACCGTCGGTAGTCTAGACGTGTATTATTTGTCTGTTTATATTTGGCATGAATGAATCAATATTTTATTTTGTTTTTAATATACACTCTAATGTAGACATTGGAAGTATTTTTTGACAGCTTATTTGTAAGTTTGCATAAGGCTAAAGTTTTAATCTTTACTAGGTTACTTGTCTCAACTTGTTCGAAAGTGAAAAGAAAAGAGGTCATTATTCAAACATTTTATAGAAACATGTTTGTAAGGGTCGAGTTTAAATATTTGACAGTTTGAGTATTTTTGTTGTTTTGTTTGAAAATCAATCTATCTGTCTTTCGTTCATTTTTCCATTTCTATAGCACAACGTGTAACTAGCCCATTTTTCTCTTTTAAAGCTACACAATTTCAACATTTTGGCGATAGTTAAACCAACTAATAACCATCACAACTAAAACTTGACCAAACAAACAAAATAAGGCAACTTATTAAATTGGAGATACATAAACTATAAATACGCCTGTAAGAAATTATGATATGTATTAATAATTCACAAACACATTGACTATAACAACGTCATATACGATAATTCAACTGTTTAACTCACCACGAGTGTCAGTCAATTCAACATTTTATTGCACACTAGCGGCTTGACTGAAGCACAAATACAATTAGATATCCTATCTTCTAAAACTGAGATAATATATGTTAGTTGTTTAATTGCCATATATGAGATCATCTGGAGATGACTGACTGTACTTATGGAAAGTTTGCATTCTATCCTTGAAGTGCAAAAGACAAACTTTGCTGTTAAACAATTGACACAACTAGCGATTATGTGAGTTACATTTTACAAATTTGTAGAATGGTATGTATAATGAACTCTTAGTTTACAGAATAGGAAATGGAAATAGGGAATGTGCCAAGGAGACAACAGAAAAAAGCGGAAGGCCGCCATAGGGTCTTCAACACGGCGATAAAATCATTCTCAATCATGTGTATTATGAAATTCTGACAAAATTTATCATTTAAACACTTGTATCCAACAAATCATTAAGATAGATTAATTTGAAAACGTTCAATGTTCAATATAGGAATATATTTTTTTCAATTTTGTTTAGGGTGCAAAAGCATCAAAGTCATAACTTTCACGAGGACAGTTACTACCTACTGATAACTTACTGTTTATTTCTTTTTACTTGTACAATTTGCAACTTTAAAATGTGAATAGTTTCATAAAGTATCAAACACAGAATATCATATGATTTGTCCTCATCAATCACAAGAAGTTTATTATACATCGTGAAAGTAACGCCGACAGTTGGTGTTTGATGTGGAAATCACGTAATTCAATTCTTTGACCGGCCTTATAAATATAAAAGTACAGATTTCAAAAGATCTTTTAGAGTACATACAATGCAAGACTCTGTCGTTTTACAGTAGTATTAAAACATTAAGAAATATCCTCTACATAACTTTCCGCTATATAGATGATGTTCTCTCGCTAAATTATTCAAAGTATGGTGACTATTTTGGACGCATCTATCTCGTCAAACTAGATATAAAGGATACAGTAGATACAGGTAAGTCTGCCTCATATCACTTTAAATTGACAGTGAAGGTCGGTTGAAAACAAATCTTTACCACAAAAGAGATGATTTCAGCTTCCCAATTGTGAACTTTTCATATTTATGTAGCATCATTCTAGCAGCGCATGTATACGGAGTATATATCTCCCAATTGATACATTATTCGCGGTCTGGGATTTCCTATCATGATTTCCTTGATTGAGGGTTGCTGCTAACAAGGAAGCTTTCAAACTATGCGTTGTAAGTGATGAATTTTAAATCATTCCTTCGTTAATTTCGAAACTGATATTCTTTCTCCGTCATAACAACCTTCCATCCTTACCGAACCGAACAAAGAAATAACACGACGGGTGCCGTATACGGTGCAGAAAATGCTTACCCTTCCAGAGCACCTGATTTCAATGTTCGTGTTGTTTCTTATTTCTTATTTATAACTGTTGATGTTAATGTCTTTTGGTTTTATGAGTCCCTGTTAACTCCTTAGTTTTGATTGGTATTGTCTAATTGACGCCATCACTTGTTGGTTGACTGTTATGGAAAATCCGATATGTTCCTATTGTCGCAACTACAATCCCGTTCCCTTTTCACGAATGTGACCTACCGGATTGGAATAGTTACCGGTTTTGTAAAAACATGAGCAACACGACGGGTACCACATGTGGAGCAAGAACTTCTTATCCTTCAAAATCCATGATATCACCTACAGATTTTGGTGGGGTTCGTGTAGCTTAGTCTTTAGTTTTATATGTTTTGTGTTGTGTACTATTGTACTATTATTTGTGTGTTTGTCTTTTTTTTGTTGGCCATGACGTTCTCAGTTGATTTCGATCTATGAGTTTAATTGTCCCTCTGGTAGCTTTCGCCCCTCTTTCATCATTTGAGTGATGATACATGTCATTTTATTCGTTAAATGCTCTTCTTCTTCCTCTTTCAATCCTTCTTCTTCCAAATTGTCTTCTTCTTCTTCTTCTTCTTCTTCTTCTTCTTCTTCTTCTTCTTCTTCTTCTTCTTCTTCTTCTTCTTCTTCTTAATCTTCACACCCTTTGTAGGACAGCCATACCGTTACGGCATTTAGAACAAAACCTACCACCACGAGTTTAGGAATATAATATGTACACTATATATTTAATATTGCTATCCTCCTCTAATATATACAGGATCACTATATGGTTGCACGTAAAGCTTGTAGTATGTATTCTTAGTTGCTTTTAAAAAGTTGTTAGGCTAGTTACCCGGACACATATACAGGGGGATTGTATATGTTTACATAGTGAATTAGTAAAATAGTTCATCCTTAAAAGATAAATGTTGTAAAATAAGATACTTCACTAACGTTCGCACTGGTAAAAAAAATAACAAACTTGCAGCATTAAAATCTAAAAAAATTCGCCTTTCACTATATGGACTAAGGATCTAAAAGCTAAAAACACTTTGTTTTCTTTTCATTAACTTAAAATCGAATAAAACGTTCATATTGTCTAAAAACGTAATCCACGCATAAAATTTGTCGTTTTACAACATAAAATCTAATAAACAGGTTTTAAGATTTCATCGTTTCTATATATTAGCACTTTGTACGACGTTTACGATCTATGCACGCACTGTATATGTAATGACAATTGTCATATGTTTATTAAAATAGTTCTAAAAAATTTCTTTAAAAGGTAAAAGATTTTGTCCCACATCTATATTGGCACCGGCACACCCATATAACGTATTTGTTGCAGCGTTATGCATAATGTTCTTTGCACATATTGGCATATTACACTTAGGAAGCGTTTGACATTTATATGATGTTATACAGTGAGCTCGACCTACTTGGATTGGCTGCCTTACACGCTCAAACCCCCACCCTACCATAGACCCTGATCTTCTAATCAGCTATGGTTGTAGTAGGAGTTTACATCTGGCGCTGTGTATGAGGAATATGAGACGTTTTGCTTGGTGTTCTATTTTGAGACTTCTTCACTGTTCAGACGAAGTTGACGTTGTACCATGGCTATGTCCATCAACATCTGTATTCTGGTCCCTTCATTTAGAGACTCCCACTCTATTTTGCGGTTCTTTTTTTAGCATATTCTCTATCTCTTAAATTAGCGGCCTTCTGATGTTATCACAAGCTTTGCATTTGATAAACAGATGTTCAATAGTTTCCACTTTCTAGCTGCAGGCGTTGCATATCTCCTGGTTTCCTTCTTTGTAGATTTTATATCTCAGGGGCTCGTATGTGTAGGTTCCAGTGAGATTTTAGTTTGATTGGAATCCTAAAATGGTCTTTGTTGGTGTATCTTTTTATCTTCAGTATGTTGTGGGTTATGCCTGCCTAGAAGTTGTCTATTAAAAGGTATTTTAGCCCTTGGTACAGGTTGGGAATAACCGATATTTCCTTGACCCAGTGGTTAGCAATTTGTCTTTTTATTTGATTGACAATGGGTTTAGTCACGTCTGCATATTATTTAGCATATACATGGCCGTACCGAGGTTGTATTTGAACATTACCCTCTTTCAATATACCAGCTGTGGCAAGCTGTTTTTCAACACTATTGTCTGCTTGCTGACATATGCTACAGAAGAATGTCATCATTTTGGTATGGATTTGTGCCTCGACGGGTAAGATGCATAATGAACACAAAACAGAACCTTTAGCCCATATTTATTTTGACGTTAGCATTAAATGTTGCATGCGTCTTTAACTATTACAATTTTTGCGTTTTTCAAATGTTTTTGTTATATTTTTCAATAAAACAAAACGGTTTTAAAATTGAAACATCTAAATAAACTCATCAATTAAACGACTTTACCGAAAATAGAACTCGTTTCATATGGATTTAACCTTTATATTGACGTCTTTAAATATCTTATGTCAGTCGTTATCTTTTATTCCCCGCCTGAGATAGTAGAGGGCATTATGTTTTCTGGTCTGTGCATCTGTTCATACTTCTTTCCATCCGCCCATCCGTTCGTCGTTCGTTCGTTTGTTCGACATTCTGTCACGCTCCAGGTTAAAGTTTTTAGTCAAGGTAGTTGTTGATGAAGTTTAAGTCCAATCAACTTGAAACTTAGTGCACATGTTCCCATTAATATGATTTTTCTTATCTTAATGTCAAATTAGAGTGTAGACCCAAATTTTACTGTTCACTGAATATAGAAAATGACATTGATAGTGGGGCATTCGTGTACTATGGACACATTCTTGTTTCTTATGTTATATTTTTGAATAGATCATCTGTGAATCAAGAAAGCGCTTAGAAGTTAAATTTTAGAATCATTGTCATCATATGATAAGCAAGTATTACCAAATTGAATTCCCAGGTCAACAAAAAGGATGGAGGTCTACATTAACTGACAAAATCAAACTTTAAACTTTTAAACAAACGAACATTTTTATATTCCTGACTTTGCACAGACATTCCTGGAGTAAAAGGTTGGTTAAACTTGATAAAACCAGCTCAACCTCCAGTTTTTGGGACATTTGTCTATAGTTCTGCATATGACCACTAATTTTGAAAGTCCGCGATTTTCTATGGTGATGATAAAAATTTATCAAAGATAAAACGGACATAAAAAACCAATAATTGCTTAGAAAATTGAACAAAAATATTTCTGTCACATAATGAATGAATTAAACAATGCTTGAAAATGCTGTTTATTCATATTGTATTGCTTTTATGATGTATAACAATGTCGAAAAACTTTGTTAATTCATTTTTCCCGATAAAACTAACAATGAATTTCTTAGGAGTACGTATTGTAATGGCATATTAATTTTAGTCATATTTCTGGAAATAATTTTTTCATGAATAATATCGTGATTAAGTCTATAAACACCAGACTGAATGGCCTTCATCACAGTTATATTATTATTTTTTCAGTCAGAATGGTTTAATACAATTTGACGCTCTCTTTTTAAATTTTCTATTAACAATTGGTTGTACCCTCAGTGTTTAACACATTCTCGATTTGTACAAAACACGATAAAAAAAGCACCTCTACTTTGGTAAACTGCTTTGTAAGCTGATTTTAATCTCATTTTACTTATCAAATTTAAACATCATTTCCCATACATTATACTTAAAAGACACGCTAAGACACGCTATGTTGCAGATTTATATCGATTGTGGCATTTTGGTTTATAGCAAAGTCGTAACTTTTTCATTCTAATAATGTAACATAAATAGTCGGTTTTTTTATAATACTGATATAGTTATTCATAATCATAAAAAAAATCATTGATATGGTTGGAATATAATTAATGATAACCGAAATCTTTCGATCAGTCTCCTATTCATATGAAATGTCTAACTTTGAAACATCTGGTTTCTGAGAATTCTTCCAATTTGGACAATAAATGGTATTGAGTTCTAACTCATTAGCAATGTCCTGAAATCTTTCTATCTAGAAAAGGAATATTTCATTTAATCAAGCTACAGCATTCAATAATCATGAATTGACAGACAAGTTCATCAGTTTATAAAAACATACTATAAGAAAATAAGAAATAAGTTTCGAATCGACATTTAATAACCCATTTTTTTTCTAAAATGCAGCATGCAAAATTATACAGAAGAAAGACATCTGTATCTATTTATACCTGATGTACTTTCACAATTAACACACATGTTCAACAGTGAATAGGTCTTTCATTGAGATTTTTTATACCATAAAAGTTCAAAACGCAAGCCACATAATCAACCTTAACAAACATATACATCATATTATTCAATCATTTATTCTCTCCAAATTCGAGTCAAATTAACAGTATAAAAATGTAAAGAGTGTCAACCAATTTAAAAAAATTTTGCTGAAATCATAACAACGTAAATAAGTAATATATGATGACAATTGTGAAATATACATGTATAGGTAACTGATCAATTGGCAACTAACGATATCGCTGTTTTATCGAATACATTATCGATACATTATATCGGAGTCATTTGATGGTTGCCTAACGTACATTGACAAATATTTCATGTTGGTTTGGGACAAAATATTATCTCTGATATTTTACAATGATATATTAAACAAACAAGGGAAACATAAAATCGTACACTGATACGCATACTTATATGTTTACTGTCCATTAATAAAATGAATACATTCCCTGAAATTGATAAATTTAGTAAATCTTAACACATGCTAAATAGCTTGAACTTTATATTTGTGGACAAAGGCACATAACCCCGTTGTCATTGATTTTAACTTTAATTACGTGTCCTTCTTAATAAACAAATAAAAAACCCAATACATTACGTTAAAAGATACAAATAACAAAGGAAAGACCATTCTTGAGTATCTGTCAATGCAGTTCACATCGTTGATGCGTGGCAGACGGATACGAGGCAGTTTACATTTCACACTTTTTTCTCGTACATTGGAGTGAAGTTGTCTCCTTCTTTTAACGCTTGAATTTTTTCGTCTCACTAAGTTTTCACGGTAGTAACTTCGTGACATACAATTTCTTGGAAGAACTGGAGAAGCTACTATTGTCCGTGAGATTTTCTCTCCATTTTCAGCACAATTTCCCGATGATTGCGAACGAATTGCAATAATTGGTGACATCCTTATTTCATCTATTTCAGCGAAATCAACACTATTGTACTGAAAAATTCACAACAAATTATTATATCTTATATTATGTTATAGATAGTGCATATATTTAGGGGTGTTTCCTGATAAATATATATAACACAACGAGGGGTTCGTTCCATTGGAACATAATAAAAAAAAATACATATTACAGTATTTGTTCCTAACTGAATAAAGGTAAAAGAAACAGATATTATGACATTGTTTAGTACAAATTTTCATGGGGAACTTGTGTTAGCGGATCAAATATACGTTGACATGTAAATGAAAAAACCGACCGATGGAATGTCTATCTTTGGGCAATCCCGGCACTCCGACATGTGTTATATGACAAGAACAAACTTAAAATTTGCTTTATCTTTCTGATATACCGTAAACAAATATTAAACTATATAAACTATATAAACTATTATCCGGTTACAATAAAAATATAATAGTAACAGATGAAGCAAGACACAAATAAACTGTTACGGTGTATGAATAATACAAGTCAAAAGGTATGTAATTTATTGTATTAACTTCGTTTTTGAAATAGGATGCTTTTTTTAAGTTTTTTTTCGTGACATTTCTATCGCTGAAAGGCATATTATTTTGTACAGAATTTTTCAGAATAATTGTTTTTTTCTCTTTCGTCTGCATGTCAATACACTTTTTTAAAACAGATAATCAGGATTTAATGTTATGAAACTGGAAATTATCAATAAAAACAAAAAAGGCAGAAAAATTGTGCAAAATTCGACTTAGGCAATATTTACTTGGCGTAGAAATCTTCAAAAAAAGTGCTTCCAATAAAAGAGGGACGAAAGATACAAGAGGGACAGTCAAACTCAAACTCTTGTTATTTGATCGCTGCAAATTATTTTGAAGCTTCAATTCGAAAAAAACCCCAACAACAACAGAAGACAAAGAAATTATCCATTTGAAGGGTTTTCTTATAATTTGTCATTACGAATATTAAAGCTTAAGAGACATGTCATTCCCATATGGAGGTAAACTATTACGCCATGTTATTTAATAATGCGAAGAAAAGAAAATCTTGACAAATTGGTTCCAGAAACGACTTTATCTAATGAGATTTTGATTGACTCTGCACAGGAACTGAATAAAGTCTCAATTTGTCTAAGGAATAATGAGCAAATTATTAGTATCAATGTTGAGCAAATCTCTAGTTTACTAAAACTAGTAATGATAATAGATTAAGGGGTCGACCATCAACGACTATCCTGATATTGCTGTTCGTGAACTGGAATTCGAGGGAATGAGGTTTAGAAAAATGAAAAATTGTGACAAAATCAAAGATGGCTATAGCTTATGATTACACTATGTAAAAATCAAGTGAATTGAAAGCGCAAACAACATACACTACTAAAACAAGTTCCACATTGATATAATTGGCGCTAGACTTAAAATAGGAAATACTATAATTAACCTTAACAAAATACCTATTCTTAAGGATGTACGGTTGATTAAAGAAGTACACTATAACACTTAAAATTGGAGTGAGGAAGGTAATGAGGATTTTTCCCATTCTAAAAAAAATGCATATTGATATGTTAGTTTCTATTCAAATGTAATCAATGATACTCTTCGGCAACTTTGTTTATTGCACTACAGATTTTACGAGATAAAAATGAGAATAGAAAAGACAGCATGTGCTTAAGATCGAAAAAAATATGACTTTCAATCTAGAAACCTTCTCTCAAATTGTATGCAAAATGTAGCTGTCCGAGATTTGACCAGCATAAATATAGTACTTTTGAATACACAAATAGTTGAAGACTAAGAAAAAAAATCACAACATTAAATTTAAGTATTGTTTAACTTTATTTTCCGTTAGAAGTTGTTTTGCTCATCTGTTTTTAGTTGCATGTATAAGTTTGCATTTTATTGTGACGATAGACATAACACATGTCATTATATTATGACTGTAAGAAAATTTCATTGAAATTTTGCTTCGTCCAAGTTGTTTGTCCAAAAAGAAGACCTATTGTCCTGAATTCAACTGACCACTTAAAGGTTTTAGGTGTGATATCCTCCTTGAGTACCATGTGACTGTACATCATGATATTGTTTTGATTTGGGCATGATTGAAAAACAAGGATAATTTTTTTTAGAATATGATTTTGATTTAAAATGTGCTTTTTTGTCTTTGCTGGGACCGATCAATACCTTTCAGATACGTGTTGAACACCTTATGTTAACCCTTAATTCTCTTCCTGTTTTTGTTAGATTTTCGTTAATGTTTGTTTTATTCTCATTCTCTTAAGACGGGTACATTTCTAAACATTTTATTCACATTTCAATATTTCGCAAAGCAATTGCTAAAATGGTTAAATTTTAGTTTTCAAACAACTCATTACACCTATAATAATTTTATATTTTGTTTAACAATTGTTCTTGTGAGAACCTGAAAATGTGCGACAAACAATAATAAGTAAATTTTGTTCAAGACTTAAAAAGAATTTAAAAAGGACCGGTTTTTCTATTGAAATATACACAATGACAGATGTACTTGACCTCAGTCAATTTCCTTTATTCTAATGTTTTGATGGAACTTTTTCTCACCAATACAAGTTTGTAATATTTATTGACTAATACATGTAATAAAGCATTTCAAATATTAATCGAAAAAAGTAGAAAAATAAATCAAATTAACTGATAATCAAGCTTTTTTGAGAACATTTTTGCAAGAGTATCTGTCAAAACATTCACTGATATAACTTGTGTGATTTATAGCGGTAGGTATAAGTCATCATTGGCCTTTGCATAGGAATTTTCATCTAAATCGCATAAAATTTATAATGTGTTTCGAAAAACTAAGGATTTTCTTATCCCAGGAATAGATTACCATAGCCCTATTTGGCACAACTTTTTGGAATTTGGGTCATCTATGCTCTTCAACTTTGTACTTGTTTGGTCTAATAACGTTTTTGATCTCAGTATCACTGTTGAGTCTTATGTAGACTATTATTAATATTTTGTATAACACTGAGTCGTCGTTGCTTCGCTTTCAAATAATTGGCTTTGAGGGTTCTTTTGAAGGTCGGTCGAGAAAGTGTTTCGGATGCATACATGTTTTTTCTTCTATTTTTTTTTTATAGAAATAGGTCGATTTATTGCTGATTGACTAATAGTCCCTAAAGTATCACAATCTCAGAAGTCGGTGCTTTAATTACACCTTTCTTTTATACTGGTTTGTTTTATAAATTCCGAAATTATTACGAACCTTATACATACATTGCTTTCAAATAGTTTTTTTTAACGTTCCTGATTAAGGTTAATGCAACAAATTGTTCTGGAACATAACATTTATATATAGCTATTTTTAATTTTTAGGAATAACATTACTATAAATCCTCTGTGTAACGATTGGCGTGTTTTTACAAAATCTCAAGGAAGCAATTGAAACAGCTAGTAAAAAAAGAGACAGACAAGTATATGACCATTAGTAGAAAAAAAAATCCCCCCAAAAAGTTTTGAGCTACACAATGATGAATCCATTCTTGCCTCACTAGTTTCATCCGTTGTTTAAGTAGTTGAGTATATGGCTATCTTGTTTTTTTCTGATTTGTTTTTCTTTGATGTTCACATTTTTCTTTGAGGGGTGTTTTGAAAAACAGACGGATTAACTCTTTACATACTTTACCATCCTGTAGCATTGGTTGTGTATCTTTTATCTTCTTGAACTTCTTCTTTGCACGTTTCCCCCAATATGTATAATTGACTGCAGCATACTCTAACAGCGCAGCAAATACAAATACAAAAGAGACAACCAGGTATATATCAATGGCTTTTACGTAGGATATTCTGGGTAACGACGAACGAACACCATTACTGATAGTCGTCATTGTTAAAACAGTTGTAATACCTACAATATGATTACCGACAAAATAAAATACAATTGGTCCAAATTAGTTTAATTAACAGTTTCACATTTTTTTTTATCAAATCGATGTTTTTTCTTTTTTCTTTTCGTCAATAGATATATATTTTGATACTGACACCCTAAGTCGTAAAACGGAAGCTGATGACCTGTTTACAACAAACTGTTTACAGATTGTAAACACCTAGAAATGTTTTATTAATAAATAAACTCTTCATAGATACCAGGACTAAATTTAGTATATACGCCAGACGCGCCTTTCGTCTACAAAAGACTCATCAGTGACGCTCGAATCCAAAAAAGTTAAAAAGGCCAAATAAAGTACGAAGTTGAAGAGCATTGAGGGTCAAAATTCCTAAAAGTTTTGACAAATACAGCTAAGGTAATCTATGCCTGAGGTAGAAAAACCTTAGTATTTCAAAAGATTCAAAAATTTGTAAACAGTAAATTTATAAATATAACCATATCAATGACAATTCATGTCAGCACAAAAAGTGTTGACTACTGAGCTTGTGATACCATCGGGAAATAAATCTCCTCCAACAGTGGCATCGACCCAGTGGTTGTAAATAAACTCATCTTAGATACTAGGACAAAATTTAGTATATACGCCAGACGCGCGTTTCGTCTGCAAAAGATTCATCAGTGACGCTCGAATCCAAAAAAGTTAAAAAGGCCAAATAAAGTAATGAGACGATTAAAGCGTTAAATCGTCATAAAATATTTAGTTCCAATCTGTTTGGCACTTAATATTTTATGACTATTCAACTCTTTTACTGATAGTCGTCATTGTTAAAACAGTTAGACTAGCAGACGACATTCGGATGACAATTTTTCCCTAGTTGCCGTATTAAACAAAATTGTTTTCCAAAACTAAATGACTAAAAAAAGTTAAGTTTTATCAATATTATCAGCTATAATAAGAAACATAATTCACATACAACAATTTCGTAATAGATTTTACTGGCATTTTTAAATTGCATAGAAATAAATTTTAAATCGTAATGCATCTCTTAACAATTTTTTTATATCTGTACTGCATTTTTATTCACCATGTTTCCTTTCGGAATGGTACATATTTGTGTCCTTCTAAACCTGTTACGATTTCCTGCATGATATTTTAACGAAGGCCCAGAACATTTTCCTAAATATGTTGACATAGTTTCTGTGTCGAAATTTAAAAAAAAAGCATTTCAACGTATTTTTTCCCACAAATCTTGGAAACGAAAAATAAAAGCTATAGCAAAACTTTTTAGTAGATGATTTTATATATATTAAAAAGTTAGTTTTGATGCCATGTAGTGTATTCTTAGAAATCGCCTTGATAAACAATTTCATATGGAGATCAAATAATGCATAATTAATAACAATACATATATGCATATTAATATATATTTACAAACCCAAAGCAACTCTTGCTGATGTGGCCTCATGGTTTATCCAGAATGACACCCAAGATAGCATAACAATCAATATAGACGGAAGATATGTTTGGAAAATGAAGTATCCGACATTTCTGTATAGCTTGAAGCTTAAGGAAAGCCGCGGATAATCTCCTGCAAAATACAATTTTATGTTTGAATCATTACAAGATTATTCTTTGTTTAATGTTAATACCCTAATGTTTACGTGTAAATTTTAAAAAGGATATATTTAGAAACGTCTACTACTACTACTACTACTAACCCAAATAAACAGACAAAATGTTGTGGTTGAATGACGTAAAAACATTCCAATAAGGAAGTTCATGAGAATGGAAATGTAAATTCTGCTACACACAATATCCTGTGATCCGATGAGAATCAAATATACAGTGATGCTTAACACCATCTCAAATCAAGGGATCAACTTACCATTTAAAGATGAGTATTACATATCGGTTTGTAGTAAATGTTCTGCTACTAATTTTTCTGTTAATTTAAAATAGAAAATATGAAAACATCGGATTTATTTTTTTAAGAGAATAAAATTCTTTCAATGTTTAAGAACAATCACGGGATTTTGATGTTCCGTTTTATTCAGTTTAATGTTATGAATTTCGAATTTGCAAATGTAATATCTCGTATAGATATGAAAATAAGCAAAAGTGGTATGATGTGGTATAATAGCCAACTATGAACGAGATACTGATTACTAATGTCTATAAGAACTAAACACAGTGCAACCTATTTTTAAATATTTAGGCCTCGAACATCAGTGTCGATTTTTTCCTTGTATTGTAAATTGTATTACTACATCATAAGTAAAGCCCATAATGTGACATTTAAAACTGACCGACATGACAATATAAAACTTTTTAAACAAGAAAAAACAAGATCCTGATTATATAACAAAACAATTGATGAATAACTATCATTTGTGTCATTTTGGTCTCTTGTGGAGAGTTGTCTCATTGGCAATCATATCACATCTACTTTTTTTTTTATGTGACAGACATATTCTGTAATAAAACAAACACAAGAAATTATTTCTGTAACTGCGATGAGATAATCAAGTTTGTTAATATTTCCTTGACATCATTTATGTGCCTTCTGTCAATAAAGTATATCGAAAGATTTGATGTATTCCACCGTGTATCAAATGAGCCCTTAAATAACAATGTCTTCCTAAATTGTTTTAACGAAAGTAAAGGCCACACTCAGTAAAGTGAAAGTCGAAGGATACAAAAGTCATATCTGAATTAAAATTCGATGAAAATGAGGCAACGCCAGACAAAAAAACCCAACAAATAAATAAATACGAAAACGACCAAAAACACAATCATAGATTAAAAACAAAACTTGAAATAGAAAATCAAATGCTGAGCAAATCCTGAACTACTAAAAAGGAAGAAAAAAAAACAAGATAAAGGTTTGTCTAATTTAATAGTTGATTTTTTTAAATTTAATTTTACCGTTATCTTGATAACATGTTTGCTTGAATTAGTCAAGATTTCTCTATATTAACTGCTCACATTTACCCAAGGGTTCTGACTTTAAATAAATCTTAATCAAACAGCAATGTATGTTTTTCCAAAATTTAGATATAATCAGTTTCACTCGGAAAACTCTTTAATGAAATATAGCAAACGTTCTATTTTATGTAGGAGTATTATATTCGGAAAAAATGCATTGGTGAACATAATACAAGTATCGGGGGAATTCAATGCACATCTAATGTGAATGCATTTATATAAAATATTATACTTAGTCAGGACATGACATTATACAATTTTAGATATCAACGCTGGTGTAGATGCTTAATTTGTTCTTAGAGCGTTGCATCCTTTTTTGTGTTATGGTGCTTTTTGACAAATAAAACGAGCGTAGAATATATAAACTTTCTGTTTTCAGTGTCGTCAATTCTATAACTTACTTTGATGTCTATTTTCATGAAAGAAGATCTTAGTTTTGGTTTCAGTAAAAACTATAAATTACAATTATAAAGCTTGTTCGTGGTTGCTATAGAAGATATGACATTGAATTCTATAAAGTCGCAGTTGCTAGTAGCATTAAAACTGATATGGTAAATATAGAGGTAAAGTGGTGTTTTGTCGAGGCAAAACATCTATGGTTGTTCCTTGTAATTGATCGGCATAAAATAAGATAAAATATAACAGATTTCTAATTTAGTAAGCAAATATTTTTTTTCTTTTTTATTACATTCCTCAGTAGTGTGCAATTCAGAATAGTTGGAAGAACAAATCAACACATAATTTGAAAAGAGAGGCGAATGATACATAAGGTACATTCAAACTCATATGTATAAACAAACTCAAAACGTCATGGCTAAAAAAAAGTAAGACCAACAGATAAACAATAGTACACATAACGCAAAATAGAAAAACTAAAAACTGAACAAAACGGACCCAACCAAAAACTGAGGGTGATCTCATGTGATACGGCCTAATTCTTATATCCATTTTTACAGTAATGGTGTGTAAAGAACCAGTTAATTTTAAATACGATCACTGTCTATTTATCGATATTTTGAATAAACTTGTTCTAGTAGGTCATTAACTAACGATGTAATTAGATCTTTGAATATGTCTTTATCGGTACTAACTTTGATTTTGTTTTTAATAGTTCGAACATAACTAAATTTGGATACTTTTTCAGTAACAGACACTTACGGTTCTACATCATTGTGATACTTACATTTTAACATTGTACAAGGAAACGTTGTTTTTGATATTTTGATAGACTATTAATGATATTTTAGACTAAATCCACTAATGTGAATTGATTGATAATTTGGTTTGGGATAAATCATTTATTCATAAGTTACAAATGACTTAGTTAGTTTTGCATAGATATATATTTGGAAAACTTATTTATGCCTCATGAGGACAGATATTACCACATGCTGTCCTTGAGAATGATAAAATTGCCAAATTTTCTGAACTATTACAGTGTTGAATTGCAAGAAGAATAGAATATATATTCTTTTTTAGGTAAATACTAATAATATTAAGTAACAATACTGTACTATTCGACAAGTTTTACCTAAAGATACTTTTAACCGTGTTGCATTCAAATACGTTTTTAAACTTTCACATTTCAATATGTTTGAAATTAGTTATATAACGTTTTCTTTACATTTAATTGAACATTAAAAAGACACGTAATCGTAATACCTACTTTATGTGAAAACCTTTTCTATATATTTTGAAAATCAAATAGACAAGCGGACCTTTATTTCGTATTCATTAGAATAAAATAATCTGCAAAAGACTATCATTACGTGGAAATAATTTCAAACATTTAGTCTCGCTCAATAGTAGATGTCTCATTTATTATCATTTTGTTGAAGAATGTCACATTCCTGTGAAACCCGCCAGACATTAACTTTTGTAATGTATAATTGGTGACAACAAACATATTATTTCATGGAACAAGTTTAAATCGTTATTGTTTACTACTGTGTTGCAATAATTTCTCTTGAATAACAGTATTTGCAGAGTTGAGTACTATTTTATTCTTGCACACATATTACCGTCATGGTAAATTTTTTCTTACTTCGAAAATGTTGTTAAATCATAATGACAAGGTAGAAAAATAGGGATGTCAAGGGGGTAGGGTAAAACAATTTTAGAACAAAACAGTTTTGATATTTAATTCTTTAAAGTCGCAGTTGCAAGTAAATCAAAATAAAATAACAGGTTAACTATATAAGTTAAGGGGTGTTTTCGAGTCAAACCAATATATATGTATGTAATATTTTTGTTATCGGCATCCAGTTATTACAACCAATGTTAACGTTATATTCCTTTTAGCATGGTAGATTTTTTTTTATACATTTGATCGGTTTAAGCTTCCAGTGCACCTCGAATTTTAAGAAGGGTTCGTGTTGCTGAGTTTCTTATTTTCTATGTTTTTTCTATGAAGGTTTGGTACCATTAAAACGTTTAATCCCGCTGCAAATGTTTACACCTGTCCTAAGTCAGGAATCTGTTGTACAGTAGTTGTCGTTTGTTTATGTAATTGATACGTGTTTCTCGTTTCTCGTTTTTTTTATATAGATTAGACCGTTGGTTTTCCCGTTTGAATGGTTTTACACTAGTAATTTTGGGGCCCTTTATAGCGTGTTGTTCGGTGTGAGCCAAGGCTCCGTGTTGAAGGCCGTACATTGACCTATAATGGTGTACTTTTTTAAATTGTTATTTGGATGGAGAGTTGTCTTATTGGCACTCACATCACATCTTCCTATATCTATTTGTTGTATGAACTGTTGTTTGCCTTACAAACTATTATTGTTTTTTGTCATGAACTTGTCATTTTATTATTCGACATATGCTTTGATTGCCTTTGGTATCTTTCGCTTATATGTTAGAACTATCTCTTTATGAATATGTTTGAAGTGATTTGTAAGTGAAAATGATCATAAATTGATATTTTAAAATGCAAAAAATATGTTACAATATCCCTCACTGAACAGAATCTACTACGTATAAAACGAAATCAAAGATACTTTCATTTTTTTATAAATGAGGACGTGAATGCACAAATACCATGCAATTTGTTTT
Source organism: Mytilus trossulus (assembly GCF_036588685.1). Lineage (NCBI taxonomy): Eukaryota > Metazoa > Mollusca > Bivalvia > Mytilida > Mytilidae > Mytilus > Mytilus trossulus. Next base: position 66,605,070 of record NC_086386.1, read on the forward strand.
ACTTAAGCATGACACTGAAAAAGAAAATGGGCAATGTGTCAAGGAGACAACAACCGGACGCAAGAGTAGATAATAACAAAAGGCCACCAATTGGTCCTGAACGCAGCGAGAAAATGCAGCACCCGCCAAACCTCTAGCCAATGTAGAATAAAGAAACACACAGCAATACGCACAGTAAAATTCAGTTCAAAAGAAGAACGAGCCCGATGTCAGAAAAGGTAACAAAAGAAAGGTCTCTTATGGAGAGTTGTCTCATTGGCAATCATACAACATCTTTTTTTTTTTATATAAGCAAAATAACAATGATACATAAATAAACAAAGCACTATTTGCAGTTACTGACATCATCAATTAAATCTGATTAAAGAATATGTCTTCATCATATGAATGCATGTTAAGAGTATGTTTAAAACAATCTTGTATTACTTTGTATAGAACTATTTTGTTACATTTATTTAAAAACAAATCTACATAAAATAATGCAGATTCTAGAACAATTTAGTTTGCTGTTTATATAATTTTAATGCAATTTTGAAATGTCTTTTTGTAAAAACCAATGATAACGATGTTCAAAATTAAATCACACAACTGAAGGGTCAAGTGTTTACCGCAGATGATGTCGTCTAAAATTGACAATTATTTCAATACATAGCTATGAACACCACATATTGCAAGGGCTGTCAGTGACCTAATATGGTATATACACGGTCAGTTAATATTGGGTTAGAATCCTCGTGTTAAGTTTCAGATAGACTGTGTAATATATATATACTTTGGTTATCTGATACTCGGGAAAATGTTCAAACGACTAAACAAACTTTAAGTATTTGGAAATATTCTGTCTTATGTTAACAATGATAAATCTTGTAAACACGGTGTATTATATACATTGGACAATGAGCTTAATTCTTTGAAATCTGTAGAAGATGGAATATTGTAATATATATACCTGACGACAAACTTTCTATTCTCCGTACCGTCCTATATTCTATAAGAGAGAACTGGGGTAGTTCCACATTATCTATCCCATACACTGATGATCTACCGTCTTTCCAGTTCAAGTTTAAATCATGCATATCATAGCCATCTATTGATATAAAAAAAAATAGAATTTAATGAAATAAAATGATGAATTTCAACTGAAATGTCCTTTTATCAAGCATGACTCTTTAGACACACACGAATTTGGAACGTTTATTATTTATCAAAGGAATTTTTTTATTATGTTCGTGAAATGAAAATAAAACAAAAAAGGAGACAGCTCATAGTCCTGTTTCCACAGTTATATAGAAATAACGAGTTCAATGTCGCCCTTGGGAACGCCAAACATCATTTGTCTAAAAACAAAATGCACATCAGCATTATATATGAAGCCTTTGTAAAAACAAATACGCAAGAAGAGAATCAATCAGGTAGGATTATCATTTAAGGGCAATAACTCCTAGTAAAAAAAAATTTCGATCCTTTTACAAAGCTTTCAAGAAAATAAACCTTTTATAGCTGACTATACGGCATGGGCTCTGCTCATTGTTAAAGGCCGTACGGTGACCTATAGTTGTTAATTTCTGTGTCATTTGGTCTCTTGTATAGAGTTGTCTCATTGGCAAACATACCACGTCTTCATTTTTATAAACACGAACACTGATTGCAAAAATTGGCTTTCAAGGGCAATTAAACAGGTAAAAAGAAAGTAAAATCCCCAAAATATTGAACTCAGAGGAAAATTCAAAACGGAAAAACCCTAATCAGATGGCAAAATTAAAACTCAAATACATCAAAAGAATGAATAACAACTGTCATATTCCTGACTTGGATCAAAGACACCTGAAGATTTTTGTAGATCTTGTCTTAGTGATTATATTTCTGTCTTTTAGCAATTTACAAGACAAAATCTAAAATGAGTGGTAAAAATTTGTCGCTCGATGATATCCTGTCACTGAATATCAATATATAAAGATTATACTTGAAATAAAAGATCGGCAATGTAAGTCGTAATTGTTTAGGGTAATAATGGCCAAGACACATACCAAAATAAAAGTTTGAATCATCTAAGGGAATGTTATCAAACCTATGTTTTAAATAGGTTTGATTGACGTGTTCTTAAATTTAAACACGATTTTAACTGGATTATCTTTTAAATTGCCATCAATTTAAAATTTATTGAAATCATATAAATTCTTAAGTGTCATATAATTAACTAAGACTATTGTTCTGCACAGCTACAGATTTCTTGCTTTCTAATGCATAATGGATGGAAAAACTATGTGTTCTGAACAACCGGACGAAAATAAAACCTACTAGCTCTTATAGCCTTAACGCAAACCTGTTCTAAACATCTTGACTGAAAACTATCAGTTTGAGACAGTTGCTACTTAACACGAGTATTTACTCATTGAGGACTTCGTAACGATGACACATAGTTGCTTACACTCATTTCGTTTCGTTTTTCGTAAAGGGTAGATTCGTTAGTCATCATACCACATATCTTTATTTGTTCATTTATTTTGTATTGCAATGAAAATAATTTTGTATAACTATTTTGTAGTTATGAAGTACATACATATGTAACATAGTGCATAACAGAGAAGATTGAGATCAAAATACGTTAACTAGCGTTTTCGTTACTCGAACATGTAAAGCTGCAAACCAAATTTATTACTGCCAACGCTATTCATTATGCAAATTCAATCTCAAGAAATGAATGTAAAATATATCTTTATGACATCTGAAGTCTTGAGGAAGGCAAAAAAGTAAATGTTATCATGGGACCAATTTATCAGAAAACATTAGTGATAAGGTTTAGAGAAGTACAATAGCTCGGAGCCAACCAATCTATTAGGTTAAAATTGTACGAGTCTGATGTATTATATTTATACTTGTCTGAACATAAAAGCTAATATACATTGTACCTTACATAACTGGTCATCAAATGATTGTGGACTTTACGAGATAATACATCATATTGGATAAATGCAAGTGTCTATACAATATCAACGATGAGAAATTACTACAAAATATTCAACCTGTTCTCCAGATAACTTTGTATAATTTTAAAAACCAGATGCTCCGCAGGGCGCAGCTTTAAACGACCCCAGAGGGCGAACCCTGAACGGTTTGGGTTAGTATGGACACAACATTCAAACTGGATACTGCTCTGAATTTGAATTGTGATTATATAGTTGACACAGCATAGGTTTCCGACACAGAATGAATGTGGTCTAATGAACTTAAAATGTTTTTTTTTGCTTTTGAGCAATTCAGTATGCTGTTGAATATTAATCCTTTAATATTTGAAGAAATTTTCTTTTTCATTTCTGAAAATCTGAAATAAGAAAAATTGTACCTCACCAATTTTTTTCACCTCCCCCTTTCCCTTATTCCAAAAATGATCTCAATTCAAATTTCTCATGGAGTTTTCAACAATAACTACTCATTTAAATACATCATAAAATATAAAATGTCATACAGTCATGATTTAACTACTATTCTGGACAAAGAAAGATAACTTCAATGCAACATTTTATATTGGCAAATTTCCAATGAAGTTCATTCAACTAAAGTTTTTGGTAAATTTTTAATGGAATTTATTAATAATAAGGTTTTTGGCATATTTCCAATATACATAATTTAAAAGCAGTTTAGGTGAGATATTAAAATGAGTTTCAATTACCAACCTTACACTGCTTTTAAATTATGTTTTGTACTTAAGTAATTGTCCATTAACCTGGAAACCCTTTTCCCCCTTTTTTGCACCTTATTCCTCAACAGTTTGAGCTATAAATCCCAAAGACAATTCTTACCATCCCTTTGTGGTATTCCAATATCTAAAATCTAAATACATGGTTATATTCATCATATCAAAGAACCCCAAGAGTTCAATTTTTGATGTAATCAAATAAAGTTCAATTTTGGACCCTTTAGACCTCAATGTGAACCAATTTGATAAGCGGTCCTAAATATTAAAAATCTAAATACATGGTTAGATTCAGCATATTGAAAAACCCCACATATTCAATTTTTGTTGAAATCAAACAAAGTTTAATTTTGGACCCCGATTTGGACCAATTTCAAAACTGGACCCATAATAAAAAAAATAAGTACATGTTTAGATTCAATATATCAAAGAACCCCAAGAATTTAATTTTTGTTAAAATCAAACTAAGTTTAATTTTGGACCCTTTGGACCTTAATGTAGACCAATTTGAAAACGGGACCAAAAATTAAGAATCTAAATACACGGTTAGATTCGGTATACCAGAGAACCTCAATAGTTCAATTTTTGATAAAATCAAACAAAGTTTAATTTTGGGCCCTTTTGGCCCCTAATTCGTTGGGACCAAAACTCCCGAAATCAATCCCAACCTTCCTTTTATGGTCATTAACCTTGTGTTTAAATTTCATAGATTTCTATATTCTTATACTAATGTTATGGTGCGAAAACCAAGAAAATGCTTATTTTGGCCCTTTTTGGCCCCTAATTCCTAAACTGTTGGGACCTCAACTCCCAAAATCAATTTTAACCTTCCTTTTGTGGTCATAAACCTTGTGTTTAAATTTCATTGATTTCTATTTACTTATACTAAAGTTATAGTGCGAAAACCAAAATTATTCGGACGACGACGACGACGATGACGACGACGACGCAGACGACGAAGCCAACGTGATACCAAAATACGACCAAAAAATTAAATTTTTGCGGTCGTATAATAATAAAAAAAGTAAAGATTTTTTGTGATTTTTTTAGGGCAGCAGAATATACCAACGAGACAATATTATTATTCAAAGAAAAATAGACCATACCATTTCATTACTACCAGTAAAAAAAGGATGGTCGAAATATAACGTACTTCAACTTTAGTCTTCGTTACTTAGTTGAAAATTCATTTTTCTAATTCAACTTGTCATAAGCCGAATATTCCTCCGAGCTTGAAAACTGTAATCAGGAGGACACTTCGGAATATAATACAATAAGTGTTATGCAAATACATGCCATTGATTCGAATTGCTAAAAAAAAATGGCTGAGCCTATCGAAATTAAAACAAATTATGACAATGATCTATTGACGATGACAGAAACTCATTCAACATTGGTGGAGATTATTTGACGATGGCGATGCGCCAAAATACAACAATCATTTCTAAAGAATCCGGATTCATAAGACTCATCAGTGACGCTCAGGACTAAATAGTTAAAACAAATACAAAGTTGAAGAGAAGAACCATTGAAATCAAATACCTTATCTCTCTCATTTCCTCTCAGGGTTTGGCAATGTTTCTTTTATTATTATATTCGTTGTTAAATCAGTTGTTTGATTTTGAATATTTTGAACTCGTTGATTACTGTCAAAAATTGTTGAAATGTATAATATTTATAGAAACTTATATACATTCGTATCGCATCACTTTATATTTGAACTTAATTGCACCCTCGATCTTTCTTCGATCCATAGCATTGTTTATAAGAATCATTTTTCCTGACAAATTTCAATTTGGATATAAAAGACTTGACCGGAAATGAAACAATCTCATCATTCGATTTATCATCCTTTTGTAGTATAATCGGGGTAACTAGATTATCTCATGCTTAAGAACATTTGCACCATTCTATTGATCTTATGACACTTATACATACCTAAAAGAACGGTCTATCTCTTACTTATGTATTTAGCAATATGGTTAACTGTATGATCTGCAGCGCGTTTTATCTGGTAAATTTCTTTTTTGTCAAAATTGTCTTTAAGATTAATACAAGTACGAAATTCCTCGATCGCAAATTTTAAAAATGTAAACATAAAATCAAGTTTAAAATATAATTAAAAAGAGATATAATTTACACGTCAATAATCAATCAGAATAAAGACAGAAATAACCGACAAATAAAAGCAAAAGTACATATGTTAAAAAGTCATAAAGCGATTGAGAAAAAAAACTAAAAAATCATACTGATTTCTCTAATAAAAAATCCTAATCGCAAGAAGTTGCTGAAAAATACAAGATTATAGTTTTACATTTTCTATGCATATTTTTAAAAGCGTAATGAAGATTTTAAAGCTTTGGCGAGGAAACCCATTCCAAGGACAAAAACAAAGTATCTTGTCATAATTTCTCGAATTATAATAAGCAAATTATTAAAAAAAAAACAACGAAGCTTAATCATATACACAGATTTAAGCACTATAGAAATCTTCAAAGAATTTTCAAAAAAATATCAAAGATACCAGGTTTATAAACGTGTACGCCAGACGCGTTTCGTCTTTAAGATACTCATCAGTGACGCTCGAATAATAAAAAAAATTAACTACGAAGTTGAAATGCATTTAAGACCCAAAATCACGAAAGCTTTTTCTAAATACAGCTTATTAGAAAGAGACTTCTTTAGTTTGTAATCTTGGTTTTCCAACAATATACGTCCTTCAACCGTTTCGACAAAATATCTATATCCACAAAAGAATGACATCATTCATGCATTTATTGACTTGCTCGTCGGTTGGTAAAAAAACATAGCACCTTTCGACAGTATTGTTTTTTCATAATGCTGTCGATACCATTTGAAGTAGAATGATAAAGTTACTTACAATATCTTCAAAATATAGATAATTTACCTGATTCATACACTTTTTATGACAGCTATTTATGTTGTGTTTCAGCTTTCCCTTTTTTTGCACTAATATAGGTAACAAAAGAACAGCGAGTCAATCATGACTTTTCATTTATTATTTAAGAAAGTGGACGACATTTTTTTCCTTCATATTCAGCATTTAATGGCGATCACAAAATTGTACGTTTTTATAATATAAACATAAAAATAAAACGTACAGCAACATTTTCATGGAGAGAAAAAAATGCAAAAAAAAAATAATATATCTGTACTATAAAAAGTAACATCCGTAAAACAGATTAATTCAATTAATACAATTAATTTAAGCTTTGTATACGAACGTTTAAAGTACAACCCTATTTTACCAGTTTTAGTTGGCGCAATTGAATGTATAAGCAATTGAAAAACAAAGGTCATGATACTACCAATTTAGGCAATTTGCTTAATTATAGATCAGTTCAATCAAAAATACCTCCATATTAAAATGACCAGTCAGGTCTAATAGTTTCTACATCATATACCATATACTCGATTGAGAACAACTTTTCCGACAAAATTGTTGATTTCACCGTAGCAATAGTATTTTGTTGTCCTTTCGGTATCATTTGTTCCCTTTTCCTAAGCATATGGTTGTTAATGACTAATACCGAAACTTTTCATAAAACAATACTGGTGATTAGCGTGAATATTTACGCTTTACACCAGAAAAGAAACTTCTGTAATAGATTTCAGAATTTTGCGTCGAACAAATAAATCTATACGTGTTGTTCTCATTTTGTATGATTATTAGCGAAGAGTCTCAATTGAAAGATTATGAGTAAAAGAACCGCGGATATGGAATTCGAAGCTAGTTAACATTGACTGTTTTAACTATCCTAGACGTTCATATATCTATCTTAATTTAGTGACCGAGATTTGTTCTCATTTCAGTTAAATTAAAGAAATGTATAAACCTATTGCATGTAGAACTGATAGACATTTAACAGAAAATGATAGTACAAACGGGATGTCTTCAGAGAAATCAATCATTGCAAACGGCTCAGATATGTTACGTAAGGTTGACGGCTGAAGATAACTCATTTAATCTTAAATGTTCAATTCATCACAGAAAGAGTCTTGTTCAAACACTACACAAATAGAACCAATGTCTCAGATTCCAGCTTATCTCTATTCACGATTGTTATAAATTACTAACAATTTCCGATCAAAGGAAATCTCCAGTGAGTCTTTGTTTCTCATAAAGTTCAGTACTTTTCAAGGAGATAAACATGAATTTTAGCTAAATTATGATTATTAACTCAATCCCAGTCTTCTTATATTGAGTTTGCAATAACTTATATAAATCCAAACTAACCAATAATAACAAGCAATTTTGTAAAAACTAATGTTCATATTCATTTTTTTCTGTCAATATATTGAATAGCAGTGAAAAATAACATTATGTAAGAAAGGTTATATTCAAATATTATTTAAATTATGTCATTGCAAGAGAAAGTTAAATAGCATGATCCACTGGGAAAAACCCCGAAAATCATTTTGTTTGGTTGTCGATGAACAAACCTAAACAATGTAAATAAACTCATCAAAGATACCAGGATTGAAATTTCGTAAATACGCCAAACGCGCTTTTTGTCTACAAAGACTCATCAGTGACGCACGAACAAACAAATCTTAAAAAGCCAAATAAAGTACGAAGGGTAAGATCATTGAGATAAAAGATAACGTGTGAACACAACGATCAGGATATAAGATATACCACTTAGTTTCAACATTTTTTGTATTCATAAAAAAACGTTAAATGGCTTTGATACAAGAGATATTTCTAGAATAACAAATGAAAGCGGATAATTCAATATGAAATAACTGCAATTAGATAACATACAAAACAATATAAATAATGGAAATGATAACTTATTTTCTGTATATTAACTTGAAACGACTTATCTATATAATGTTTTCAAAAGTGCAATCAATTTTCACTTTTCATGTTTTATCCCGCAAAAAATCAATTGATGGTTTTCTTTTCTATAATCTACTTATATGAAAATTGTAAAATTGTGAAGAAAAAATAAAATGATTGCGCTGTTTTATTTCTTTGCATCACGATAAATTCTCCATCTTAAAATTATTGTTTTAAAAGTTTTTATATTATTTGGTTTCCTGATGACGTTGCTTAGTTTCAAATGGCTTGAATGAGTAATAGAATCGACAACGTCTTTAAACAAGGTGAAACAAATATACACGGAAAATCAGATCGAAGACAGATGGCATCATAAGTTACTGAAACTAGGTCGATGAAAAATAATTCTATAGGATAGCCTCGGATACAGATAACTAGATCATAAACGGTGAAAGTCTAAATTGAAATTTTGTTTATTAATACAAATATCTTATGCCTAATCCTTATTGTGTACTGAATTCGTTTTATTTACATTAGTTCATATGTTGAAAAAGTGAAATCGTACGGTTATGGTCACTTTACAGAATTAACATACCACCTGTTATTGTAAAACGGCATTCCATTGGTACTTTCTACTTAGGAGATAATTGTATTGTATTGTAAGCCCCAACGGCACCAATTGATGTTGTCGGAACATAAAATTCAAATTTTTTATCTCCATTATAATGAAGATGATTGTAACAACGTTAAATCATACATTTAAAATCTGTCAAATGTCGCTTGCGCTTGCGCGTATTTTTCATAGTATCAATTGTGAACTGATTCCATGAGAGTTAGTGACGTTATCCAATCATAATGAACGTAACAAATGTTATTAGAAATACAAGTTCAAACGTATACTAGTAATGGGAAGATAATGTGATACTTACAACTTTCTATCTCCACCGTACAGTTCTGTATATCTAGAGGGTAGTTATGTAAATCCATCATACATGCAAGAGTTGATGTGAACCTGTCGATATATGAAGTTTTAGGTATGTAAATTGCTGGCAGTTGACTGTTGTCGGACCATTTAGTACGTGTCTTGATTTGTGTATTATTATCATAAAACAATGTCCCCATGACACATTGTCTGTACAGAAAATGTTCGCAGACAATATTTTAAATGAAATACTCTCCAGTAAAAAAAAATATATGAAGAGGGGTCTGTCCCTATGACATGCTGTCAAGTTCTTCTGGACAATAGTTCACTGTGGAATACCGCCCCTAACTAAGCATATTTCATATATCAAACAAACATATATTTCATCATGTAATGATTTCAAATTTGTCAAATATTTAAAGTACTGACTATAACTTTAACTTTACATCAAGTCAACTGCCAGATTTGGATTGGTTAATACGACAATGATTATGTACTATATCACATGACTAAACGGCTCCGCCTCGGTTTAGTTTTACAACGTTTCCTCGTTATGCCAATCTGCTCTAGCACTACCTAAGCTATGTTTAATCTTTGTAATACTATATGTGTGTTATCATCAATAAAAAAAACCACTTATTGATATCATTGTCATTGTCTAAAATGTTATTTTATGTAACCTCTCTTTTATGAGACAAATTTTCATGACAATCCATAAATAATCTTTTGTCTGAATGTACAGAAAATATTCCTTTAAATAACATCCCTCAAACAAAATAAATTGTCATTATTGTCACTTATTGAAAAATTGTCAAATAAAGACAGAGTTTTAAATATCAGACATAAACTTAGATAGGACAGTTTTAAAACAAAACTTAAACCTGAAACATTTGTAAGTTTTGATGCAATTGACTTCTAAAGAGCAATTCAATCGACAAAATGAATGAATGCGAAGAAAAAAAGAATGTGCAATAAAAAGACACTGAAAGACAGATAGTCATTATGAATAATGATATTATCAAATAAAACATAATTTGCAGCACATAGATCGTTAACAGTGTCTAAGATCCAAATATGAAAAACACCTAAGAACTAAAGTCCATTACCTATGAGTATGTAGAAATACCTAACTCGACTACTTTCAGTTTGTTTGGTTGAAACCCCATGGCAAGGTAAAAAAACAAACTTCAGACTTATCATGATTACCAAGCATTCCCTTGTTTTCAAGGACAATCAATATGAATCGTCTACTTTTGATCCATTTCTGTATCTACATTAACCAATTTGTTTATTAGTAAATTTATTGTTTTAACAATCATAAACATAAAACACTTGTTAATAAACATACAACAACCCATTCACCCATTACTTAACAGGAATCTTAAAACAGATACATTAAATTAGTTTACATGTGAACAATTTGTTTTTTGTACACATTTTTTTTTTATCAGTAAACATTAATTTACATCACATAAACTGAAGTACATATGTTGTACAATATTCAAACTGAAGGAAGGCCTTTATACCAATAACTCATTCAAATTGACATCAGCACCATGTGTTACTATCGTCAAAACCGTTCATTTTCTCTCTTGGTTTGTAATGAATTCTCAATTAGTGTACCCTTTGTAGTTTATTGTTTTTTTCATCAGACACAGTGGTATGGAACTCGATGTCATCAGCTTCCGTCAGTTCTTAATGGAAACAATCCGGTTTGAATCAATGATGCACAATACTCGGAGGACTTAACATGCAGCTTAATCTTTGGTCTTATCTTTGGTTATTTCACATTTAGATAATTGCAATATTATACTTTTTGGAATTTCACAAACTGATTTACATAAATTGCAACGTATACAGAATATGTGTGCCATACTTGTGTTAAACCGTTCTAAGTATGACAGTGCCAAACAGGCATTGTTTGACTTACACTGGCTTCCGATCAAAGCCAGAATTACATTTAAAATCTTAACATATATGTACAACTGTCATGTAGGTAATGCACTGTCATATTTGATCAATTTGTTAAATCCTCAAGTGTTGAAACGTTCATTAAGGTCGTCAGAGTCATCTATTGGTTGTTATGCAGTCCCATATAACAAAAAGAAAACTTTTTCAGATAGAAGCTTTAGTACTATTGGGCCAAAATTGTGGAATGAACTAGGTACAAATGTAAGAAACTCTGAATCTTTGGATATTTTTAAATGTCGGTTTAAAACATTGTATTTCGAAAATTATTTGGAACTTTTCTGACTTTTTTCTTGTGTATCACAGTATAAATTTTCAATTTTTGGTATTGTACATACATATTGTATTTTTGTTTAGTATTTTTGTATTTTATATGTCATTTATGTACAACGCCATTGAATACATATTGTATATGTAGAAATAGGCGTTTAATTAAGTTTTCATGTTTCATGTAATCCGATTGTTACTGTAATCAGTATGATGACCTTGTGTCAATGTTCGAAACAAAACCTTTGAATATTAATACTGCCATATTCTGATCAACATCTTTCTTTTTAATATAAATCATTTTTCTGTATGTAATTATATGCAGATTCAGATTCCTTGAAGTATAAATAAGGATGAATTTCTCAAAAATTCAGTGACAAATCACATCTATTCCATATTTTGTTTACATTTGGGAATTTCATTTCAAAAGACAACAGATCTGGATAGAGTAAGTTTACATAGCAGTTTTACTTGTGTTGAAAGTCATCAGATATTGAGTAGTTCGTGCCGATCGGCAAGAGTATCCAAAGATAAAAGTATGCAAATAGTAGAATGTAGAATAAATGAATATTTAATAAGGCCTCCCTACAACATTAACAGATACGTAGGATGGGATAAGCTATGAATCATGAAAGTATCTACATTTAAGAAGAATGTTTATCGTAGTTTTTCATAATTATTTGTATGTAGGGAGACATCAAATTAATACACATAAAAGAATAAGTGAATGTCGCAAATGTGTTACAAATTAAAACACAATCTGCATAAATCAAACCTGACAAGTTACTTTCTATAACAAATTTAGAGTTAGTTAAAACAAGAACATACATAACATAGCTTTCAAAGTTGTGGTACAAAGATAATAAACGAGAATGATGGTTGAATCAAGTATAGATAATGAAATCAATATCAAAAGGGTTTATACAGATGGATAAGGTAATGAAATATTTGCCCCAAGATTATCAAGATTAGATTGTGTTGATAAAAAATAGTTTATAACAATGAATTATGTTTTTTATAAGACATGCTATTAAGCGTCCCACCACTCATGTTAGAATGTACAATAATAGTTCAATAGTGGTACCACCAAAAAATCATAACGACTTCAAAGTGAAACATGTGGAAAATCTACTGAATCTTAGTTCGGAAAATTTGATTCAAGAGTTGTTCACTTAACAATTTGTTTCGGATATACAGCCAAAAGGTTAGAATAAACTCTGACCATTATAGTTGCAATCGATAAAACATAAGTTGAGGCCTCATCAAATGAATCGTATATTATCCTTGTAACAACAGTTCGTGTCTTCAGTTTATGTTCTTACCTCATTCCATAAACAACAGATCCATTATCATGTAATCGAATCATCTTATTTTTCTCTGTTATATCGTGCAGAAAAGAGTTTTTATCATTTGCAAAGAATGTATCTGGAACCCAGATTTTCTCAGCAAATTCGCCAGTGAGTGTCATGCTTGATACATCGTAACTGTCAAAGGATAGTCGGTCATCTAACCAATACTGGTTCAAATGGATTGTTATAGTGTAATCCTAAAACATCAAAATATTATATTATATTAACTGTTGTGTAATAAAATAAATCATTTGCGTTTTCTGTCTAAAATAAAGGACATGTAGTCATGTTGTGCACATAGTACTTTTGTACAATATAGCACAAAAAAGGTAAAACAATTCTTAAAATTTATTCTGATTGAAAAGGGAAATACAGTAGCTTCCGTCTGTCAAGTTTCAAGTCTATGAAGTTAGATTTATTAGTTCAGACATGAGATGCTACAAACAAACACGGATTAAGAAACTAAATAGTAAAATATTTCATAAAGGAAACAGCAAATCATATCCGGTTTGACAAACATTGGAGTATGCATGCACAGCATAGTACTCTAGAACACATCCACCAGAACAAAACATACAAAAAGGAAATGGTACACAAAAGAGCAGCTCAATTTTAGATACAGCATTAATGGCATAAACAATTAGAATATAAGGTAGGGTAAATAATAAAAATGTAAGGTAGGGTAAACAATAAAAATGTAAGTTAGGGTAAACAATTAAAATATAAGGTAGGGTAAACAATAAAAATGTAAGGTAGGGTAAACAATTAGAATATAAGGTAGAGTAAACTATTAAAATATAAGGTAGGGTAAAAAATTTAAATATAAGGTTTGGTAAACTATTAAAATATAAGGTAGGGTAAAAAATTAAAATATAAGGTAGGGTAAACAATTTAAATGTAATGTAGGGTAAACAATTAAAATGTAAGGTAGCGTAAACAATTGAAATATAAGGTAGGGTAAACAATTAAAATATAAGGTAGATTAAACAATTAAAATATAAGGTATGGTAAACAATTAAAATCTAAGGTAGGGCAAACAATTAAAGTATAAGGTAGGGTAAACAATTAAAATATAAGGTAGGTTAAACAATTGAAATATAAGGTAGGGTAAACAATTAAAGTATAAGGTAGGGTAAACAATTAAAATATAAGGTAGGATAAACAATTAAAGTATAAGGTAGGGTAAACAAATAAAATATAAGGTAGAGTTAACATTTGAAATATAAGGTAGGGTAAACAATTGAAATATAAGGTAGGGTTAACAATTAAATATAAGGTAGGATAAACAATTAAAGTATAAGGTAGGGTAAACAATTAAAATATAAGGTAGAGTTAACATTTGAAATATAAGGTAGGGTAAACAATTGAAATATAAGGTAGAATAAACAATTAAAGTATGTGGTAGGGTAAACAATTTAAATATAAGGTAGGGTAAACAATTAAAATGTAAAGTATGCAAACAATAGAAATATAAGGTAGGGTAAACAATTGAAACATAAGGTAGGGTAAACAATAAAAGTATAAAGTAGGCTAAACAATTAAAATATAAGGTAGGTTAAAATATTAAAATATAAGGTAGGGTAAACAATTAAAGTATACGGTAGGGTTAACAATTAAAGTATAAGTTGGGTAAACAATTAAGATATGAGGTAGGGTTAACAATTAAAATATAAGGTAGGGTTAACAATGAAAATGTAAGGTAGGGTAAACAATTAAAATATAAGGTAGGGTTAACAATTAAAATATAAGGTAGGGTTAACAATGAAAATGTAAGGTAGGGTAAACAATTAAAATATAAGGTAGGGTTAACAATTAAAATATAAGGTAGAATAAACAATTAAAAAAAAAAGGTAGGGTAAACAATTAAAGTATATGGTAGGGTAAAAAAATAAAATATAAGGTAGGGTAAACAATTTAAGTATAAGGTAGGGTAAACAATTAAAATATAAGGTAGGGTAAAAAAATAAAATATAAGGTAGGGTTAACCATTTAAGTATAAGGTATTGTAATCAATTAAAGTATAAGTTGGGTAAACAATTAAAATATAAGGTAGAGTAAACAATTGAAATATAAGATAAGGTAAACAATTAAAATATAAGGTAGGGTTAACAATTAAGATATAAGGTTGGGTTAACAATTAAAATGTAAGGTAGGGTAAACAATTAAAATGTAAGGTAGGGTAAACAATTACAATGTAAGGTAGGGTAAACAATTAAAATGTAAAGTAGGGTAAACAATTTAAATATAAGGTAGGGTAAACAATTAAAGTATAAGGTAGGGTAAACAATTAAAATATAAGGTAGAGTAAATAGTTATCAAAAGTACCAGGATTATAATTTTATACGCCAGACGCGCGTTTCGTCTACATAAGACTCATCAGTGACGCTCAGATCAAAAAGTTAAAAAGCCAAACAAATACAAAGTTGAAGAGCATTGAGGACCCAAAATTCCAAAAAGTTGTGCCAAATACGTCTAAGGTAATCTACTCCTGGGGTAAGAAAATCCTTAGTTTTTCGAAAAATTCAAAATTTTGTTACCAGAAAATTTATAAAAATGACCATATAATTGATATTCATGTCAACACCGGAGTGCTGACTACTGGGCTGGTGATACCCTCGGGGACGAAACGTCCACCAGCAGTGGCATCGACCCAGTGGTGTAAATAGTTATCAAAAGTACCAGGATTATAATTTTATACGCCAGACGCGCGTTTCGTCTACATAAGACTCATCAGTGACGCTCAGATCAAAAAGTTAAAAAGCCAAACAAATACAAAGTTGAAGAGCATTGAGGACCCAAAATTCCAAAAAGTTGTGCCAAATACGTCTAAGGTAATCTACTCCTGGGGTAAGAAAATCCTTAGTTTTTCGAAAAATTCAAAATTTTGTTACCAGAAAATTTATAAAAATGACCATATAATTGATATTCATGTCAACACCGGAGTGCTGACTACTGGGCTGGTGATACCCTCGGGGACGAAACGTCCACCAGCAGTGGCATCGACCCAGTGGTGTAAATAGTTATCAAAAGTACCAGGATTATAATTTTATACGCCAGACGCGCGTTTCGTCTACATAAGACTCATCAGTGACGCTCAGATCAAAAAGTTAAAAAGCCAAACAAATACAAAGTTGAAGAGCATTGAGGACCCAAAATTCCAAAAAGTTGTGCCAAATACGTCTAAGGTAATCTACTCCTGGGGTAAGAAAATCCTTAGTTTTTCGAAAAATTCAAAATTTTGTTACCAGAAAATTTATAAAAACATTTGAAATATAAGGTAGGGTAAACAATTGAAATATAAGGTAGAATAAACAATTAAAGTATAAGGTAGGGTAAACAATTTAAATATAAGGTAGGGTAAACAATTAAAATGTAAAGTATGTAAACAATTGAAATATAAGGTAGTGTAAACAATTGAAATATAAGGTAGGGTAAACAATTAAAGTATAAAGTAGGCCAACAATTAAAATATAAGGTAGGTTAAAATATTAAAATATAAGATAGGGTAAACAATTAAAGTATACGGTAGGGTTAACAATTAAAGTATAAGTTGGGTAAACAATTAAGATATGAGGTAGGGTTAACAATTAAAATATAAGGTAGGGTTAACAATGAAAATGTAAGGTAGGGTAAACAATTAAAATATAAGGTAGGGTTAACAATTAAAATATAAGGTAGGGTTAACAATGAAAATGTAAGGTAGGGTAAACAATTAAAATATAAGGTAGGGTTAACAATTAAAATATAAGGTAGGGTTAACAATGAAAATGTAAGGTAGAGTAAACAATTAAAATGTAAGGTAGGGTAAACAATCAAAACATAAGGTAGGGTAAACAATTAAAATATAAGGTAGGGTAAACAATTAAAATATAAGGTAGGGTAAACAATTAAAATATAAGGTAGGGTAAACTATTAGAGTATAAGGTAGAATAAACAATTAAAGTATAAGGTAGGGTAAACAATTTAAATATAAGGTAGGGTAAACAATTAAAATATAAGGTAGAATAAACAATTAAAATATAAGGTAGGGTAAACAATTAAAGTATATGGTAGGGTAAAAAATTAAAATAATAAGGTAGGGTAAACAATTTAAGTATAAGGTAGGGTAAACAATTAAAATATAAGGTAGGGTAAAAAATAAAATATAAGGTAGGGTTAACCATTTAAGTATAAGGTATGGTAATCAATTAAAGTATAAGTTGGGTAAACAATTAAAATATAAGGTAGAGTAAACAATTGAAATATAAGGTAAGGTAAACAATTAAAATATAAGGTAGGGTTAACAATTAAAATATAAGGTTGGGTTAACAATTAAAATGTAAGGTAGGGTTAACAATTAAAATGTAAGGTAGGGTAAACAATTACAATGTAAGGTAGGGTAAACAATTAAAATGTAAAGTAGGGTAAACAATTAAAATGTAAAGCCTCGGTCACACCTTACCGGATAGCGCGAACGGACGCCTAACGGATAACTTTTTTTCAATCCGTTGAAGTCCGTTAGACGTCCGTCCATATCCGTTGCATGTCCGTTAAGCGTCCGTTTTATCCGTTTCATGTCCGTTAAGCGTCCGTTTCATCCGTTGACGTCCGTTCTGTCCGGTGGAAAATTTTGAGCATGTTCAAAACTTTGAACGGACGTCTAACGGATAAAATGTCCGTTGAACATCCGTTAGACGTCCGTTAGGCGTCCGTTTTGTACGGTACTCGTCCGTTTCGTTTCCGTTTTGTATCCGTTACGTGTCCGTTATACATCCGTTGGAGGTCTGGCAGATAAATTCACCAACGGACTTCTAACGGACGTCTAACGGATAAAACGAATGTATAACGGATGAGAAACGGACTTCTACCGGACGTATAACGGACAAAACGGATGATGAACGGATCTGAAACGAATAAAATTAATGCCAATTGAAAATTGAAAATTTCTTAAGGTTCATGAATTCTTATTATTCATAATCGATCTTAGAGTAAGGGCACATCTTCACAATCAAGCAGCTGTTAAACTTATTCAGGTCAGACACTGCCCTTTAGCGGCATTTTGAAAAACAAACAAAAAACAGTTACACAGAACTTTGACTCTGGAGGCTCACAAATCAAATAGATTTGCTTTCATTATATTGCATGTTTTTTTCAATTTTGTTTGGTAGTATTTGCATGAATTTTTATGTGATAGTCGGTTAAAAAGCTCACCAGAGCTCATGTTTTGTCTGTTATTATGTATATATATGCCGACTCTAAATAAAATCTATTTACTTAATTACATAACTAAAACTTTTTCAATTATATCAATGCGATTTACATGTATTATTATTGTCGCCTTTAATTTTTTCGTATATCTTGTTTATCCGTTTTATCCGGTACGCTTCCGTTAGGTGTCCGTTTTATGCGGTACTCGTCCGTTGGATGTACGTTCGACGTCCGTTCTGTCCGTTACGTCTCCGTTTCTCGTCCGTTGCATATCCGTTGCATGTCCGTTATGCATTCGTTAGGCGTCCGTTTTAGTTGGTCAGTACATCAACGGACGCCCAACGGATAACAATTTTGTCAACGGACAACTTTTATTTTCATCCGTTAGGCGTCCGTTCGTCTTATCCGGTAAGGTGTGACCGAGGCTTAAGGTAGGGTAAACAATTAAAATGTAAGGTAGGGTAAACAATTAAAATGTAAGGTAGGGTAAACAATTGAAATGTAAGGTAGGGTAAACAATTGAAATATGGGTAGAATAAACAATTAAAATATAAGGTAGGGCAAACAATTAAAATGTTAGGTAGGGTAAACAATTAAAATGTAAAGTAGGGTAAGCAATTGAAATATAAGGTAGGGTAAACAATTGAAATATAAGGTAGGGTAAACAATTAAAATATCAGGTAGGGTAAACAATTAAAAACTTAAAAAAACTGTTAACGACATTATACCGTTTCATCATATACAGTAATTCTTTTAAAATGCAGGTCCCTTGAGATTCAAGTAAATGACGAAGTATAGTGATGTGAACTGTTTTGACTAAGAAAATATTTCTGGTTTAAACTTTATTCAGCAAGCACATCTATTATAATAGCTTGTTTGAATGACATCATTGAATCTTTTTGTTTGAAAAATAAAAATAAGGAAATCTTTCAACGATATCATAATTATAATTTGCCAACAAAGCATTGAACGAGTTCTTGAAGTAATGTCAATCGACTTCTCCCATTCCGATAGTAATATAACTCTTGCCTAAGTATTGCCTCTGTTTGGCTGCACATGACGTAATTTACGCATGCAGTCAGAATGGAGTCGTCTAATCTGATGAATTGTGTAGATATTTTTACGTAACAACCCGTAGGTGGCCTACTGGGGACCTGATCTGAACGTAACAACCCGTAGGTGGCCTACTGGGGACCTGATCTGAACGTAACAACCCGTAGGTGGCCTACTGGGGACCTGATCTGAACGTAACAACCCGTAGGTGGCCTACTGGGGACCTGATATGCCTACGGGAATGCTAGATATCAACTCCCTTTCTAAATATAACATATCCAATGTTAAATTTTCAACTGTCATACCGATCGGCCTACATTGCATTACCTATTAGATAGGTGTTAACTATTTCTCGTCTACATATGCACGAAACAATTGCTACTGGACGTTTAGCAAGCAAAAAGCAAACAATGATTATAATGGTAAATTCTGATTATTCAGATAAATTATGTCCTACATATTTTTAGGTGATGTAATTTTTCAACCTTTCAGACCGGCTGACGTTTCCGTAACAAGTATTTGTCAATTAAAATCTCCTGCCATATGCGTCTCCATTATTTTTACTATCAAACTGATTTCTTTCGGTTCCTATATCAAAACATTGACTATTTGCAGGTTGAAATTTGTCAGACTTAATTTGCTTTGAAAATGCCAAAAATAATCTAAATTTCCGTTTAACCATGTGAAATTTACAAATCTTTACTTTTTCGTATCGATCGTTTGTTTCATAAAGTAAACTTAGGACTATGATTATCTATGCACTGAGAAGTAGTTCAACGAAAGTTTAATACAGAGCTCAAAACATCTTCATCATAATTTCATCACGTACATAGATAAAAAAAAAAACACAAAAAAACTAGCAGATACTTATGGCTGCTAGAATGTTTGATGCCATTTTTACATGGAACAGAGCAAACTTGTGAGCCTTTTTTTAATTCTTGTTCTTGTTATTTCAAAATATACCCATAACATTTTGTTTGTAATTTTTATTGTAAAATAAAAGATCGGGGATTAAATCATAGTTTGATTTAGTTTGATTTCTTATTCACCTCTTTTCGCACAAACCATCTGGAATACAGATATAACTTCAAAGTTCACTACAATCAACCACGTTCATACAAACTAATTTGACCTTAGCTATATTGCGTCCAACTTACGACGATTAACAAAATAAGACATACCTATACTTACCATATTTACTTCAGATATAGCGTCAAAGCTCACAACAATCAACTCGATACCGATGTCCAGTCTTTGGCCTACAAAATCCAACAAAAAGTATAAAAATGTGAGTATTTCAGAAATACTACCACTAGTGCATTAACACCACAAATATATTAAAAAATCTTAACAGTAAAGGAAAAAGATATATAAATGAATTCACCCTATATTTATTTAACACCGATATTGTGTTTATTGAGTCTTTACAGAAATAGATTTAATGATTGTAATATACACAAGAAAAAGTTAAGCATCCCTACGTTTTTTCGAATTGACAAACATTACGATAAGGGACCTGGGATCCTGGGACAATTGATGCCATGATTAGTAATGCAGACTGGAAGGATTTTTTTTCATTTCACTTAGAAAACGTCTATTGTAAGTCTGTTAACGTTATACATAGTTCAGTATTAAATATCGGGTGAAACCACCACGTGATTAGTTGCAGGCCTCAATCCTGCGGATTTCCTTATGCAACGTTGCTTCTAACTAACGTTATGTTTTACAGGTGGTTCGGTTGCCTGTACCCGACAGCCTAACGTGCCCCAAATATGCTCTATCTATTTAAATACAGGCTCGTGGCAGACCACGGAAGAGCAGTAACTGCTTCGCCTTGCAGAAATGCAGTAACCACCCTTGCACGATGCGGCCTAACGTTGTCATCCATAAACACAGGTCTTGCAGTTCATGGGTGGTTATAAAAATATGGTACTACTGGCCAAAGAACTTCTCTGATGTACTCATCACCATTAAGATTTCATCTTATAGTGACCAAGTCCAATGTGCTGTCATGAGAGATGCATCCCCATACCATCACAGCGCCTCCATCGTAAGGGACAGTTGCTTTGATGTTCTTAGGAGTATGTGCTGTATTCTAATGTCTCAAAACTCTTAATCTGCCATCTGTTACATGCAGAAGAAACCGGTTCTCGTCTGACCATTAATGGATCTCGCACCAGTTTATCAAGTTTCAACCACAACGAGCTAAGCACCTTGCCAAACGCAGTTGTCGATTTCGGTCAGTTAACATGGGACGCCTTATTACCCTTCTCGACTTCAGTCGAACTGATTTCAACCGGTTCCTCAAGGTTTTGGTTGATAACTGTCTATGAGGTAACCATTGCCTTTAAAAAACAGGACTTATGACAGATTTCAAATACATGCTTTAACGTTGTTTTCTGTCTGTTTCATTAGAATGGAGATAGCAATATTGAATTTTAAGCGCTGACGGCATCAAATGAGGATTTAATGGTCGCAAATACCAGTACGTGCCGCCAGTAAAAAAAAATTACGACCATCAAATTTTTAATTGATGTCATCGGAGCTTAAAATACAATACTGTTATCTCCATATCTCCTAAATATACATTCCTGACAAATGCAAGTAGTTTCTGTCTTGGAACGTGGCGCAATAATGCTGTGGGGCTGAACACGTTTAGCGATATCGTAACTTCTTCCAATACCTCTAGCCAATGTGGAAAAATATAAACCACACAAAAAAACGCTCAGTAAAATTCTGTTTAATTAAAGAAGTCCAAGTCTGATGAACAGAGAAACTAAGCTAAATTATCAACATAAGCCAATATTTGTTTGTTCATGTTAGTACCATGGTACTGAACTGTTGGTTTGAAAGTGTTCTACTTGAAATTGGGCTTAATATGAATTTGTCGGGAAAAAAAAATACTTAAATCAAACTACAATAGATGACTTGAAGAGAGTCTGAGAAAAAGATTAAAAATACCAACTACTCAAGCTGTAATCAGGTAAGTGGTTTTCTAACATATTGAAACGTGTTAAAGTTAAGTTGTTCGTGTTATTTTTTCGTGTGCGCTGTTTATAATTTCTCCATACAGTCGCCTCGTTGAAACATGATTTGTTTCAGTTTAAGTTTCAGCGATTTGAGGTTTTTTTTGTCATTTTTATTGAGTTTAACATAAATAAACTCACCATAGATACCAGGATCAAATTTTGTATAAACCCGTGTCTGTGTTATTTTTGAAAACATCATGTAACAATCATTCATAATAGGAAGGTTCATATCTTTTCAATTAAATGTTGCATACACAACATTTTTTATATTAGATAGTGACCTAGTAGGAATATAAGCTTGTTCTTACACTTGTTGCCTTCCATATTCTTCAATTGATTTCTTGAGTAATAATAACCTACTTTAACATAGACTTTATAAATTTGCTATGGTTTTTACATTTATCTTCGTTCCTTTTGTGTAACTTTTATAGTCGAACGTTCAAAGTTCTTTCCTTAACATATCTTAATATTTGATTACGTAACATCAATTCCCTCATAAACTTGTGGATGCACTTTGTTTATTCATTTTCCAGTGAAATTAGTTTTTGATTTATTGACATTTCGTTTGACAGAAAATCAGTTCCTAATCATGTGCACGATTAACTGCATGCATAATATAATATTTTGTATTTGATTACACTTTGAAATTACTCGTTTGTTTGAAGGATTATTGAGTAAAACAGACGGTTTTTGATCCAATACAGTATATTTACACAAGGTATCAGGAATTTTACAAGGGATAATATAAAATAGATTTTCTGTAAAATTGATATGTAAAATGCCATTAATATATATGATTAAAAAGATTTTACGATAAATGAAAATGAATTTTTGATTGATTAATCACAAAAAGAGGACCTAAATCTCTGAAGAAAATGAAAACCAAAGAAATAAGTGTATTTAACAATAAACTATTGTCTATGCAAATGTCAAAGTTTAATTCGACTTAAATCTGGATATTTTTTTAAATCAGCCAAGACAACCGAAAACACAATTATTTCAAAGGCATATATTTATATAGCGAAGTGGACTAAACACAGTTACATTAATATATAGCGACGTTTTCACTTACCACATGATGCGAGATTTTGACTAACCACAGTCATAGAAAACTTTGCAGAGCTTTGAATAACCACATGCTCTTTATTATATTCTGATATAAGGTTTTTACTAACCACGAGTTTATGAACATGTAGAGAGGTTTTTGTCTATCCAGAGGCATATCAACATGAAGCGAGATTAGAATAAATACAGTCACAATGCCATGTAGTGAGGTTTTAAATAACCAAATGCTTATAACATATGGTGAGATGAGGGTTTGACTAACCAAAGATTTGGTAACAATTAGCGAAGATTAAGAAAATAAGTCACATTACCATGTAGTTAGGTTTTGACTGACCACAAGCAGGCTCTTTGGAAAATGCATGCATGTACAAATAGACCGGTATGGGGGGAAATCGGTAATACCTTCACGCTCTTTAACATGTAGTGAGGTATGACTAACCACTGTCACATCAACGTGTAGGGAATTTTGGGATATTTTGAGATTTTCTGACTTAAGTTTGATGTTTTCTGAAAATCCTTGAAAGATTTCTTATCGGAAAATTTAGGGAAATGGTGACGTTTGGGCATTACAGTGGTATTTTTTTAACTGAAGGCGTTAAAGTAGTCAAGAAATAAAGTTTGCAATCATGTTCAGCTAGTTGAAAAACTTTTTCTTTATTTAAAACACATTTTGCAGTCTAATGCTGTATGTATATCATAAAGCTAAGCGCAGTAAAATCAGTTAAATGATAAATCTTATGTATTCTTCTGCTATATAGACGATGTCCTCTCACAGAACAGGGCGTCAACGATGAGGGAAACCAATAATGTATATCCATATAAGAACCTGTGATGACAAACTGCATGTAAAACTATTAACCCTTTAACCTGGCACAATTGTGTTAATAAAACAACACAAGAAAAAAAACATGGTATACATCAGTTCGAAAGGACTCGTCATTATATTTATTTAAATATAATGGTATTCTATTTGCATTAAACTATAAAATAAATGAAAAAGGCAATAGTTAATTTAATTTAAGATGTATAATGACTAACGGAAGTGGTTTTTAGTTGTCACGTAATACATATCTGACTGCTGTATCTAATCATAGTATCTGGACCATGTGTTATTAGTTGTCGTTTGTCAGTATTTGTTATTTCATTTCTCAAAAGTGTCAGTTTTTGTTGTTATATGTTGCACTGTCTATAGTTTTAGGATATTCGTATTATCCTTTTAAAGCAATATTATACCTCAAAACATACAGACAAAGGAAAATTATCTTAACTCCTTTTTGAATATCAAATATTGCATAAAAAAATGAAAGCCATTGATGTCCAGAAAACCGAGTAAAAAGTAAAATCACAAAAATACTGAACTCCGAGGAAAATCCAAATCGGGAAGTCCCTAATCAAATGGAAAAGTCAATAGCACAAACACATTTAACAATTGGATAACAACAATCGTATTTATGATTTGGGACAGGGATATTTTATGTAGAAAATGGTGGATGGAACCTGGTTTTATAAACAGCTAGACCTCTCACTTATATGACAGTCTTATCAAATTCTTTTGTTTTGACAACGATGTGCGAACAAAACAAATCGACATAAATGGTAAAAAGGTCAAAAATAAAACTTTGTGTTGATTAAGATAGAATGGATGTCTTCCGCCTTTTTGGATTGTAAATTCAACTTTAATAAACCTAACCTAAAACTTTTTTTGGGTAATTTGTTTTTTTCTACTCTGTCATATACGGGGATAAACTCAAATACTTTTCTTCATTCGGTTTAAAGTAAAAAAAAATCCAAGTTTTATAACCCCATCAGTATTTTTTTTCTTTTCTGAAAGCACATTTCTGTACATTAATTTTCATAATGCATCTTAAAAATTCAATAGTTTACTTTTCTTTCTATCACTAAATATTATGTTATTATAGTTAATTTTCCATCAACATGTAATGTGTAAAAAGTTCTGTGTCAGTACTTTTTTTCATTCTTTTGAAAACATAGCATAAAGCAAACTTTATATCTGTTATTATTAACAACTCCTATCGCTATTGATTTGGATCCCTAAATTAGAGACTATAGATACCAAAGGGACATTCAAACTCATTATTACATAAACTGACAAGACTATATCAGAAAAGAAGAAAGAAGTATACCAAAATACATACAACTGGTATCAGTACACACAACCCAATATTGAAAATTAAACACTGAGCAACCCGAACGCCACCAAAAACTGGATGTGCTTGTATGTGCCTCGGGATGGCAAACTAATTCTGCTACACATGTGTAATCACCAATAAGTCTCTTTCGGTAGTTCACATACGGGAAAAGAAACCGGATTGTGGACATTTGGAGCATTTTAACATCAAATGAACAATGTTTGATGCTCAGAATGAGGATGTTTGATTTTGAATTATGTTGTTATTACAACCAACGTAAAATTTGTGTGACTATTGATAATTGAATTGTCTATATTTGTTCTTCTGAAAAAATGATTTACACTGAACTGACCAGGGTTTAGCTATTTGACCACCAATATCAATGTGATATGATTCTTATTAAATTACTGAACGATGCATCGAATCAAACAGGTTTACGAAGCGTATAACTAATTAATGAAAAACACATAAATCACTTTTATATCGACAGATACGACGAAAACTGGACGCAGATTAAATAATAATGAATGACAGATCACCAGTTAAATTATTTTCGTTATAAATATTGAAAACAATGGTCTCATATTGAGATTGATTTCGGCTTTTGGAAGGTGTTTTAGCTTCGGTTTTGTTATACTTGTCATTTATAATAAATTGGTTTACTGAGCGTGAACAATAGATAAACTGCAAAAACAATACGATGAGCGAGAAACTAAGATTTTCAGTTTTGTTTACTGACTCTAATAAATGATATTGAAGTTACAGTTCTGATAAAACAAATCTAGGTCACTAGATAGTTGTTCATATGATGACATGTATCACTAAAAACTCAACATTTACAGTGATAATCAGATTTAGACATACATAATTAACATACCTCCAAAGTTAGGCCTTAAACGGATGTCGTAGCTTTTCAATAAATTATCAAGAGTGGTTGACGTGTTACGAAGCGAAGTCAGACATCCACTGAAATATAAAGAAATTGAGATTGATTAAGATGATAGCACCCTTTCTGGTTTTTTTCTTCAACGAGACAACGTAAATGTTGAAATCAGCACATATTCAGACAATATTTTTATTTATCTCTAAAAGTACTGACTATGATTCGTTTTATTTCATGTTCAAAGAAATGAAGTTTCAATTGACATGGTCTCTGGTGAATAGTTGTCTCATTAGCAATAATAATCCATCAATCTTTCTATTTTCATGTTGTGTTTTTTTTTTATTGAACATATGATATTGATTCCAACCCGTACGACACATGTTTATGAAAGAAGAGAAAAATCCCTTTGTTAACATAAGGGAAAATAATCCAATTGATAAAATGTTTTGACAAAATCAAAATGTAAATGACATGAAACAAACCGTCAAAACCATGTAGCATTTACATTTTGATTACCCCAAATACAATAATAAAATTCATGAACCTGCAACCAATATGACAAAAGTCTGACAATTTTTATAAAGTCTGTACAGAAGCACGGTCTGTAGAACGGATATTTTTTTCGAGGACAGATAGGTCATCATCAACATTACAAGCTTAAGTTATTTTTTTTTATAGATCTAAAAAAGTGCATTTTTTATTTCCGTGTTAAGTATGATAAAAATAAAAAAGAAAGTACAGTGAAAGTATAATAAAGAGAGAGTAAATCATAGCAAGTCGTACAGACAATAGTAAATGATCAATTGTATAGTTTTATGTATGCGCGATGAAAAGTTAAAAAAAGTTAACTATTTTTATCATGTGTTCAGCACACTACATCGCCTCGGATGTCTTGATGGGCGAGGTCGACTTTAGAGTAGGAGGTAATTAATTTGATCACAGTTTGATCAAGACATTTGTCCTTTTCGTATTTTAATATTAAAAAAAAATGGTTGTTTTAATTTTTTGCATATAAGGCAGAACGTCAGATGATAGCCAGGGTTGCCTGTCAAACAATTTATTACCCTGTAAACCAAATTCAATTCACCGCTCAATAAAACGTAACACTAGGTAAATATATGTAGCATTTTTATTTTATCGTCCTGAAAATTAATGACCAGGATGACAAACAACCGGGTAGCATGTTCATACAAACAGAATGAATTTTAACTAGAATTAAGTCAATAGAAAGGAACTCTGTCATCATATTGAATTCATGTCTGCAGGCATTTGTTTAATATAATTATATATATGGCCACAAGTAAACAAAAATTCTGTTAAGTATGAAATTTAAATTAAGATCCATTTTGTTACATCTTGTGATCAAATTTATTTGGCAATCGCCAATGGCAGACAGCAGGGTTAAAGAACATCAGTTTTCGACCTGTTAGTCAAATGCGTTTTGTTTAAATATACTTTTACACTTTTTTGGTCTTTTGGAAAATGTTGTTTGTGCTGTTTTTAGACCCTTTTACAACGAAATTTGTTTTACATGCCCACGTATAAAAATTGCGGTATTTATCCAACGCAATCATAGGTTTGAACGTAGTTTTTAATTTAGACTCGTTTATATTTATTCGTTTGGGCTTGTATCATATTTTCCATCCGGTTTATATGATCCGTTCATCCTAAATAATAATATGGTACTGTAGAATTGTACAATGTATTCAGGAATTCTAACTGATGTATTTTGAGATATACTTTAAGCTTCTATTCAAACTTGAGAGTTTTTGTAACAGTTATGATGCAACAGAGTATAAGAACAGTTTTATAGGAGACCTTATTTATCCTTACATACGTTGAAGACCATAAAAAAGTACCAAAAAATATACTAGATTTAACAATCCCATATATTCACCACTGAGGTAGAAATAACACACAAGACTAAGTTTGGTTATTGATTAACTTTTCCAGAGTGAGTTGAAATCCAGTAACAAAACTTATGAATTATTTGGTAATTTACGGACACAATGTACAATTTATATAACACTAGTACTGAAGAGCTGGTCTGTCCGACTTATGTACAAACTGTAGCTCAATTAGTAAAGTTTGTCTGTAGCAGGAACGATTCTGCTTGAGATTTCGGGAATGCGGACCACAGCTTGTTCTGGTTTGTGAACTGATTTATACGGAGACGATTGATGTCAAATGTAACAGCGTTAAGAAATATCTAAGTAAATGAAAACCAAACACAGAGAAAACAATATATAATTTAATCAATAAAATACAACTTTTATCGTCTTAAGCCAAACGTACATTTAAGTAGAAATGGAGAATGCAATAAGGCAAGTAGCAGATGCACTAACCTAAAGAATGGTTGGACTGAATTTCAGTCCTCAGAGGATTCTACATCTTAATCTCAATCCAGTTATATCAAATAAGTATCTCGCAAAAAGGTAATCAAAGGTTTTGCAACGATGCAAATATCAATCTTTACAATATAAATGAATATCTTTAACCAATGAATTCAAATAGCAAAAGCTTTGCAATTTAACAAATATATACTGAATAAACTTCATGGAAATTCTTAAATAAAGAAATATGAAATTTATAGTTTAAACAAGGGAAATAATATTGACATAATAATCCTCACTGCCACATAACCAACGTTGTTTTTGATGAAATAAAAGCTAGAAGTGTGCGTTCAACGGTGCAAATTATAATATTTTGCTTCGGTTGCTAGAACAAATTTAAATCATTCGACACAAACTTATCAATTTTCAACAAAGGGAAAAACGCATCTCCATTACGCAGGTAGAAAGTTGCAATTAGTTATCAAAGGTACCAGGATTATAATTTAGTACGCCAGACGCGCGTTTCGTCTACATAAGACTCATCAGTGACGCTCATATCGTCATATAATAAATCATTGTTTTGATCATTTACCAGTGTTTATTTAAAAAATCACAGATATAATCGTTTTTTGACTTATTTTGTGTTCAAACATGCAAAATGTTCTTCAATGTTCGACACGTTTCAGTATATTTCATACAGCACTCATGATAAAACACTCTTATCTCGCATGATTTCTATTTGGTTGTCAACATAAACAGTCCAAACTGTGAGGGAAATGTCTGGAGACGGATAAGTTATTGCTATTCATTTGTCAAACTACATTAGTTACACTTTAATGCGACACAGTAAAATGTATATATACACAAAAGAATTCTCCGAGGATCTCTAGACTTGGTCACTTGACATTTGGAGATGAGAATTATAACTAAATAGGAAGATTACGTTCGGATAAGATTTTTCTTTGTGCTATTCTTTTTTAATATTCTGTTATGAAAAATATTTGTATGTTTTGAAGTCATCGATTAGCGAGCAATTTACGTGGTTGCAAAAAATCAATAACCGCTAACGTAGGTTGTATTCGATGCTTAATGTTACCATCAAATCTGAAACATTTGTTATGACTTTCGACTGATACTACTATTCATGTGTTTCCATCTATCATACTACCAGTTCCTGCTCAACCAGTTCAATATCTTCAGCGAAAAACAATTTAAAAATTAAGAAGATTCGTTGTAACCGTGTAAAATTGCTAGAACCACCTAGATACCATGGTTGAAACTATGTATTTGCGCCGGACGCGCGTTTAGCCTACACAAGACTCACCAGTGACTCTCAAATGAAAAAAAGTTTACAATGAAGTACAAAGATGAAGAACATTGAGGACCTAAAATTCCTAAACATTTTGCCAAATACAGCTAAGGTAACATATTCCTGATTAAAAACACATCCTACAGTTCGCCAGAAAAGAAAAAAAAATATTTGTGGATCAGTTAACCTCTGTTATTCTGGATTATTGTCTGGTATTTTTCATCGGTAAAACATATTTATGATAAATATACAATCTAATGACTCCTAAATATAACTGGTTTCCTGAAGTGGTATTCTGAAATGTGTTAAAATGCTGACAAATTTTCACAATCAAATATAAGAGTTGTTTAAGAAAATCAGAACTATAAAGAACTACAATAATAACTAAAATAGAGGCGAAATATGCGACACAATAGCCTGCAGAACACGAAAAGTCGAGGAAATACTGCTAAGTCATTGAAATAAATATGTAGAACTTCAACAAAACACTTAATTAAAAATAAAAACTGAGCAACAATAACTGAAAAAATGAAAAATAAAGACTTGGGTAAACATAGTTGCTCCAGTATAATGAACACTTGAACCAGTCTTATTGCCCATATAAGTACATATTCGATAACATGTCTCACTCGATGTTGAAAAAATAAGAGGGGATAATGACGGGATTGGGTTAACAATATCGTAAACACAGACATTTCGTAATGACCAGCCAACTGTACCACTAGAAAACATGGCTCAATAGTTTCCATATAAGCGGACATTTCAATCAAGGAAACAGTGCTATAGAACGAAAGGTGTGGAATATCGTATCAAGTAGGAGAGTTTAGTTCTAAACTGATACTTATCCTCAATTCCGAGATGCAAGTCAAGATAGAAGGCAAATGTAATCGTATATGTGGTTTTCTTTATTTTAATTTTGATCGAATAGATGCGTCCAACAGACTCACTATAAACTTTGAATACTTTTGTCAGAGAGTATCATCTATAAAGCGGAACATGAAATTAAAGAAAAATGATAACTTCTTTTTATTTCATATGAGAACATCAGTATTCAGATATTCAAGTATTGATGGCATTTTGGCATCTTTCTTGTCAAACGTATAATTAACAAAATCAAGGAGCTTAAAAGAGTATTCAATACGGAAAGTCCCTAATTAAAGAGTACCATACAATGACATCACGGTTCAGCTTGTATTCATTAACTGTAAACGAATGGAAAACATATGTCTTATTCCTGACTAGGCATATGCTTTTTGTTATGTTAAAATAAGTGGATTAACCCAGGTTTAATAGCTAGCAAAATACTTTGTATGACTAAATATAAACAATATATGGCACATACTGAATCTACTTGCTAAAATGAATAACATTAGTAATGGAGTTATCGACATTGTCTTGAGTGTTAA
Source organism: Mytilus trossulus (assembly GCF_036588685.1). Lineage (NCBI taxonomy): Eukaryota > Metazoa > Mollusca > Bivalvia > Mytilida > Mytilidae > Mytilus > Mytilus trossulus. The sequence continues at coordinate 66,636,489 of NC_086386.1, forward strand.
AAGTTTCACTGTTACTCCTTCTTAGTTTTAAAATATAATATCAAAAGGTATGTTTGGCCCTACTTTTTATTGTTTGCAAAACAGACCACTATATTTGCAATTGATTTGGTGTTTTAAATTGAGCAAAAATCAACTGTCAAGCTAATTCCATTTGATTATGCTGATGGATTGCCGTTTGACGTTTTGTAATAAATTCTACATGAAATCAAGACTAGTAAATGTTAATGTTATCTAAATGTGTTTTGTACTAGACCGACACATTGCACCAAGATTTCAATGTGCTGTTTCACTGGGCATCAGATCACAGGAAGACATGTCACTATACCATTAGACATGTTTCAGTGCCAGTCATTTTTTTTCTTCTAAAAATACCTTTATCGTAAATTCAAAACGCTCAAAACAAACACTTGAAAGTTACGACTGCGTTTATATTTCATTATCTACCAGGCAAATAAAAAGATATAGTTTCGCATGGTATTTTAACATTGGCGACCGAAACGAAGATCATTAAAAACATAAAAAGCGTGATAAAAACGTTTAATTGTTTCATGCGTCCGAAGCGCTTTTTTCTGGCAAATTACAACCATTCAAAATGTTTACATTAGTCCCTAAGATATTAGAATGAATAGCGTTTTTAATGAATCATAAATGTATTCACACAAATTATTTTAACCTTTGACGGTGTTGTATTGATTATATTTATATGATGGACGAATTCAAATATTAGTATTTGATAATTGACAAGCGTGATGTATTGGCCTATACATAACAGAATTTGGATACTTTCTGGAGAAATTTCAACATCATAACAAGTGCAATATCTAAATATATTCTAATTCGATTTTCTTATGTTAACATAGGAAAAAAAACATTGATTAAAATAAATATTCTGAGGATTAAAAGATATTTAAATGTATCCGCGCCTGTTGATATTTTGTTTATTTAACCATCTTATAAGTATTTTCACTATATAAGAGCCCTGCATTTAATTGAAATTTGACTTTAGGTTGTGTTTTGTAGTGAGCTGATGCAATCCTTTGAAGATGTATCGGCAAGGAAACATCATTTAATCATTTTCTTGATATTTTATTACTTATACTATATTTTGTAGAATACAGGATACTCTTCAATTGTTAATAATCCAACAATGATATCATTTTTTATGTATGATACTAGTTTGACTATGGATTGTAGACAAATAGAATACTAAGTATCCTTTAGAGCATGAACATTTTAAACAAAAAAAGACTAGAAAAAAAAACCCGACTTAAATTTATTTCACTTGCTAGAAATGAAAAAAAAATAGTATTCAATCAATGCACCCAACGCCCATTGGAAGCCTATGTTTTTAAAGTATACAAATAATATAAAAAAGATGTGGTATGATTGCCAATGAGACAACTATCCACAAAAGACCAAAATGACACAAACATTAACAATTATAGGTCACCGTACGGCCTTCAACAATGAGCAAAGCCCAAACCGCATATAGTCAGCTATAAGAGGCCCCGATAAGACAATGTAAAACAATTCAAACGAGAAAACTAACGGCCTTATTTATGTAAAAAAAAAATGAACGAAAAACAAATATGTAACACATAAACAAACGACAACCACTGAATTACAGGCTCCTGACTTGAGACAGGCACATACATAAATAATGTGGCGGTGTTAAACATGTTAGCGGGATCCCCAACCCTCCCCTAACCTGGGACAGTGGTATAACAGTACAACATAAGAACGAACTATAAAAATAAGTTGAAAAAGGCTTAACTCATCAGATAATACTTTAGTACTATTTAAGACTGAATATTACAACGTTGTGGTAATTAAACATTTCATGAAAATCTAAGAGGTAAAAAGTACAAAAAAATATATAAAATACTCTTGACCTCACTAACTCAAGTCTTATATAAAAATACAACATATGACCAGTGTCTATTTACGTGGATGTCATCAAATATTTGTCACCGTACTGCATTAATCAACGAGATAACACCTACCGTATGATAACCTATAAAAGGTAGCGTAAAAAACCCAGGTAGACAAAAGTCTGAAAGTCAAACAAATATGAAGGACACCACCAAATGACAACATAAAGACGAAAGATACCAAAAAAAAAGTTAGTCAAAAACAAACTGACAATATCATGACAAAAAACGAAGAACTGTTAAAATACAATCAACAGTATACAAAACACGTCAAAGAAACTAAAAACTGACAACGACAACAAATTAATCAAAAGCACCGGACTTAAACAACAAAAGAAACGGACATACAAAACAGAACTATACATACCGTAAGAACAGACAAACGTACATCACAGTTTAATAAACAGAGATAAACAGTAAAAAAAAGCGCAATTATATTTAGGCATATTTGATTCACTTAAAGTTCGTTTCGGTAAAATTCTGCGGTATACTACTAGTTATAGAATTAACTATTCACAGAAAATTCATTACCATGATGACTTCTCAGTATTTTTTGTGTTATATACATTGAACTTGATACGGATTTTTCTGTACTTAATTTGGTCATAGACTGATGTATAGACTATATTAACAAGGCTCACTTTGTGAATACTTTCATCTTTCATGTCTTTATGATAACCTTATCACCAAAACTTACTCGTTTTCGATTTCAATGAGCACAATCTATGTACTTCTGGTAAATTATTAAGTCAGATTTCATAACCACAAACTACTTTAAATTTTTACTTAAGTCTTCCATAGGTACAAAGATTTGGTCTGCAATTTTGGCGGTACCTAAAGGTACATAATGTTGAACGGGATAGCATATTCTTTATATTACGGCGATGTTATATCCCGATATCGAAAAAACTTGCATACAATCCAGGTAAACTTATCAATCCTTTTAATAAACTTATTCTAAAAGGTTGTCTTTTCAATAGTTTTATTTGTAGAAATATCTATTTTGTTATCAGTATATTACATCCATACTAAATATTACACATATGTTCTTTCACGGTACTACATGGTATGATACTAAACCCCTAACGGGAAGTTTGTGTCTGATATTCATATGATGATATCATAATCTTTCAATCAGTTTAATTGAAGTCTGGAGCTGGCATGTCATTTAACTGCTAGTAGTCTGTTGTTATTTATGTATTATTGTCATTTTGTTTATTTTCTTTGGTTACATCTTCTGACATCAGACTCGGACTTCTCTTGAATAAACTCATCATAGATACCAGGACTTAATTTAGTATATACGCCAGACACGCGTTTCGTCTAATAAAAAAAAGACTCATCAGTGACGCTCGAATCCAAAATAAAGTACAAAGTTGAAGAGCTTTGAGGACCCATATTCCCAAAGGTTTTTCAAAATACAGCTAAGGTAATCTATGCCTGAGGTAGAAAAGCCTTAGTATTTCAAAAAATTCAAAATGTTGTAAACAGTTAATTTATGAATATAACCATATCAATGATAATTCATGTCAGCACAAAAATGCTGACTACTGGGCTTGTGATACCCTCGGGAAAATAAATCTCTAACAGCAGTGGCATCGACCCAGTGATAGTAAATGAACTGAATTTTAATGTGTGTATTGTTATGCGTTTACTTCTCTACATTGGCTAGAGGTATAGGGGGAGGGTCGAGATTTCATAAATATGTTTAACCCCGCCTCATTTTTGCACCTGTCCCAAGTCGGGAGCCTCTGGCCTTTGTAAGTCTTGCATTATTCTAATTTTAGTTTCTTGTGTACAATTTGGAGTTTAGTATGGCGTTCATTATCACTGAACTAGTATATATATGTTAAGGGGCTAGCTGAATGACGCCTCCGGGTGCGGGAATTTCTCGCCACATTGAAGACCTGTTGGTGACCTTCTGCTGTTGTTTTTTTTCTATGATCGGGTTGTTGTCTCTTTGACACATTCCCAAATTCCATTCTCAATTTTACAATATGTCGATAACTTTAGTTTTGCATTACACAAGGTCATGCTTTTCACTGGTTGTGACGTCATTACATTAAATCAGGGGAAGTTGAGGGGAAGTACCAGTACATGCCCCATCTACTCTATGTTTTTGTTACATGTAAAATCACAAAATTATTTGTATTCAGCCTTTTTAAACTGATTTTTTTATAGTAAGGGGCCTCATTCTGTTTGTGCCTGCACTAACCGAGGAGCCATAGTTCAGTGGTTGTTAATAAAGCGAAAACCATTCGGGTCATAACAAAAACCAAGGGCAACACTGCAGTGAAACACAGACAAACGCTAGGCGGTTAGTTTTCTTAATTGAATTGTTACATATTTTTCATGTCTGTGCTTTTTATAGCTGTGCATATTGTTTAATTTTTCTCATGGTTTGAGGCCGTACGATTGCCTATAATTGCTCACATCCACTTCATTGAAACTTTTATAAATAGATGTCTCATTGGCAATCATACCACATATCCTTATTTTTTAATTAGATATTGTCAAGGAGAAGATTCACAAATCTAATCGTCATATCATGGCAATTTCAGATTATTATTTCTACATCTAGTATATTTACCTTTTTCATCATAAAGCAGGATTTATATTGATTGCAGCAAATACAGTTGCAATCAAATCTCGTTTTAATAAAATTTGAAACTTTCTCCTGTTTAATAATAATATGTAGATAGTAAAGAAACCATGAGTATCAGCTGATTAAAAATGATCATCGAAAGTGCAAAACTTATCTAGTACAAATATCGTTAGTTTGTGCACCCCAAAAAAAGTTAGTTGAATATTTTTCATATTCTTCGATACAAAAAGTAATACAGCTTTATTTAATATTAGTCAGTTAAAGTGATTATAACATTCAATAGAAGCCGACTTGATAAGTCTGACTCCTACAGACACCATCACGGTTGCAAGTATACAATTGATAAAGCTAAATTTTAAGCTTGAATTACAATTGATTCTTCACTTTACGAAAATTTCTAATCATGGAAATCATAATAATTTGTACAGTTACACCATTATTTAAGCAACGAGTGTTTAATTATTTTTTTATTACAATCAAATCAACACTTTTATTATCGAGAGTTTACCTCAAGATGTATTAGTGAGATTAAATTCTGAAGGTTGTAATTTGGATTTGGATTCAATTTTCTAATCGTTATATTCATAATTTTATTATTCTATGTGTTACAAAAACAATTTATCTTCCTAACGTTTAACTAATTATTTGGTTTATGCCAATAACGAACAGCTCTCGGTTTGTTATGATTGATGTGACTGCATTAAATATATCCTCGACCTCTTTTATCAGTATTGGAGCTCTCAATATTTCGAGACCTTATCATACAATGTAATTACATTTTGCTAAATGGCCAAAAAAATCATCAACACTTTTGTAAAGTAATCTATTTCTTATCATATCCAAGTCAAAGAAAAAAATTATACTTTATGAATTACCTACGTGCGATTCACTTTTCTGGATATCCGTTCATCGACAACACTTAACCAGAACCAGACTCTTTTGATGCAATTTACAATAGTTAGTCACCCATCATATTGGTTTTTTGAATTTTAATCGTGTTAATGATTTTATGGTCATTGTATCCTTTATCCGACTTGAATACAAGTGAGAGGTTTAGTTAACTATAAAATCAGGTTCAATCCATCATTTTCTGAACAAGAAAATGCCTGTACCAAATCAAGTATATGACAGTTGTTATCCATCGTTTGATGTGTTTTGGCTTTTGATTTTGCTATTCGATTAGGAACTTTCCGTTTGAATTTTCCTCGGAGTTCAGTTTTTTTGTAATTTTACTTTTTAGCTATGCAGTATTTCAGAGATTTACCTACGATATATATGAGCAGTTCTCGTAATTTAATGTTGTAGCGATGACCTTCGAGTTTGACTTTTTTTTGTAATATTCACTGATGGTAGATATTTTTCACTAGTCAAAGCTAGATATCGTAAATGAAAAGTAGACAGAGAACTACGGTTTAAAACAAAGAAAAGTCTACAAATAACTTAATAACAAACTGACAAAAGTCAACAAGCAAAATTTAATGGATTAAAATTCCACAAAATAACCTACACAAATCATAAGACATAAACAAATACTTTCTTTAATTTAACTATGATGTTATCAACCGAGTCCGAGATTGAGATTTGATCCGGGTAAACGTATCAATTCTTTAAATAAACATCTTCTTAAATGTTACCCAGTCAACACAATTATTTAATCTTTGATTTATGTTTTTATAGGTATGAATAATCATTTAGTTATCAGTAAATTAAAACCATACTAAATATTACAAATATGTACCTTTACGATGCTACAATATGCCAATACCTTTATTTGGCATGCGACTGTTAGTGACATGTTTACACTAAATCCAATGGATTTTGGATGTGTACCGATTACTATTTTAGTCTTCGATACACAAGATACATGATTTTTTCATTAGTTCTTATATGATTGTAACTACGAGTATTTTCAGATCTGTACTTTTTGTTTTAGGGATATTTATAGTTTGATTGCCAATGAAACAAAACTTCCCAAGAAACCAAGAGACACAGAAATTGTGGGTCACCATGTGGTGCGTCCTTCAAAAATGAACAAAGTCCCGAAATGAAAAATGTTACATACTTCAAACGAGAAAGCTTCCAAAACAATAACGAAAACAAATATGATACACAGCTACAACGACAACCACTCTATTCCATGCTTCTGATTTGGGACAGTTTTTTTTTTAAACTTTATAGTTTGTCCTTATGTTGTACGGTTACACCAGTGTGTCATTCTTTATGTGCCTGTCCCAAGTCAGGAGCTACTACCCAACTTACGGGATCAAGGGTGCTCTAATATACAATTAAATATTTGTTGATTTTCTTTATGCACAATTCAGGATTAGTTAAAGTTTAAACATGAAATGACTATCCCTTTATATATGTTACAGTGAATTTGTATAATCAGGGATTATGTAGAATCCCTGATTTTTCAGGGAATATGTAGAATCACTAAAATCATTAGTAGTTATATATAATTCCCGAAGATGACCAGTGGTTTTACATAATCACTGAAAATTTTAATTATTCTACAAATTCCCTTATATAATTTCAGGGATTATGAATAATTTGAGGATCCTTTGTTTGATAAAATATATATATATATATAGACAAGTTATCATTTTACCTTCATATTCCAGTTTAATTTCCTTGCCAGGTGAATAATTTTGCTTTTAAACACAGGGATGATCTTAAAGATAAAACCAACAGAGGGTTTCAGATAAAGTTGAAGACTTCAAAATTAATAATATCAAGATTCCCATTATAGCGATAACATTACACATATTGTTTGTTTATTTTAAGAAGCCATCGCCAAATGGACAGTCAGGTCCTATTTGTAAATCTACAGAGCATATTATTTGTGATACATGTAAAACAAATGGTGAAGAAGATTATGGAACATATAACTGGAAGAAAAACTAAGTCCTTTTATAAGTAAAATACGGTAGAAATTGATTTTTTTAACAAAATTTACCTCTTGATACTATCTTTATGATTAGAAACATGCTTCAATCCAAGTTTGGTACAAATCTAGGTTAGTTCAAGAAAATTATCAAAATTAAAAAAAAAAAATTAACCACAAAGTGAATGTAATGTTTCTTGGCAGAAAAACTAAGTCCATTTATAAGTATAAAATAGAAAAATTGGAACTTATTCTAACAAAATTTACTTCTGGATACTATCTTATGATCATAAACAAGCTTCTATCAAAGTTTGGTACATTTTGTTTTTGCACAATTCAAGAAAGTTATTTAATTTTCAAAAAACTTTAACCACAGAGTGAATATTTGTGGACGCCACCGAAGACGACGCCGACAGAATGTAGGATCGCTATGTCTTGCTAAAGTCGAAAGGCTCAAGAACAATGGTATTTTGCTCGAACAAGTTCGAGGTTGCTAATTCCCCTTTTTTGGGAGGTACCTACAGATGTTTTTACTGAACACTTTATTTCTCTAAGGCGGGTCATACCATCTGATTCGATATGTGAAGGAAAATATTTTCTAAAATGTGGAACTTGTGGTAAAAACAGATGTGAAGCATATTAGTTTATGTATTGTGCCTAACATTTCTTAATTACATAGGGTTATCATTTGATATTTTGTGCTTAACATTTTACAATTTATGTCTACAGTGTAATGCTGTTTTGATATGATTTTATAGCATAAATTATTCAACTTTTATTAATTTTCTTTATAAATAAAACTATTTCATCATTTCAGTTATTATGTATAATCCCTGACGTTCTTTCTAGTTATTATACATAATCCCTGAAAATTTTAGTGATTATACATAATCCCTTAACTGGCAAGTGATTCTACATAATCACTGAAAATTTCAGGGATTCTACATAATCACTGATTATACAAATTCACTGTAACATATACACCTAAGGTAAATATAGTATAAAAAGCTTTGAAGTTGCAGAATTTAACTTAGAAGTCAATAGGGGTATGAATTATTGGTGTTCCTGTACAGCTCGTTGATGTTTAACAAAACATCTCCTGCGAATGAAACTGAGACTAGACAATTATGTAAATATCAACAAACATTAGAAGACTCCCAGGGGCCGTATAACTAACGTTCAATGTCTTATACTCTAGACCTAGTTACACCACAGTTAGTTCATACTGCTATAAAAGTATAGCAAAACTACCATAAACTTGTCGCATAGGGTTTCAATATATTGTTAATGATAGACAGATGTTGTATAGTGTCTCACCTGAATCAAAACTAGCCAGCAAAATGGCTACCATGATCATATTGTCATGGAAGACTACTTGTCAAAAATTAATACTAACAATTAAAACCGTCCCCTGTTATAAAAAATAAGAATTCAACCAACTTTCAGTGGATACTTATCATACTACAATGCATTTGATGGTCAGTAGAATTATTTACACATTACAGATATATGTATTCTTTTATCCTAGGATCCTACAAATTAATGTAAGATGCTGGCTCAGACGTACTAATAAATATAATTATTTTCTGTGACTGTATCTTACATTAATTTGTAGGATCCTTTACTATAGATAATTTTATATATATCCACAACTCGTCTAAACATCAACCCAACAATGTTAGATCTGTAAATTTGCTTTCGCAATTTTATTTAAATTTTTTTTGGTTCTTTCCTCGCCGGGATTCGAACCCATGCTTCTGAGATATCGTGATACCAAATCCCTGTAATGTAGCCGTCCCGCTAGACCACACAACCACCTTGGCTTCGTAAAATTAAATCTAACTAACGTCGCTCACGTGCGTCACCAATGTTTTACAGAAAGGGTCATTTCTTTGTTTATCTTTGTTACACATACAAGAAACTTTAACTTTTACGGCTTACTCAGTTTGATAAAGCAATAAAGGCAAATTGATAAGTGATGGATATCCCAACTTTGCGGAGCAGGGTAAGCTTACACTTTTATAGCACCTGAGGTCGACATGGTTTTAAAGTATTATTTTGTGTCCCTTTTGCTCATATACCTTTTAAAGAAATAAAAAAAAATCCTGGCTTTTCAATTTTTTAGCTAAAGCGTTCCTAGTGATGGTCAATTAAGAAAGGTTATTTTCATTAAAAATCTTGTAGTGTCTTTACTCATTGGTGTTCATTAAAGTGTCTATATTCTAGCATTAATTCACATTCTTGTGTATAATGGTTCCTCGTACACTTCGAGCTCCAAGTCTTAATATGACATATCTTCATTTTGTGTGTGACAGTAACTCAATTTCTAGACCGTGTTCTATTAGATATGAAAAAAGACCACAGGCTTATTTGATAACTGTTTAAAAGGTATGTATAAAGTCATTTCTATAAGCATTTTTAAAATATTTTGACAAAACATTTGAATTCATTACTTACCATTGAGGATAAAACCATGGCATTATAATAAAAAGAAGTCGAGCAAAATATTCCATATTAAAACACACTTGGCATGTATACCTCAACATTGTGTATCGTTAATTCAAATATATCCTATTCATTCAAAAAAGTGTCGCACATGCGTATGACATAAAACAGTCTCGGTGCTACACAGAGTAGTAAAGATTTCGAAAGAATCAATTCTAAAGCAACATTCATTGTAAGATCGATCGTGTCCTGTATTCCACATCAAGTTGTTTGGAAAATCAGATAAATACATCATTTAGTTAGCATCTCACCAAATCACAATCACCAAATCTGTTAAAGTATATACTGAATTAATGAAGAAAATAGTGTCAATATACTTACACAGATTTCAAACTTTATATAAGCTTTATATAGAAAAGTTGTAAATTGACATGTCAATAAACGAAAAGGAGGAGAAAACCATTCGCTAACGAGTTCACAATAGTATATGTTCAGTGGGCTAGCAATATTTGACATCACTTATCGGTTAACAAACTCTTATAGCTATTGGTTTTATGGGTTAAAGATTGTACGAAATTCTATACATGTAAATATATTTATTACAAACACAATTTAATGTGCTAACGATTAAGACGTGATCGGAATAATGTTATTCATTTGTATTAAAATTGGACATTTTCCTTGATCGGAAAAATATGAGTGAAAGTTATCGATATTAAACACCCCATAAACAGTTAGAAAGCTTCCGTACATTTTCACAAATACAATATTTTTCTTTAAGAAAAGAATAGCTTCATTTTTTTCTACATACTTGAGACATTCATTTTTACCGTTTTCATAAAAAAAAAAAACTGCCATTGTAGATGCAGGGTGTTAAATAGAATTAAAAACTATTTGTAACTGTTGTTGCGGTTTAAAGAGAACTAGTAGTTAATGGTGGGTTATTTTTTTTAAAGTTTACGAAACATTGGAAATAATCTCTGGTTATTTGGAAAATTTGTGGGGGACTAGTACATGTGTAAGATGAAAAAACTTATTTTGATAATATTTTACATAAATATGACAATTTGTGCCCCTTTATGTCAAATGAGCCTTACTATTGCAGAAAGACATGCGATGTCATCTTATGGAAACCGGTGCATTTCTGTATACACGTGCATCATTAAAAAATGGTCTTAGTTAGAATATGGAGAATTTTACTCTGTGCAATTCAATAAATGGTATGTATGTCAACAGACAAACTTCGACATTGAAGAAACATTGAAGAATTGTTTCTCTTTTAATTTATAGAGAGTGTTTAGTAACATATATTTTAGATTCAGTGAAAGCAATTACTTCACTTTTTTAATTAGATACATGCAGTAGCTTAAATTTATGTTATGAGATTCTCTGTGTCACTAGGCACAGATTGTAAATTAGTTCGAAAACAAACTATAGGTAGGTATGTTCTTGCTTGTTATTCAGTCACTTACAAACATATATTATAAGATCAAGTGTTATAAAAGATTTCTCATGACAACAGAAGTTTGACGAAAAGAAATAATTTATATCAAGTATATATAATTGGCGGCAAGTTCGTTATTAATTTCCGATATCCCACACAATCAAGGTTTACGAAATATCTTTAGCGTGAGCACAAAAAGTGAGGATAAATTACTTTTTTGTTTTTTGAAAAATAGACGCAAGATCGTATCTCTAGGGCAAGATAACTATTTGCACGATATTTCTAGACAAAACAACAAAAAAATAATACCGTTATCGTGCGCCACATGAGCTTCAGTAAGACTTATATAAGTACTTGGTTGTGGTTTGCTTTGCCGCCATTCAATTCCAATAAATGTCCTTCTAATGGATATAAAAATGTAGTACATAGTTTGGATTCCTTGCGATAAATTGCAACTGATTGAGAAATGAAATATTTCAGAAATATCTTGGCTAGACATTTTTTTTCTCAGTTTAGATAGTAACGATGGTCATATATCAAATCTCTTAATATGAATAATGTCTGACATTGCAAATAATCAACTCATTTATACTTCCGAACAGGAATTAATAGTAAATAAACTCATCATAGATACCAGGACTAAGTTTTATATATACGCCAGACGCGCGTTTCGTCTACAAAAGACTCATCATTGACGCTCGAATCCAAAAAAGTTTAAAAGGCCAAACAAAGTACGAAGTTGAAGAGCATTAAGGACCAAAATTCCTAAAAGTTTTGCCAAATACAGCTAAGGTAAACGTCTTTTATCTTTAAAGCTATTTTAATCCCCATTGTAAAGAATTGATTATTTTCATAAACCATGAATTTAAATTTATAAATTGATAAAACGATAAATATTCAATCTTTCGCTACTATCAAGTATCGATCTGAGGTTTAAAATATAATCGGTTTATGTTACAGTTTCCTGTATTTTAGTTGAAATCAAATGTCAGATCGTTGCAAAAAACGATATTTTTTTTTATCAAAGATTAATTGGTGCTGAGGTCTTATTTTTTCTCTAAACTTTCTTATAATTCGAATACCAACAAAATTGAGACCCTAGCTTCTGAAAGACACAAATTTAAGACCAAAAATGAAGCATTTTTAAAAATGTTCATTTCATACCGTATTATATGATTATTGGCGATGTAGGACAAATACAACCTTCAACACTCATATGTAAAAGATGCTGACATAACCATTTTTATTCATTGTTTTGTCTACGTTTTCAGTTTTTGCATGAGCAGGTGTTTTTTTTTAATTTGATCGCAATACGTTTCACGTATAATACGGGGTGATATAGCTAATAGAATTTGGACAGACCATGAACATATGAAAGGGTCAAAAGATATTTTATAGATCTCAAACCTCCCCTTCTTTTAAAAGATTTCGGGCGATGTAAATCTGTTGCTGAAAAGAACTTAAGTTAAAATAATATTGATACATGATGTATAACAATTCCAGTATCAGTAAATACAGTAATAGTCTAAATGTGCTAGATTGTTTACTTCTTTTTCTGTGTCTTAATTAATTTATTTCATTGTCATGTACTGATCATATGTTTTATTCGACGTTATTGAAAGAAAGAAGAAGACACAAATTTCATTCGCTGGATTGAATGATACATACTCTTCTACACTGTAGTTTTGGTGGTTTTAGTTTAAATAGGTTTTTTAACAGTAACTACCAAACAGTACTGGAGGACAAGAGAAATGCAATAACAGAAATATCCGAGCATAAAGTCAATTAACTAAAACAAAATTGCCTTATGGATAATGCGAATGCAAGAATATCATGGTAGAAAGGTGTGTGTAAACTTTCTACTTAATTCATGCAGATGACTTTCAGTGCTTATAGAAGTTATTTAAAGAACTAACATATCTATTGTGCTATTTCGTTATTCGATTTTTTTTGTATTTTTCCATTTATTTTGAAGAGTACATGAATGTACACATTCAATTTGTTTTTTGCGGAATGAGTTAGAACTGGAAAATCAATTCTCTTTAACGTATAATTTGATTCCTGCATAGAAATGTTATAAATGTAATAAAGCCTTTGGTTACTAACAAACATCAATTCTTAACTTACACGGCATTCATTATTTAATGTTCTTTACCACTAAATCAACGTTTATGATCAATTGTTTCTACAAGATAATATATACATCGGCCAATGTTTTGCGTTACCAACATTTGAAACTAAATTGCCGGGAAAAACACGTGTTGATACACAAAGGTTATGAACCTGACTTTTGAAAAATAAAATGCCATGTGAGGTTTACTTCATAATCGAGATGTCTGAATGAAAATGTCTTACAAATGTACTCACACGGGACTAGCTGATTCCGAGTAATAACTTTTCACTTCTTAAACTTTAATCTAGAAATACAACGTGTTTCATTCCATCACTATCATCAGATGATTTATTTAGTGTAACTTTGAATTAATTGCATTCAATTTATGATATGTTCGGATATTTTTAACCCGGTGCAAAAGATATTTCATAAAAAGAAGAAGAATTGCATAACACCTATATGGCTTATTTTATCATTTAAGCATCGTGCAAATATTATTGTTTCATGGAACACATATGCAGTAATACATAAATAACATTTGAAAAGTCAATTTGTACTTTTTTAATAAAATTCTCACAAAAGATTCAATAAACCATGAAGAAATACATGTTTTGTTTTGTAGAAAACCAAAAAAGGATGGAACCATAAAACAAAGTCAAATTTCTTATAACTTTATATAGCAGATATCAATTTATTCAATTTTTCTTCAATACCATATTCCATTTATAAGTAGCAACATTCCAGCAGCACCTGCATACGGGGTATATATCTCCCAATTGATGCGATATTCTCGTGCTTGCATTTCCTATCATGATTTCTCTGATAGAGGGTTGCTGCTCAAAAGGAAGCTATTAAACCAAGAGTTTCAATTGGTGAAGTTGAAATCAACCCTTCGTAAAGTTTACAGACGCCATCACGAGTTGGTTGACCGTTATGGAATAACCGTTTCACAAATGATATCGGATATGTTCCTTACGTCGTAACTACAATCCCCTTCCCTTTCATGAATGTGACCTACCGGATTTTATATCACACAAGCAACACGGCGGATGCCAAATGTGGAGCAGGATCTGCTTACCCTTCGGGAGCACCTGAGATCACCCCTAGTTTTGGTGGGGTTCGTGATCTTTATTCTTTGGTTTTCTATGTTATGTCATGTGTACTATTGTTTGTATGTTTGTCTTTTCATTTTTAGCCATGGCGTTGTCAGTTTGTTTTAGATTTATGAGTTTGACTGTCCCTTTGGTATCTTTCGTCCCTCTTTTAAATCAATATCTTGAAAGTGATTAAAAAAGGTCAAAAGATACCAGTGGGAAAGTCAAACTCATAGATCGAAAAAAATCTGACAACACCATGGCTAAAAAGAAAAAGACAAATAATAGTAAACAAGATACAACGTAAGATTTTCCTTATCACTTGATCAGGAGTTGCTCCGTTGGGGTGAAGATCCATTTCCACGTGTATATATAAGCAGGTAGTGTAGCACTGTCATCCTTCTCTTATATACCAGCTCTCAGAAATTAATCATTCCACTCGAGTTATTAAACAGCAACTACATTGGCTTTATTTTGATACGATTGTCTAAATTTTAAAACACAACGCGAAGTATACAGTTACATTTACTTTTTAAACTTCTTAAACTTAAACTATTTTTTTTGGAACAAGTATTTTATTTAAATTGATTTGACTTTTTCCGTTTCGTTGGCAAACTATAACTTTTTCAGTATGTTTATCTTTTAACTTTAATTTTGAAAAAAATCTTTTTTTTATTTTATTTGACTATGTTTTATCGGAATGCTGTACATTTGTAAATATATTATTGAGTTTTCTATATTTTTCAGAAATCAGATATTAGGTATCCAGAGGATCGAATAGTGACGGAGGCTTAGCCACTAGATGCCCCGGGAGTTGTCGTCACCGACCACTTATGTTACAATACTGTATACAGTTTTCGGTTTGTTACACTGGCACAACATTTGAAACAAAAATTCTGCTGTTAATTAGAAAGGTTAATTGTCGAATATTTTACGCCACATTAAAATGTGTGTGAAAAGATTTTTATCTTAATCCTTGCAGGTGAATAATGATACTGGTCAAATATATTAAAAGTATTGACATATCATGGTATGGTTTATTAATCCGATTTGTCATTGTTTCGTATAAACAGTAAACAAACGATCCAATTAAAGCAGAGAAATGTAATCAAGCTTGAGGTCACATCAAATGTTAACTGATGGCTAACACGGCATTCATTGTTTAATGGTCATTTACACAGTATCATCGTTTATCTTCACTTGTTTTTACAGGATAATAATTGCTTTGGCCATTCTGGGGGAATTTCATCGCCATTATCTGTAAATGGACAGTAAGGTTGTTAATACACACCGGTTATAAATCTGAATGTAAAAATGACATTTGATGATTTCTTTATTTGTTGCGATATAATTTTAGATTTTCAGAAAAGAGCTTCTTATAGATTAAATTGAAAGAGACTACCAATCTCACTGCTAATAGTTTTTTTTTATAAATATAAAGTTATATATTATATATTATATTGATTAAAACATAAGATTTTTTTTATCTTTGCAACTCATAGAAGTTCTTTTTAGTGTAATGTTTTAGTTATTTATTTCGATTGCTTTTCAATTTCTGACATTTTCGGGTTTTTTAAATTCTGAGCACTACTAGCGATCACTAATTTTATCCGATGCCAAAAAAAAAACATGATCTTATAAATAAAGACTGATCTGAAACACTCCACATGTCTTTGTTCTTTATTTAGGTTGCATCTTTCCTAGAACACATAATCAATAATGATTTTTTTTTTTTTTTTTTTTTTTATAAAATCACTTAATTTCCCTTTGTGAGGGACTGTTGCATTGATTTTTAGTCTACTTATGACTTCTACACATCATAGCATGTAAATCACCCTGAAACAAATGTTTCTACCTGAAAATCATATATAATCTCAAGCACGCCAATAAAAAGAAATCTAAAAGGTATAATTTACTCATTTTGGTATATGTACGAAAATTAAGAAACAAAAATGCTTATTTATAGATAAAAAGAATATCTTTTATAATTACTAATGAGACATACATTCACTAGGAAAAATACGGGGATTTAAGCACCTATGATAAAAAAAAAAAGAAAATATGATATAATTGCCAATGTGAAAACTCGTCACAGGAGACCTAATTACACAGAAATCAACAACTATATGTTATCGTACGGCTTTCAACGATGAACTACGCCTATACCGCATAGTGAGCTATAAAAGGCCCCGAAATGACAAATGTGAAACAGGTCAAACGAGAATACTAACGGCCTATGTTATATCACCATACTGGTCAACAATTAGCCAAACTCATACCGTGCAGAACGTTTCAATGGTCTTGGCATGACATTAAATGATCAAACTAACGGACTGGAATATGACAACACAATAAACGAAAAATAAATACGATAGACAGCAACCAATAACAACTATATGTGTAAAGAAAAGACTGAATAAACAATTTCTGAATCTGATTATATGAAGACAAAACAAAAATGGATGCTGACGCATTTTATTAAAAAAGAGGGACGAAAGATACAAAACGGACAGTCAAACTCATAAATCGAAAATAAAGTGACAACGCTATGGCTAAAAATGAAACAAAGACAAACAGACACACATGAGACAATATAGAAATCTAAAGAATAAACAACACGAACCCCATCAAAAACTAGGGATGATCTCAGGTGCTCCGGAAGGCTAAACAGATCCTGCTCCACATTAATTTTGAGCAGGTGCTCCGGAAGGCTAAACAGATCCTGCTCCACATTAACTTTGAACAGGTGCTCCGGAAGGCTAAACAGATCCTGCTCCACATTAACTTTGAGCAGGTGCTCCGGAAGGCTAAACAGATCCTGCTTCACATTAACTTTGAGCAGGTGCTCCGGAAGGGTAAACAGATCCTGCTCCACATTAACTTTGAGCATGTGCATAATGCTACTGGTAACATGTCTTTGAATGGTACCTAATCTTTATTCGGTGTGTTTTGGTATTCCTACAGAGCAAAAAAGCGAAAAATATTTAGTGAGCCGTAGCTTTACAATTCTTTGATAAATATAGAGTCTACAAAAGAAATGTTATCAAGCTTAATATCATAAACAGGCATTAATTGTAAATTGAAGGCCAATATAGCATTCATTGTTTAGTGGTCCTTGACACTGAATTCTCGCTTTCTGTCGTTCAACTGTCTGTATCGCTCTGCCCAGCTCTGAATAATACTGCATACTACGGCTTTGTTGCGTCAAATACGTTGACCCAGCCTTAATAACTTTTACTCGGACATATCAGCGATGTCATAATGCAGCAACCGACTTTGGTAAGTTTCACACGTACTCATCAAGTCATCTTCCGGTTTGCTAGTGATAGAAAACACTTATTTCTATCATGAAATTTACACAAATACAACCCGATAAATCAACAATCGGTTTGTTTATATGTCAATATTGTGAAATAACGCCTGCTCATCACAATATGAAGCTTTGTGCACTTACTTTGCAAAAATCTTCATATTGTCAATCGCAGATTCTATAGTACAATATCAATATGCAGATAATCTTATGGTCCGAGACCACCATTGTCGTATATAGTCCCTGGTGTTGACAGTGGGTTACTTGCCATTAATTTGTATACCCCTTCCAAATTTATTTCTCCATGTTCAATGCCTCAAAATGCAAGTAGGGGGATGAAATTACACTGTAAAAAAATTTGGGTCCAGAAATTTAAAGGAAAGTAGTGATTTGGTCCAGCTGAAAAAGGTTGAAAATGAGCACTTCGGAAGCTGTCAAAAGATTTCAAGACGCCCTAAACATAAAATTGTCCATATTTTGAGTTAGAGGCGATGAAGTTTTCTATAAATTTGATATGATTTATCCCAAAAGTAGTACAACACACTGTAAAAGTTTCTTTGAGAAAGCGCAGGTGGGATTTTTTTTATTTTCATTTATGTTCTAAAAGAAATGCACTACGAATTAATTGTGTTCTCGGACCTAAGAGGTGAAATCTGTAAATATAGAAATTGTACTCTGGCAACTTCCCTAAATGATTTGATGGTGTCAACTTGTCAAATAGCATGAAACTAAAGGATTTAATATTTTATTTTATAGAATTTCTGCAAAAATGACCAATTTTGGCATTTTATGGTCAAAATAGGCATTTTATAACTTTTCCAATATTGATGCATAAATGGCATACTGACTTTCTATCTGACAGGTTTTTATGTGTCAATATTTGTGTTTCTATTCCTTTATCTGCTTCTTTTACTTATTTATGAACTCTGAATCTACAGAAAAGAAGTTTATCTCAGATAAAATGTGCAAAGTGTGTTGTATAAATGACCCTTGTATAACGCCTTGTTTGGATGAAGTCAATAGTGGGGAGCTTGGTATATAAAATTTGATGTCCATATTAGAGACCTCACTAAATTTGTATCAAATGCACTTTACAATGTCTAATGTACCTGTTCCATTTCACATAATATATTTCTTTTCTTCTGTAGGATAGCAAGTGGTTTAAATATAAGCCTGTTGAGAATGAATTGCATGCAAGTTTTTTCCTAAAAAGGCAAAAATCTTTGTTTCAGCCCATACTGCTTGTAAGAAAAGTTAATTGTAAGAGTCTTTTTGTGCTCAGATTTGTTGTATCATGTCACATGAGTATAGAAATGATAAAAAAGACACAAATTTTTATTTTTTATAGCCTCAATATGCATTTTTTAATGTAAATATGTGGCACGGCCTAAATTGACCCTAAATTTTTTCCAGTCTTACTTGGCCTAAGACCCTTTTAAACTAATATGATATGTTATTTGTAACTTTTCTTTCCATTTAAAGTACTTTAAATACATATGTAAGGATTATTTATAACCAAAAAGCTTCACAAATTTAAAATTGCTGGAAAATATTACATCTTTATGTAAGGCCCCCCTTCATTGAAAAACCTAAATTTTTAGGCGCAGGCTCATATAAATTTGACTTTTGAATAATTACGCCAAGTCTGATAAATCAAATGAGTACTCTATTGCTTTTAGTACATGATAAGTTATATATGAAGGCATTTAAAAAGAATTTTTTTGCAATATTTTAATTTTTAAAGCCCCAAATGTTGATAGTTGAAATTTTTCAATTTTAACGTCAAAATTTTACACGCAAAGATGAGTATAGAACTTAACTTAATGTCTATAATATACATCCTATTGTCATGAAACTTTGTAAGCAGTGTTATAATACATTAAACTTTGTTCATACCAAGTTTTTTTAAGATTTGTCAACTCTTTCTACCCTATTAGGTCCGAGACCACCATTGTCGTCCCCTGATTTTCGTTGTTCACAAATATAGTCCCTGGTGTTGACAGTGGGTTACTTGCCATTAATTTGTATACCCCTTCCAAATTTATTTCTCCATGTTCAATGCCTCAAAATGCAAGTAGGGGGATGAAATTACACTGTAAAAAAATTTGGGTCCAGAAATTTAAAGGAAAGTAGTGATTTGGTCCAGCTGAAAAAGGTTGAAAATGAGCACTTCGGAAGCTGTCAAAAGATTTCAAGACGCCCTAAACATAAAATTGTCCATATTTTGAGTTAGAGGCGATGAAGTTTTCTATAAATTTGATATGATTTATCCCAAAAGTAGTACAACACACTGTAAAAGTTTCTTTGAGAAAGCGCAGGTGGGATTTTTTTTATTTTCATTTATGTTCTAAAAGAAATGCACTACGAATTAATTGTGTTCTCGGACCTAAGAGGTGAAATCTGTAAATATAGAAATTGTACTCTGGCAACTTCCCTAAATGATTTGATGGTGTCAACTTGTCAAATAGCATGAAACTAAAGGATTTAATATTTTATTTTATAGAATTTCTGCAAAAATGACCAATTTTGGCATTTTATGGTCAAAATAGGCATTTTATAACTTTTCCAATATTGATGCATAAATGGCATACTGACTTTCTATCTGACAGGTTTTTATGTGTCAATATTTGTGTTTCTATTCCTTTATCTGCTTCTTTTACTTATTTATGAACTCTGAATCTACAGAAAAGAAGTTTATCTCAGATAAAATGTGCAAAGTGTGTTGTATAAATGACCCTTGTATAACGCCTTGTTTGGATGAAGTCAATAGTGGGGAGCTTGGTATATAAAATTTGATGTCCATATTAGAGACCTCACTAAATTTGTATCAAATGCACTTTACAATGTCTAATGTACCTGTTCCATTTCACATAATATATTTCTTTTCTTCTGTAGGATAGCAAGTGGTTTAAATATAAGCCTGTTGAGAATGAATTGCATGCAAGTTTTTCCCTAAAAAGGCAAAAATCTTTGTTTCAGCCCATACTGCTTGTAAGAAAAGTTAATTGTAAGAGTCTTTTTGTGCTCAGATTTGTTGTATCATGTCACATGAGTATAGAAATGATAAAAAAGACACAAATTTTTATTTTTTATAGCCTCAATATGCATTTTTTAATGTAAATATGTGGCACGGCCTAAATTGACCCTAAATTTTTTCCAGTCTTACTTGGCCTAAGACCCTTTTAAACTAATATGATATGTTATTTGTAACTTTTCTTTCCATTTAAAGTACTTTAAATACATATGTAAGGATTATTTATAACCAAAAAGCTTCACAAATTTAAAATTGCTGGAAAATATTACATCTTTATGTAAGGCCCCCCTTCATTGAAAAACCTAAATTTTTAGGCGCAGGCTCATATAAATTTGACTTTTGAATAATTACGCCAAGTCTGATAAATCAAATGAGTACTCTATTGCTTTTAGTACATGATAAGTTATATATGAAGGCATTTAAAAAGAATTTTTTTGCAATATTTTAATTTTTAAAGCCCCAAATGTTGATAGTTGAAATTTTTCAATTTTAACGTCAAAATTTTACACGCAAAGATGAGTATAGAACTTAACTTAATGTCTATAATATACATCCTATTGTCATGAAACTTTGTAAGCAGTGTTATAATACATTAAACTTTGTTCATACCAAGTTTTTTTAAGATTTGTCAACTCTTTCTACCCTATTAGGTGAAATCTGTAAATATAGAAATTGTACTCTGGCAACTTCCCTAAATGATTTGATGGTGTCAACTTGTCAAATAGCATGAAACTAAAGGATTTAATATTTTATTTTATAGAATTTCTGCAAAAATGACCAATTTTGGCATTTTATGGTCAAAATAGGCATTTTATAACTTTTCCAATATTGATGCATAAATGGCATACTGACTTTCTATCTGACAGGTTTTTATGTGTCAATATTTGTGTTTCTATTCCTTTATCTGCTTCTTTTACTTATTTATGAACTCTGAATCTACAGAAAAGAAGTTTATCTCAGATAAAATGTGCAAAGTGTGTTGTATAAATGACCCTTGTATAACGCCTTGTTTGGATGAAGTCAATAGTGGGGAGCTTGGTATATAAAATTTGATGTCCATATTAGAGACCTCACTAAATTTGTATCAAATGCACTTTACAATGTCTAATGTACCTGTTCCATTTCACATAAAATATTTCTTTTCTTCTGTAGGATAGCAAGTGGTTTAAATATAAGCCTGTTGAGAATGAATTGCATGCAAGTTTTTCCCTAAAAAGGCAAAAATCTTTGTTTCAGCCCATACTGCTTGTAAGAAAAGTTAATTGTAAGAGTCTTTTTGTGCTCAGATTTGTTGTATCATGTCACATGAGTATAGAAATGATAAAAAAGACACAAATTTTTATTTTTTATAGCCTCAATATGCATTTTTTAATGTAAATATGTGGCACGGCCTAAATTGACCCTAAATTTTTTCCAGTCTTACTTGGCCTAAGACCCTTTTAAACTAATATGATATGTTATTTGTAACTTTTCTTTCCATTTAAAGTACTTTAAATACATATGTAAGGATTATTTATAACCAAAAAGCTTCACAAATTTAAAATTGCTGGAAAATATTACATCTTTATGTAAGGCCCCCCTTCATTGAAAAACCTAAATTTTTAGGCGCAGGCTCATATAAATTTGACTTTTGAATAATTACGCCAAGTCTGATAAATCAAATGAGTACTCTATTGCTTTTAGTACATGATAAGTTATATATGAAGGCATTTAAAAAGAATTTTTTTGCAATATTTTAATTTTTAAAGCCCCAAATGTTGATAGTTGAAATTTTTCAATTTTAACGTCAAAATTTTACACGCAAAGATGAGTATAGAACTTAACTTAATGTCTATAATATACATCCTATTGTCATGAAACTTTGTAAGCAGTGTTATAATACATTAAACTTTGTTCATACCAAGTTTTTTTAAGATTTGTCAACTCTTTCTACCCTATTAGGTGAAATCTGTAAATATAGAAATTGTACTCTGGCAACTTCCCTAAATGATTTGATGGTGTCAACTTGTCAAATAGCATGAAACTAAAGGATTTAATATTTTATTTTATAGAATTTCTGCAAAAATGACCAATTTTGGCATTTTATGGTCAAAATAGGCATTTTATAACTTTTCCAATATTGATGCATAAATGGCATACTGACTTTCTATCTGACAGGTTTTTATGTGTCAATATTTGTGTTTCTATTCCTTTATCTGCTTCTTTTACTTATTTATGAACTCTGAATCTACAGAAAAGAAGTTTATCTCAGATAAAATGTGCAAAGTGTGTTGTATAAATGACCCTTGTATAACGCCTTGTTTGGATGAAGTCAATAGTGGGGAGCTTGGTATATAAAATTTGATGTCCATATTAGAGACCTCACTAAATTTGTATCAAATGCACTTTACAATGTCTAATGTACCTGTTCCATTTCACATAATATATTTCTTTTCTTCTGTAGGATAGCAAGTGGTTTAAATATAAGCCTGTTGAGAATGAATTGCATGCAAGTTTTTCCCTAAAAAGGCAAAAATCTTTGTTTCAGCCCATACTGCTTGTAAGAAAAGTTAATTGTAAGAGTCTTTTTGTGCTCAGATTTGTTGTATCATGTCACATGAGTATAGAAATGATAAAAAAGACACAAATTTTTATTTTTTATAGCCTCAATATGCATTTTTTAATGTAAATATGTGGCACGGCCTAAATTGACCCTAAATTTTTTCCAGTCTTACTTGGCCTAAGACCCTTTTAAACTAATATGATATGTTATTTGTAACTTTTCTTTCCATTTAAAGTACTTTAAATACATATGTAAGGATTATTTATAACCAAAAAGCTTCACAAATTTAAAATTGCTGGAAAATATTACATCTTTATGTAAGGCCCCCCTTCATTGAAAAACCTAAATTTTTAGGCGCAGGCTCATATAAATTTGACTTTTGAATAATTACGCCAAGTCTGATAAATCAAATGAGTACTCTATTGCTTTTAGTACATGATAAGTTATATATGAAGGCATTTAAAAAGAATTTTTTTGCAATATTTTAATTTTTAAAGCCCCAAATGTTGATAGTTGAAATTTTTCAATTTTAACGTCAAAATTTTACACGCAAAGATGAGTATAGAACTTAACTTAATGTCTATAATATACATCCTATTGTCATGAAACTTTGTAAGCAGTGTTATAATACATTAAACTTTGTTCATACCAAGTTTTTTTAAGATTTGTCAACTCTTTCTACCCTATTAGGTCCGAGACCACCATTGTCGTCCCCTGATTTTCGTTGTTCACAAATATAGTCCCTGGTGTTGACAGTGGGTTACTTGCCATTAATTTGTATACCCCTTCCAAATTTATTTCTCCATGTTCAATGCCTCAAAATGCAAGTAGGGGGATGAAATTACACTGTAAAAAAATTTGGGTCCAGAAATTTAAAGGAAAGTAGTGATTTGGTCCAGCTGAAAAAGGTTGAAAATGAGCACTTCGGAAGCTGTCAAAAGATTTCAAGACGCCCTAAACATAAAATTGTCCATATTTTGAGTTAGAGGCGATGAAGTTTTCTATAAATTTGATATGATTTATCCCAAAAGTAGTACAACACACTGTAAAAGTTTCTTTGAGAAAGCGCAGGTGGGATTTTTTTTATTTTCATTTATGTTCTAAAAGAAATGCACTACGAATTAATTGTGTTCTCGGACCTAAGAGGTGAAATCTGTAAATATAGAAATTGTACTCTGGCAACTTCCCTAAATGATTTGATGGTGTCAACTTGTCAAATAGCATGAAACTAAAGGATTTAATATTTTATTTTATAGAATTTCTGCAAAAATGACCAATTTTGGCATTTTATGGTCAAAATAGGCATTTTATAACTTTTCCAATATTGATGCATAAATGGCATACTGACTTTCTATCTGACAGGTTTTTATGTGTCAATATTTGTGTTTCTATTCCTTTATCTGCTTCTTTTACTTATTTATGAACTCTGAATCTACAGAAAAGAAGTTTATCTCAGATAAAATGTGCAAAGTGTGTTGTATAAATGACCCTTGTATAACGCCTTGTTTGGATGAAGTCAATAGTGGGGAGCTTGGTATATAAAATTTGATGTCCATATTAGAGACCTCACTAAATTTGTATCAAATGCACTTTACAATGTCTAATGTACCTGTTCCATTTCACATAATATATTTCTTTTCTTCTGTAGGATAGCAAGTGGTTTAAATATAAGCCTGTTGAGAATGAATTGCATGCAAGTTTTTCCCTAAAAAGGCAAAAATCTTTGTTTCAGCCCATACTGCTTGTAAGAAAAGTTAATTGTAAGAGTCTTTTTGTGCTCAGATTTGTTGTATCATGTCACATGAGTATAGAAATGATAAAAAAGACACAAATTTTTATTTTTTATAGCCTCAATATGCATTTTTTAATGTAAATATGTGGCACGGCCTAAATTGACCCTAAATTTTTTCCAGTCTTACTTGGCCTAAGACCCTTTTAAACTAATATGATATGTTATTTGTAACTTTTCTTTCCATTTAAAGTACTTTAAATACATATGTAAGGATTATTTATAACCAAAAAGCTTCACAAATTTAAAATTGCTGGAAAATATTACATCTTTATGTAAGGCCCCCCTTCATTGAAAAACCTAAATTTTTAGGCGCAGGCTCATATAAATTTGACTTTTGAATAATTACGCCAAGTCTGATAAATCAAATGAGTACTCTATTGCTTTTAGTACATGATAAGTTATATATGAAGGCATTTAAAAAGAATTTTTTTGCAATGTTTTAATTTTTAAAGCCCCAAATGTTGATAGTTGAAATTTTTCAATTTTAACGTCAAAATTTTACACGCAAAGATGAGTATAGAACTTAACTTAATGTCTATAATATACATCCTATTGTCATGAAACTTTGTAAGCAGTGTTATAATACATTAAACTTTGTTCATACCAAGTTTTTTTAAGATTTGTCAACTCTTTCTACCCTAAGAGGTGAAATCTGTAAATATAGAAATTGTACTCTGGCAACTTCCCTAAATGATTTGATGGTGTCAACTTGTCAAATAGCATGAAACTAAAGGATTTAATATTTTATTTTATAGAATTTCTGCAAAAATGACCAATTTTGGCATTTTATGGTCAAAATAGGCATTTTATAACTTTTCCAATATTGATGCATAAATGGCATACTGACTTTCTATCTGACAGGTTTTTATGTGTCAATATTTGTGTTTCTATTCCTTTATCTGCTTCTTTTACTTATTTATGAACTCTGAATCTACAGAAAAGAAGTTTATCTCAGATAAAATGTGCAAAGTGTGTTGTATAAATGACCCTTGTATAACGCCTTGTTTGGATGAAGTCAATAGTGGGGAGCTTGGTATATAAAATTTGATGTCCATATTAGAGACCTCACTAAATTTGTATCAAATGCACTTTACAATGTCTAATGTACCTGTTCCATTTCACATAATATATTTCTTTTCTTCTGTAGGATAGCAAGTGGTTTAAATATAAGCCTGTTGAGAATGAATTGCATGCAAGTTTTTCCCTAAAAAGGCAAAAATCTTTGTTTCAGCCCATACTGCTTGTAAGAAAAGTTAATTGTAAGAGTCTTTTTGTGCTCAGATTTGTTGTATCATGTCACATGAGTATAGAAATGATAAAAAAGACACAAATTTTTATTTTTTATAGCCTCAATATGCATTTTTTAATGTAAATATGTGGCACGGCCTAAATTGACCCTAAATTTTTTCCAGTCTTACTTGGCCTAAGACCCTTTTAAACTAATATGATATGTTATTTGTAACTTTTCTTTCCATTTAAAGTACTTTAAATACATATGTAAGGATTATTTATAACCAAAAAGCTTCACAAATTTAAAATTGCTGGAAAATATTACATCTTTATGTAAGGCCCCCCTTCATTGAAAAACCTAAATTTTTAGGCGCAGGCTCATATAAATTTGACTTTTGAATAA
Organism: Mytilus trossulus; assembly: GCF_036588685.1. Lineage (NCBI taxonomy): Eukaryota > Metazoa > Mollusca > Bivalvia > Mytilida > Mytilidae > Mytilus > Mytilus trossulus. Next base: position 66,663,316 of record NC_086386.1, read on the forward strand.
TTACGCCAAGTCTGATAAATCAAATGAGTACTCTATTGCTTTTAGTACATGATAAGTTATATATGAAGGCATTTAAAAAGAATTTTTTTGCAATATTTTAATTTTTAAAGCCCGAAATGTTGATAGTTGAAATTTTTCAATTTTAACGTCAAAATTTTACACGCAAAGATGAGTATAGAACTTAACTTAATGTCTATAATATACATCCTATTGTCATGAAACTGTGTAAGCAGTGTTATAATACATTAAACTTTGTTCATACCAAGTTTTTTTAAGATTTGTCAACTCTTTCTACCCTATTAGGTGAAATCTGTAAATATAGAAATTGTACTCTGGCAACTTCCCTAAATGATTTGATGGTGTCAACTTGTCAAATAGCATGAAACTAAAGGATTTAATATTTTATTTTATAGAATTTCTGCAAAAATGACCAATTTTGGCATTTTATGGTCAAAATAGGCATTTTATAACTTTTCCAATATTGATGCATAAATGGCATACTGACTTTCTATCTGACAGGTTTTTATGTGTCAATATTTGTGTTTCTATTCCTTTATCTGCTTCTTTTACTTATTTATGAACTCTGAATCTACAGAAAAGAAGTTTATCTCAGATAAAATGTGCAAAGTGTGTTGTATAAATGACCCTTGTATAACGCCTTGTTTGGATGAAGTCAATAGTGGGGAGCTTGGTATATAAAATTTGATGTCCATATTAGAGACCTCACTAAATTTGTATCAAATGCACTTTACAATGTCTAATGTACCTGTTCCATTTCACATAATATATTTCTTTTCTTCTGTAGGATAGCAAGTGGTTTAAATATAAGCCTGTTGAGAATGAATTGCATGCAAGTTTTTCCCTAAAAAGGCAAAAATCTTTGTTTCAGCCCATACTGCTTGTAAGAAAAGTTAATTGTAAGAGTCTTTTTGTGCTCAGATTTGTTGTATCATGTCACATGAGTATAGAAATGATAAAAAAGACACAAATTTTTATTTTTTATAGCCTCAATATGCATTTTTTAATGTAAATATGTGGCACGGCCTAAATTGACCCTAAATTTTTTCCAGTCTTACTTGGCCTAAGACCCTTTTAAACTAATATGATATGTTATTTGTAACTTTTCTTTCCATTTAAAGTACTTTAAATACATATGTAAGGATTATTTATAACCAAAAAGCTTCACAAATTTAAAATTGCTGGAAAATATTACATCTTTATGTAAGGCCCCCCTTCATTGAAAAACCTAAATTTTTAGGCGCAGGCTCATATAAATTTGACTTTTGAATAATTACGCCAAGTCTGATAAATCAAATGAGTACTCTATTGCTTTTAGTACATGATAAGTTATATATGAAGGCATTTAAAAAGAATTTTTTTGCAATATTTTAATTTTTAAAGCCCCAAATGTTGATAGTTGAAATTTTTCAATTTTAACGTCAAAATTTTACACGCAAAGATGAGTATAGAACTTAACTTAATGTCTATAATATACATCCTATTGTCATGAAACTTTGTAAGCAGTGTTATAATACATTAAACTTTGTTCATACCAAGTTTTTTTAAGATTTGTCAACTCTTTCTACCCTATTAGGTGAAATCTGTAAATATAGAAATTGTACTCTGGCAACTTCCCTAAATGATTTGATGGTGTCAACTTGTCAAATAGCATGAAACTAAAGGATTTAATATTTTATTTTATAGAATTTCTGCAAAAATGACCAATTTTGGCATTTTATGGTCAAAATAGGCATTTTATAACTTTTCCAATATTGATGCATAAATGGCATACTGACTTTCTATCTGACAGGTTTTTATGTGTCAATATTTGTGTTTCTATTCCTTTATCTGCTTCTTTTACTTATTTATGAACTCTGAATCTACAGAAAAGAAGTTTATCTCAGATAAAATGTGCAAAGTGTGTTGTATAAATGACCCTTGTATAACGCCTTGTTTGGATGAAGTCAATAGTGGGGAGCTTGGTATATAAAATTTGATGTCCATATTAGAGACCTCACTAAATTTGTATCAAATGCACTTTACAATGTCTAATGTACCTGTTCCATTTCACATAATATATTTCTTTTCTTCTGTAGGATAGCAAGTGGTTTAAATATAAGCCTGTTGAGAATGAATTGCATGCAAGTTTTTCCCTAAAAAGGCAAAAATCTTTGTTTCAGCCCATACTGCTTGTAAGAAAAGTTAATTGTAAGAGTCTTTTTGTGCTCAGATTTGTTGTATCATGTCACATGAGTATAGAAATGATAAAAAAGACACAATTTTTTATTTTTTATAGCCTCAATATGCATTTTTTAATGTAAATATGTGGCACGGCCTAAATTGACCCTAAATTTTTTCCAGTCTTACTTGGCCTAAGACCCTTTTAAACTAATATGATATGTTATTTGTAACTTTTCTTTCCATTTAAAGTACTTTAAATACATATGTAAGGATTATTTATAACCAAAAAGCTTCACAAATTTAAAATTGCTGGAAAATATTACATCTTTATGTAAGGCCCCCCTTCATTGAAAAACCTAAATTTTTAGGCGCAGGCTCATATAAATTTGACTTTTGAATAATTACGCCAAGTCTGATAAATCAAATGAGTACTCTATTGCTTTTAGTACATGATAAGTTATATATGAAGGCATTTAAAAAGAATTTTTTTGCAATATTTTAATTTTTAAAGCCCCAAATGTTGATAGTTGAAATTTTTCAATTTTAACGTCAAAATTTTACACGCAAAGATGAGTATAGAACTTAACTTAATGTCTATAATATACATCCTATTGTCATGAAACTTTGTAAGCAGTGTTATAATACATTAAACTTTGTTCATACCAAGTTTTTTTAAGATTTGTCAACTCTTTCTACCCTATTAGGTCCGAGACCACCATTGTCGTCCCCTGATTTTCGTTGTTCACAAATATAGTCCCTGGTGTTGACAGTGGGTTACTTGCCATTAATTTGTATACCCCTTCCAAATTTATTTCTCCATGTTCAATGCCTCAAAATGCAAGTAGGGGGATGAAATTACACTGTAAAAAAATTTGGGTCCAGAAATTTAAAGGAAAGTAGTGATTTGGTCCAGCTGAAAAAGGTTGAAAATGAGCACTTCGGAAGCTGTCAAAAGATTTCAAGACGCCCTAAACATAAAATTGTCCATATTTTGAGTTAGAGGCGATGAAGTTTTCTATAAATTTGATATGATTTATCCCAAAAGTAGTACAACACACTGTAAAAGTTTCTTTGAGAAAGCGCAGGTGGGATTTTTTTTATTTTCATTTATGTTCTAAAAGAAATGCACTACGAATTAATTGTGTTCTCGGACCTAAGAGGTGAAATCTGTAAATATAGAAATTGTACTCTGGCAACTTCCCTAAATGATTTGATGGTGTCAACTTGTCAAATAGCATGAAACTAAAGGATTTAATATTTTATTTTATAGAATTTCTGCAAAAATGACCAATTTTGGCATTTTATGGTCAAAATAGGCATTTTATAACTTTTCCAATATTGATGCATAAATGGCATACTGACTTTCTATCTGACAGGTTTTTATGTGTCAATATTTGTGTTTCTATTCCTTTATCTGCTTCTTTTACTTATTTATGAACTCTGAATCTACAGAAAAGAAGTTTATCTCAGATAAAATGTGCAAAGTGTGTTGTATAAATGACCCTTGTATAACGCCTTGTTTGGATGAAGTCAATAGTGGGGAGCTTGGTATATAAAATTTGATGTCCATATTAGAGACCTCACTAAATTTGTATCAAATGCACTTTACAATGTCTAATGTACCTGTTCCATTTCACATAATATATTTCTTTTCTTCTGTAGGATAGCAAGTGGTTTAAATATAAGCCTGTTGAGAATGAATTGCATGCAAGTTTTTCCCTAAAAAGGCAAAAATCTTTGTTTCAGCCCATACTGCTTGTAAGAAAAGTTAATTGTAAGAGTCTTTTTGTGCTCAGATTTGTTGTATCATGTCACATGAGTATAGAAATGATAAAAAAGACACAAATTTTTATTTTTTATAGCCTCAATATGCATTTTTTAATGTAAATATGTGGCACGGCCTAAATTGACCCTAAATTTTTTCCAGTCTTACTTGGCCTAAGACCCTTTTAAACTAATATGATATGTTATTTGTAACTTTTCTTTCCATTTAAAGTACTTTAAATACATATGTAAGGATTATTTATAACCAAAAAGCTTCACAAATTTAAAATTGCTGGAAAATATTACATCTTTATGTAAGGCCCCCCTTCATTGAAAAACCTAAATTTTTAGGCGCAGGCTCATATAAATTTGACTTTTGAATAATTACGCCAAGTCTGATAAATCAAATGAGTACTCTATTGCTTTTAGTACATGATAAGTTATATATGAAGGCATTTAAAAAGAATTTTTTTGCAATATTTTAATTTTTAAAGCCCCAAATGTTGATAGTTGAAATTTTTCAATTTTAACGTCAAAATTTTACACGCAAAGATGAGTATAGAACTTAACTTAATGTCTATAATATACATCCTATTGTCATGAAACTTTGTAAGCAGTGTTATAATACATTAAACTTTGTTCATACCAAGTTTTTTTAAGATTTGTCAACTCTTTCTACCCTAAGAGGTGAAATCTGTAAATATAGAAATTGTACTCTGGCAACTTCCCTAAATGATTTGATGGTGTCAACTTGTCAAATAGCATGAAACTAAAGGATTTAATATTTTATTTTATAGAATTTCTGCAAAAATGACCAATTTTGGCATTTTATGGTCAAAATAGGCATTTTATAACTTTTCCAATATTGATGCATAAATGGCATACTGACTTTCTATCTGACAGGTTTTTATGTGTCAATATTTGTGTTTCTATTCCTTTATCTGCTTCTTTTACTTATTTATGAACTCTGAATCTACAGAAAAGAAGTTTATCTCAGATAAAATGTGCAAAGTGTGTTGTATAAATGACCCTTGTATAACGCCTTGTTTGGATGAAGTCAATAGTGGGGAGCTTGGTATATAAAATTTGATGTCCATATTAGAGACCTCACTAAATTTGTATCAAATGCACTTTACAATGTCTAATGTACCTGTTCCATTTCACATAATATATTTCTTTTCTTCTGTAGGATAGCAAGTGGTTTAAATATAAGCCTGTTGAGAATGAATTGCATGCAAGTTTTTCCCTAAAAAGGCAAAAATCTTTGTTTCAGCCCATACTGCTTGTAAGAAAAGTTAATTGTAAGAGTCTTTTTGTGCTCAGATTTGTTGTATCATGTCACATGAGTATAGAAATGATAAAAAAGACACAAATTTTTATTTTTTATAGCCTCAATATGCATTTTTTAATGTAAATATGTGGCACGGCCTAAATTGACCCTAAATTTTTTCCAGTCTTACTTGGCCTAAGACCCTTTTAAACTAATATGATATGTTATTTGTAACTTTTCTTTCCATTTAAAGTACTTTAAATACATATGTAAGGATTATTTATAACCAAAAAGCTTCACAAATTTAAAATTGCTGGAAAATATTACATCTTTATGTAAGGCCCCCCTTCATTGAAAAACCTAAATTTTTAGGCGCAGGCTCATATAAATTTGACTTTTGAATAATTACGCCAAGTCTGATAAATCAAATGAGTACTCTATTGCTTTTAGTACATGATAAGTTATATATGAAGGCATTTAAAAAGAATTTTTTTGCAATATTTTAATTTTTAAAGCCCCAAATGTTGATAGTTGAAATTTTTCAATTTTAACGTCAAAATTTTACACGCAAAGATGAGTATAGAACTTAACTTAATGTCTATAATATACATCCTATTGTCATGAGACTTTGTAAGCAGTGTTATAATACATTAAACTTTGTTCATACCAAGTTTTTTTAAGATTTGTCAACTCTTTCTACCCTATTAGGTCCGAGACCACCATTGTCGTCCCCTGATTTTCGTTGTTCACAAATATAGTCCCTGGTGTTGACAGTGGGTTACTTGCCATTAATTTGTATACCCCTTCCAAATTTATTTCTCCATGTTCAATGCCTCAAAATGCAAGTAGGGGGATGAAATTACACTGTAAAAAAATTTGGGTCCAGAATTTTAAAGGAAAGTAGTGATTTGGTCCAGCTGAAAAAGGTTGAAAATGAGCACTTCGGAAGCTGTCAAAAGATTTCAAGACGCCCTAAACATAAAATTGTCCATATTTTGAGTTAGAGGCGATGAAGTTTTCTATAAATTTGATATGATTTATCCCAAAAGTAGTACAACACACTGTAAAAGTTTCTTTGAGAAAGCGCAGGTGGGATTTTTTTTATTTTCATTTATGTTCTAAAAGAAATGCACTACGAATTAATTGTGTTCTCGGACCTAAGAGGTGAAATCTGTAAATATAGAAATTGTACTCTGGCAACTTCCCTAAATGATTTGATGGTGTCAACTTGTCAAATAGCATGAAACTAAAGGATTTAATATTTTATTTTATAGAATTTCTGCAAAAATGACCAATTTTGGCATTTTATGGTCAAAATAGGCATTTTATAACTTTTCCAATATTGATGCATAAATGGCATACTGACTTTCTATCTGACAGGTTTTTATGTGTCAATATTTGTGTTTCTATTCCTTTATCTGCTTCTTTTACTTATTTATGAACTCTGAATCTACAGAAAAGAAGTTTATCTCAGATAAAATGTGCAAAGTGTGTTGTATAAATGACCCTTGTATAACGCCTTGTTTGGATGAAGTCAATAGTGGGGAGCTTGGTATATAAAATTTGATGTCCATATTAGAGACCTCACTAAATTTGTATCAAATGCACTTTACAATGTCTAATGTACCTGTTCCATTTCACATAATATATTTCTTTTCTTCTGTAGGATAGCAAGTGGTTTAAATATAAGCCTGTTGAGAATGAATTGCATGCAAGTTTTTCCCTAAAAAGGCAAAAATCTTTGTTTCAGCCCATACTGCTTGTAAGAAAAGTTAATTGTAAGAGTCTTTTTGTGCTCAGATTTGTTGTATCATGTCACATGAGTATAGAAATGATAAAAAAGACACAAATTTTTATTTTTTATAGCCTCAATATGCATTTTTTAATGTAAATATGTGGCACGGCCTAAATTGACCCTAAATTTTTTCCAGTCTTACTTGGCCTAAGACCCTTTTAAACTAATATGATATGTTATTTGTAACTTTTCTTTCCATTTAAAGTACTTTAAATACATATGTAAGGATTATTTATAACCAAAAAGCTTCACAAATTTAAAATTGCTGGAAAATATTACATCTTTATGTAAGGCCCCCCTTCATTGAAAAACCTAAATTTTTAGGCGCAGGCTCATATAAATTTGACTTTTGAATAATTACGCCAAGTCTGATAAATCAAATGAGTACTCTATTGCTTTTAGTACATGATAAGTTATATATGAAGGCATTTAAAAAGAATTTTTTTGCAATATTTTAATTTTTAAAGCCCCAAATGTTGATAGTTGAAATTTTTCAATTTTAACGTCAAAATTTTACACGCAAAGATGAGTATAGAACTTAACTTAATGTCTATAATATACATCCTATTGTCATGAGACTTTGTAAGCAGTGTTATAATACATTAAACTTTGTTCATACCAAGGTTTTTAAGATTTGTCAACTCTTTCTACCCTATTAGGTCCGAGACCACCATTGTCGTCCCCTGATTTTCGTTGTTCACAAATATAGTCCCTGGTGTTGACAGTGGGTTACTTGCCATTAATTTGTATACCCCTTCCAAATTTATTTCTCCATGTTCAATGCCTCAAAATGCAAGTAGGGGGATGAAATTACACTGTAAAAAAATTTGGGTCCAGAATTTTAAAGGAAAGTAGTGATTTGGTCCAGCTGAAAAAGGTTGAAAATGAGCACTTCGGAAGCTGTCAAAAGATTTCAAGACGCCCTAAACATAAAATTGTCCATATTTTGAGTTAGAGGCAATGAAGTTTTCTATAAATTTGATATGATTTATCCCAAAAGTAGTACAACACACTGTAAAAGTTTCTTTGAGAAAGCGCAGGTGGGATTTTTTTTATTTTCATTTATGTTCTAAAAGAAATGCACTACGAATTAATTGTGTTCTCGGACCTAAGAGGTGAAATCTGTAAATATAGAAATTGTACTCTGGCAACTTCCCTAAATGATTTGATGGTGTCAACTTGTCAAATAGCATGAAACTAAAGGATTTAATATTTTATTTTATAGAATTTCTGCAAAAATGACCAATTTTGGCATTTTATGGTCAAAATAGGCATTTTATAACTTTTCCAATATTGATGCATAAATGGCATACTGACTTTCTATCTGACAGGTTTTTATGTGTCAATATTTGTGTTTCTATTCCTTTATCTGCTTCTTTTACTTATTTATGAACTCTGAATCTACAGAAAAGAAGTTTATCTCAGATAAAATGTGCAAAGTGTGTTGTATAAATGACCCTTGTATAACGCCTTGTTTGGATGAAGTCAATAGTGGGGAGCTTGGTATATAAAATTTGATGTCCATATTAGAGACCTCACTAAATTTGTATCAAATGCACTTTACAATGTCTAATGTACCTGTTCCATTTCACATAATATATTTCTTTTCTTCTGTAGGATAGCAAGTGGTTTAAATATAAGCCTGTTGAGAATGAATTGCATGCAAGTTTTTCCCTAAAAAGGCAAAAATCTTTGTTTCAGCCCATACTGCTTGTAAGAAAAGTTAATTGTAAGAGTCTTTTTGTGCTCAGATTTGTTGTATCATGTCACATGAGTATAGAAATGATAAAAAAGACACAAATTTTTATTTTTTATAGCCTCAATATGCATTTTTTAATGTAAATATGTGGCACGGCCTAAATTGACCCTAAATTTTTTCCAGTCTTACTTGGCCTAAGACCCTTTTAAACTAATATGATATGTTATTTGTAACTTTTCTTTCCATTTAAAGTACTTTAAATACATATGTAAGGATTATTTATAACCAAAAAGCTTCACAAATTTAAAATTGCTGGAAAATATTACATCTTTATGTAAGGCCCCCCTTCATTGAAAAACCTAAATTTTTAGGCGCAGGCTCATATAAATTTGACTTTTGAATAATTACGCCAAGTCTGATAAATCAAATGAGTACTCTATTGCTTTTAGTACATGATAAGTTATATATGAAGGCATTTAAAAAGAATTATTTTGCAATATTTTAATTTTTAAAGCCCCAAATGTTGATAGTTGAAATTTTTCAATTTTAACGTCAAAATTTTACACGCAAAGATGAGTATAGAACTTAACTTAATGTCTATAATATACATCCTATTGTCATGAGACTTTGTAAGCAGTGTTATAATACATTAAACTTTGTTCATACCAAGTTTTTTTAAGATTTGTCAACTCTTTCTACCCTAAGAGGTGAAATCTGTAAATATAGAAATTGTACTCTGGCAACTTCCCTAAATGATTTGATGGTGTCAACTTGTCAAATAGCATGAAACTAAAGGATTTAATATTTTATTTTATAGAATTTCTGCAAAAATGACCAATTTTGGCATTTTATGGTCAAAATAGGCATTTTATAACTTTTCCAATATTGATGCATAAATGGCATACTGACTTTCTATCTGACAGGTTTTTATGTGTCAATATTTGTGTTTCTATTCCTTTATCTGCTTCTTTTACTTATTTATGAACTCTGAATCTACAGAAAAGAAGTTTATCTCAGATAAAATGTGCAAAGTGTGTTGTATAAATGACCCTTGTATAACGCCTTGTTTGGATGAAGTCAATAGTGGGGAGCTGGGTATATAAAATTTGATGTCCATATTAGAGACCTCACTAAATTTGTATCAAATGCACTTTACAATGTCTAATGTACCTGTTCCATTTCACATAATATATTTCTTTTCTTCTGTAGGATAGCAAGTGGTTTAAATATAAGCCTGTTGAGAATGAATTGCATGCAAGTTTTTCCCTAAAAAGGCAAAAATCTTTGTTTCAGCCCATACTGCTTGTAAGAAAAGTTAATTGTAAGAGTCTTTTTGTGCTCAGATTTGTTGTATCATGTCACATGAGTATAGAAATGATAAAAAAGACACAAATTTTTATTTTTTATAGCCTCAATATGCATTTTTTAATGTAAATATGTGGCACGGCCTAAATTGACCCTAAATTTTTTCCAGTCTTACTTGGCCTAAGACCCTTTTAAACTAATATGATATGTTATTTGTAACTTTTCTTTCCATTTAAAGTACTTTAAATACATATGTAAGGATTATTTATAACCAAAAAGCTTCACAAATTTAAAATTGCTGGAAAATATTACATCTTTATGTAAGGCCCCCCTTCATTGAAAAACCTAAATTTTTAGGCGCAGGCTCATATAAATTTGACTTTTGAATAATTACGCCAAGTCTGATAAATCAAATGAGTACTCTATTGCTTTTAGTACATGATAAGTTATATATGAAGGCATTTAAAAAGAATTTTTTTGCAATATTTTAATTTTTAAAGCCCCAAATGTTGATAGTTGAAATTTTTCAATTTTAACGTCAAAATTTTACACGCAAAGATGAGTATAGAACTTAACTTAATGTCTATAATATACATCCTATTGTCATGAGACTTTGTAAGCAGTGTTATAATACATTAAACTTTGTTCATACCAAGTTTTTTTAAGATTTGTCAACTCTTTCTACCCTATTAGGTCCGAGACCACCATTGTCGTCCCCTGATTTTCGTTGTTCACAAATATAGTCCCTGGTGTTGACAGTGGGTTACTTGCCATTAATTTGTATACCCCTTCCAAATTTATTTCTCCATGTTCAATGCCTCAAAATGCAAGTAGGGGGATGAAATTACACTGTAAAAAAATTTGGGTCCAGAAATTTAAAGGAAAGTAGTGATTTGGTCCAGCTGAAAAAGGTTGAAAATGAGCACTTCGGAAGCTGTCAAAAGATTTCAAGACGCCCTAAACATAAAATTGTCCATATTTTGAGTTAGAGGCGATGAAGTTTTCTATAAATTTGATATGATTTATCCCAAAAGTAGTACAACACACTGTAAAAGTTTCTTTGAGAAAGCGCAGGTGGGATTTTTTTTATTTTCATTTATGTTCTAAAAGAAATGCACTACGAATTAATTGTGTTCTCGGACCTAAGAGGTGAAATCTGTAAATATAGAAATTGTACTCTGGCAACTTCCCTAAATGATTTGATGGTGTCAACTTGTCAAATAGCATGAAACTAAAGGATTTAATATTTTATTTTATAGAATTTCTGCAAAAATGACCAATTTTGGCATTTTATGGTCAAAATAGGCATTTTATAACTTTTCCAATATTGATGCATAAATGGCATACTGACTTTCTATCTGACAGGTTTTTATGTGTCAATATTTGTGTTTCTATTCCTTTATCTGCTTCTTTTACTTATTTATGAACTCTGAATCTACAGAAAAGAAGTTTATCTCAGATAAAATGTGCAAAGTGTGTTGTATAAATGACCCTTGTATAACGCCTTGTTTGGATGAAGTCAATAGTGGGGAGCTGGGTATATAAAATTTGATGTCCATATTAGAGACCTCACTAAATTTGTATCAAATGCACTTTACAATGTCTAATGTACCTGTTCCATTTCACATAATATATTTCTTTTCTTCTGTAGGATAGCAAGTGGTTTAAATATAAGCCTGTTGAGAATGAATTGCATGCAAGTTTTTCCCTAAAAAGGCAAAAATCTTTGTTTCAGCCCATACTGCTTGTAAGAAAAGTTAATTGTAAGAGTCTTTTTGTGCTCAGATTTGTTGTATCATGTCACATGAGTATAGAAATGATAAAAAAGACACAAATTTTTATTTTTTATAGCCTCAATATGCATTTTTTAATGTAAATATGTGGCACGGCCTAAATTGACCCTAAATTTTTTCCAGTCTTACTTGGCCTAAGACCCTTTTAAACTAATATGATATGTTATTTGTAACTTTTCTTTCCATTTAAAGTACTTTAAATACATATGTAAGGATTATTTATAACCAAAAAGCTTCACAAATTTAAAATTGCTGGAAAATATTACATCTTTATGTAAGGCCCCCCTTCATTGAAAAACCTAAATTTTTAGGCGCAGGCTCATATAAATTTGACTTTTGAATAATTACGCCAAGTCTGATAAATCAAATGAGTACTCTATTGCTTTTAGTACATGATAAGTTATATATGAAGGCATTTAAAAAGAATTTTTTTGCAATATTTTAATTTTTAAAGCCCCAAATGTTGATTGTTGAAATTTTTCAATTTTAACGTCAAAATTTTACACGCAAAGATGAGTATAGAACTTAACTTAATGTCTATAATATACATCCTATTGTCATGAGACTTTGTAAGCAGTGTTATAATACATTAAACTTTGTTCATACCAAGTTTTTTTAAGATTTGTCAACTCTTTCTACCCTAAGAGGTGAAATCTGTAAATATAGAAATTGTACTCTGGCAACTTCCCTAAATGATTTGATGGTGTCAACTTGTCAAATAGCATGAAACTAAAGGATTTAATATTTTATTTTATAGAATTTCTGCAAAAATGACCAATTTTGGCATTTTATGGTCAAAATAGGCATTTTATAACTTTTCCAATATTGATGCATAAATGGCATACTGACTTTCTATCTGACAGGTTTTTATGTGTCAATATTTGTGTTTCTATTCCTTTATCTGCTTCTTTTACTTATTTATGAACTCTGAATCTACAGAAAAGAAGTTTATCTCAGATAAAATGTGCAAAGTGTGTTGTATAAATGACCCTTGTATAACGCCTTGTTTGGATGAAGTCAATAGTGGGGAGCTTGGTATATAAAATTTGATGTCCATATTAGAGACCTCACTAAATTTGTATCAAATGCACTTTACAATGTCTAATGTACCTGTTCCATTTCACATAATATATTTCTTTTCTTCTGTAGGATAGCAAGTGGTTTAAATATAAGCCTGTTGAGAATGAATTGCATGCAAGTTTTTCCCTAAAAAGGCAAAAATCTTTGTTTCAGCCCATACTGCTTGTAAGAAAAGTTAATTGTAAGAGTCTTTTTGTGCTCAGATTTGTTGTATCATGTCACATGAGTATAGAAATGATAAAAAAGACACAAATTTTTATTTTTTATAGCCTCAATATGCATTTTTTAATGTAAATATGTGGCACGGCCTAAATTGACCCTAAATTTTTTCCAGTCTTACTTGGCCTAAGACCCTTTTAAACTAATATGATATGTTATTTGTAACTTTTCTTTCCATTTAAAGTACTTTAAATACATATGTAAGGATTATTTATAACCAAAAAGCTTCACAAATTTAAAATTGCTGGAAAATATTACATCTTTATGTAAGGCCCCCCTTCATTGAAAAACCTAAATTTTTAGGCGCAGGCTCATATAAATTTGACTTTTGAATAATTACGCCAAGTCTGATAAATCAAATGAGTACTCTATTGCTTTTAGTACATGATAAGTTATATATGAAGGCATTTAAAAAGATTTTTTTTGCAATATTTTAATTTTTAAAGCCCCAAATGTTGATAGTTGAAATTTTTCAATTTTAACGTCAAAATTTTACACGCAAAGATGAGTATAGAACTTAACTTAATGTCTATAATATACATCCTATTGTCATGAAACTTTGTAAGCAGTGTTATAATACATTAAACTTTGTTCATACCAAGTTTTTTTAAGATTTGTCAACTCTTTCTACCCTAAGAGGTGAAATCTGTAAATATAGAAATTGTACTCTGGCAACTTCCCTAAATGATTTGATGGTGTCAACTTGTCAAATAGCATGAAACTAAAGGATTTAATATTTTATTTTATAGAATTTCTGCAAAAATGACCAATTTTGGCATTTTATGGTCAAAATAGGCATTTTATAACTTTTCCAATATTGATGCATAAATGGCATACTGACTTTCTATCTGACAGGTTTTTATGTGTCAATATTTGTGTTTCTATTCCTTTATCTGCTTCTTTTACTTATTTATGAACTCTGAATCTACAGAAAAGAAGTTTATCTCAGATAAAATGTGCAAAGTGTGTTGTATAAATGACCCTTGTATAACGCCTTGTTTGGATGAAGTCAATAGTGGGGAGCTTGGTATATAAAATTTGATGTCCATATTAGAGACCTCACTAAATTTGTATCAAATGCACTTTACAATGTCTAATGTACCTGTTCCATTTCACATAATATATTTCTTTTCTTCTGTAGGATAGCAAGTGGTTTAAATATAAGCCTGTTGAGAATGAATTGCATGCAAGTTTTTCCCTAAAAAGGCAAAAATCTTTGTTTCAGCCCATACTGCTTGTAAGAAAAGTTAATTGTAAGAGTCTTTTTGTGCTCAGATTTGTTGTATCATGTCACATGAGTATAGAAATGATAAAAAAGACAAAAATTTTTATTTTTTATAGCCTCAATATGCATTTTTTAATGTAAATATGTGGCACGGCCTAAATTGACCCTAAATATTTTCCAGTCTTACTTGGCCTAAGACCCTTTTAAACTAATATGATATGTTATTTGTAACTTTTCTTTCCATTTAAAGTACTTTAAATACATATGTAAGGATTATTTATAACCAAAAAGCTTCACAAATTTAAAATTGCTGGAAAATATTACATCTTTATGTAAGGCCCCCCTTCATTGAAAAACCTAATTTTTAGGCGCAGGCTCATATAAATTTGACTTTTGAATAATTACGCCAAGTCTGATAAATCAAATGAGTACTCTATTGCTTTTAGTACATGATAAGTTATATATGAAGGCATTTAAAAAGAATTTTTTTGCAATATTTTAATTTTTAAAGCCCCAAATGTTGATAGTTGAAATTTTTCAATTTTAACGTCAAAATTTTACACGCAAAGATGAGTATAGAACTTAACTTAATGTCTATAATATACATCCTATTGTCATGAAACTTTGTAAGCAGTGTTATAATACATTAAACTTTGTTCATACCAAGTTTTTTTAAGATTTGTCAACTCTTTCTACCCTATTAGGTGAAATCTGTAAATATAGAAATTGTACTCTGGCAACTTCCCTAAATGATTTGATGGTGTCAACTTGTCAAATAGCATGAAACTAAAGGATTTAATATTTTATTTTATAGAATTTCTGCAAAAATGACCAATTTTGGCATTTTATGGTCAAAATAGGCATTTTATAACTTTTCCAATATTGATGCATAAATGGCATACTGACTTTCTATCTGACAGGTTTTTATGTGTCAATATTTGTGTTTCTATTCCTTTATCTGCTTCTTTTACTTATTTATGAACTCTGAATCTACAGAAAAGAAGTTTATCTCAGATAAAATGTGCAAAGTGTGTTGTATAAATGACCCTTGTATAACGCCTTGTTTGGATGAAGTCAATAGTGGGGAGCTTGGTATATAAAATTTGATGTCCATATTAGAGACCTCACTAAATTTGTATCAAATGCACTTTACAATGTCTAATGTACCTGTTCCATTTCACATAATATATTTCTTTTCTTCTGTAGGATAGCAAGTGGTTTAAATATAAGCCTGTTGAGAATGAATTGCATGCAAGTTTTTCCCTAAAAAGGCAAAAATCTTTGTTTCAGCCCATACTGCTTGTAAGAAAAGTTAATTGTAAGAGTCTTTTTGTGCTCAGATTTGTTGTATCATGTCACATGAGTATAGAAATGATAAAAAAGACACAAATTTTTATTTTTTATAGCCTCAATATGCATTTTTTAATGTAAATATGTGGCACGGCCTAAATTGACCCTAAATTTTTTCCAGTCTTACTTGGCCTAAGACCCTTTTAAACTAATATGATATGTTATTTGTAACTTTTCTTTCCATTTAAAGTACTTTAAATACATATGTAAGGATTATTTATAACCAAAAAGCTTCACAAATTTAAAATTGCTGGAAAATATTACATCTTTATGTAAGGCCCCCCTTCATTGAAAAACCTAAATTTTTAGGCGCAGGCTCATATAAATTTGACTTTTGAATAATTACGCCAAGTCTGATAAATCAAATGAGTACTCTATTGCTTTTAGTACATGATAAGTTATATATGAAGGCATTTAAAAAGAATTATTTTGCAATATTTTAATTTTTAAAGCCCCAAATGTTGATAGTTGAAATTTTTCAATTTTAACGTCAAAATTTTACACGCAAAGATGAGTATAGAACTTAACTTAATGTCTATAATATACATCCTATTGTCATGAGACTTTGTAAGCAGTGTTATAATACATTAAACTTTGTTCATACCAAGTTTTTTTAAGATTTGTCAACTCTTTCTACCCTAAGAGGTGAAATCTGTAAATATAGAAATTGTACTCTGGCAACTTCCCTAAATGATTTGATGGTGTCAACTTGTCAAATAGCATGAAACTAAAGGATTTAATATTTTATTTTATAGAATTTCTGCAAAAATGACCAATTTTGGCATTTTATGGTCAAAATAGGCATTTTATAACTTTTCCAATATTGATGCATAAATGGCATACTGACTTTCTATCTGACAGGTTTTTATGTGTCAATATTTGTGTTTCTATTCCTTTATCTGCTTCTTTTACTTATTTATGAACTCTGAATCTACAGAAAAGAAGTTTATCTCAGATAAAATGTGCAAAGTGTGTTGTATAAATGACCCTTGTATAACGCCTTGTTTGGATGAAGTCAATAGTGGGGAGCTGGGTATATAAAATTTGATGTCCATATTAGAGACCTCACTAAATTTGTATCAAATGCACTTTACAATGTCTAATGTACCTGTTCCATTTCACATAATATATTTCTTTTCTTCTGTAGGATAGCAAGTGGTTTAAATATAAGCCTGTTGAGAATGAATTGCATGCAAGTTTTTCCCTAAAAAGGCAAAAATCTTTGTTTCAGCCCATACTGCTTGTAAGAAAAGTTAATTGTAAGAGTCTTTTTGTGCTCAGATTTGTTGTATCATGTCACATGAGTATAGAAATGATAAAAAAGACACAAATTTTTATTTTTTATAGCCTCAATATGCATTTTTTAATGTAAATATGTGGCACGGCCTAAATTGACCCTAAATTTTTTCCAGTCTTACTTGGCCTAAGACCCTTTTAAACTAATATGATATGTTATTTGTAACTTTTCTTTCCATTTAAAGTACTTTAAATACATATGTAAGGATTATTTATAACCAAAAAGCTTCACAAATTTAAAATTGCTGGAAAATATTACATCTTTATGTAAGGCCCCCCTTCATTGAAAAACCTAAATTTTTAGGCGCAGGCTCATATAAATTTGACTTTTGAATAATTACGCCAAGTCTGATAAATCAAATGAGTACTCTATTGCTTTTAGTACATGATAAGTTATATATGAAGGCATTTAAAAAGAATTTTTTTGCAATATTTTAATTTTTAAAGCCCCAAATGTTGATAGTTGAAATTTTTCAATTTTAACGTCAAAATTTTACACGCAAAGATGAGTATAGAACTTAACTTAATGTCTATAATATACATCCTATTGTCATGAGACTTTGTAAGCAGTGTTATAATACATTAAACTTTGTTCATACCAAGTTTTTTTAAGATTTGTCAACTCTTTCTACCCTATTAGGTCCGAGACCACCATTGTCGTCCCCTGATTTTCGTTGTTCACAAATATAGTCCCTGGTGTTGACAGTGGGTTACTTGCCATTAATTTGTATACCCCTTCCAAATTTATTTCTCCATGTTCAATGCCTCAAAATGCAAGTAGGGGGATGAAATTACACTGTAAAAAAATTTGGGTCCAGAAATTTAAAGGAAAGTAGTGATTTGGTCCAGCTGAAAAAGGTTGAAAATGAGCACTTCGGAAGCTGTCAAAAGATTTCAAGACGCCCTAAACATAAAATTGTCCATATTTTGAATTAGAGGCGATGAAGTTTTCTATAAATTTGATATGATTTATCCCAAAAGTAGTACAACACACTGTAAAAGTTTCTTTGAGAAAGCGCAGGTGGGATTTTTTTTATTTTCATTTATGTTCTAAAAGAAATGCACTACGAATTAATTGTGTTCTCGGACCTAAGAGGTGAAATCTGTAAATATAGAAATTGTACTCTGGCAACTTCCCTAAATGATTTGATGGTGTCAACTTGTCAAATAGCATGAAACTAAAGGATTTAATATTTTATTTTATAGAATTTCTGCAAAAATGACCAATTTTGGCATTTTATGGTCAAAATAGGCATTTTATAACTTTTCCAATATTGATGCATAAATGGCATACTGACTTTCTATCTGACAGGTTTTTATGTGTCAATATTTGTGTTTCTATTCCTTTATCTGCTTCTTTTACTTATTTATGAACTCTGAATCTACAGAAAAGAAGTTTATCTCAGATAAAATGTGCAAAGTGTGTTGTATAAATGACCCTTGTATAACGCCTTGTTTGGATGAAGTCAATAGTGGGGAGCTGGGTATATAAAATTTGATGTCCATATTAGAGACCTCACTAAATTTGTATCAAATGCACTTTACAATGTCTAATGTACCTGTTCCATTTCACATAATATATTTCTTTTCTTCTGTAGGATAGCAAGTGGTTTAAATATAAGCCTGTTGAGAATGAATTGCATGCAAGTTTTTCCCTAAAAAGGCAAAAATCTTTGTTTCAGCCCATACTGCTTGTAAGAAAAGTTAATTGTAAGAGTCTTTTTGTGCTCAGATTTGTTGTATCATGTCACATGAGTATAGAAATGATAAAAAAGACACAAATTTTTATTTTTTATAGCCTCAATATGCATTTTTTAATGTAAATATGTGGCACGGCCTAAATTGACCCTAAATTTTTTCCAGTCTTACTTGGCCTAAGACCCTTTTAAACTAATATGATATGTTATTTGTAACTTTTCTTTCCATTTAAAGTACTTTAAATACATATGTAAGGATTATTTATAACCAAAAAGCTTCACAAATTTAAAATTGCTGGAAAATATTACATCTTTATGTAAGGCCCCCCTTCATTGAAAAACCTAAATTTTTAGGCGCAGGCTCATATAAATTTGACTTTTGAATAATTACGCCAAGTCTGATAAATCAAATGAGTACTCTATTGCTTTTAGTACATGATAAGTTATATATGAAGGCATTTAAAAAGAATTTTTTTGCAATATTTTAATTTTTAAAGCCCCAAATGTTGATTGTTGAAATTTTTCAATTTTAACGTCAAAATTTTACACGCAAAGATGAGTATAGAACTTAACTTAATGTCTATAATATACATCCTATTGTCATGAGACTTTGTAAGCAGTGTTATAATACATTAAACTTTGTTCATACCAAGTTTTTTTAAGATTTGTCAACTCTTTCTACCCTAAGAGGTGAAATCTGTAAATATAGAAATTGTACTCTGGCAACTTCCCTAAATGATTTGATGGTGTCAACTTGTCAAATAGCATGAAACTAAAGGATTTAATATTTTATTTTATAGAATTTCTGCAAAAATGACCAATTTTGGCATTTTATGGTCAAAATAGGCATTTTATAACTTTTCCAATATTGATGCATAAATGGCATACTGACTTTCTATCTGACAGGTTTTTATGTGTCAATATTTGTGTTTCTATTCCTTTATCTGCTTCTTTTACTTATTTATGAACTCTGAATCTACAGAAAAGAAGTTTATCTCAGATAAAATGTGCAAAGTGTGTTGTATAAATGACCCTTGTATAACGCCTTGTTTGGATGAAGTCAATAGTGGGGAGCTTGGTATATAAAATTTGATGTCCATATTAGAGACCTCACTAAATTTGTATCAAATGCACTTTACAATGTCTAATGTACCTGTTCCATTTCACATAATATATTTCTTTTCTTCTGTAGGATAGCAAGTGGTTTAAATATAAGCCTGTTGAGAATGAATTGCATGCAAGTTTTTCCCTAAAAAGGCAAAAATCTTTGTTTCAGCCCATACTGCTTGTAAGAAAAGTTAATTGTAAGAGTCTTTTTGTGCTCAGATTTGTTGTATCATGTCACATGAGTATAGAAATGATAAAAAAGACACAAATTTTTATTTTTTATAGCCTCAATATGCATTTTTTAATGTAAATATGTGGCACGGCCTAAATTGACCCTAAATTTTTTCCAGTCTTACTTGGCCTAAGACCCTTTTAAACTAATATGATATGTTATTTGTAACTTTTCTTTCCATTTAAAGTACTTTAAATACATATGTAAGGATTATTTATAACCAAAAAGCTTCACAAATTTAAAATTGCTGGAAAATATTACATCTTTATGTAAGGCCCCCCTTCATTGAAAAACCTAAATTTTTAGGCGCAGGCTCATATAAATTTGACTTTTGAATAATTACGCCAAGTCTGATAAATCAAATGAGTACTCTATTGCTTTTAGTACATGATAAGTTATATATGAAGGCATTTAAAAAGATTTTTTTTGCAATATTTTAATTTTTAAAGCCCCAAATGTTGATAGTTGAAATTTTTCAATTTTAACGTCAAAATTTTACACGCAAAGATGAGTATAGAACTTAACTTAATGTCTATAATATACATCCTATTGTCATGAAACTTTGTAAGCAGTGTTATAATACATTAAACTTTGTTCATACCAAGTTTTTTTAAGATTTGTCAACTCTTTCTACCCTAAGAGGTGAAATCTGTAAATATAGAAATTGTACTCTGGCAACTTCCCTAAATGATTTGATGGTGTCAACTTGTCAAATAGCATGAAACTAAAGGATTTAATATTTTATTTTATAGAATTTCTGCAAAAATGACCAATTTTGGCATTTTATGGTCAAAATAGGCATTTTATAACTTTTCCAATATTGATGCATAAATGGCATACTGACTTTCTATCTGACAGGTTTTTATGTGTCAATATTTGTGTTTCTATTCCTTTATCTGCTTCTTTTACTTATTTATGAACTCTGAATCTACAGAAAAGAAGTTTATCTCAGATAAAATGTGCAAAGTGTGTTGTATAAATGACCCTTGTATAACGCCTTGTTTGGATGAAGTCAATAGTGGGGAGCTTGGTATATAAAATTTGATGTCCATATTAGAGACCTCACTAAATTTGTATCAAATGCACTTTACAATGTCTAATGTACCTGTTCCATTTCACATAATATATTTCTTTTCTTCTGTAGGATAGCAAGTGGTTTAAATATAAGCCTGTTGAGAATGAATTGCATGCAAGTTTTTCCCTAAAAAGGCAAAAATCTTTGTTTCAGCCCATACTGCTTGTAAGAAAAGTTAATTGTAAGAGTCTTTTTGTGCTCAGATTTGTTGTATCATGTCACATGAGTATAGAAATGATAAAAAAGACAAAAATTTTTATTTTTTATAGCCTCAATATGCATTTTTTAATGTAAATATGTGGCACGGCCTAAATTGACCCTAAATATTTTCCAGTCTTACTTGGCCTAAGACCCTTTTAAACTAATATGATATGTTATTTGTAACTTTTCTTTCCATTTAAAGTACTTTAAATACATATGTAAGGATTATTTATAACCAAAAAGCTTCACAAATTTAAAATTGCTGGAAAATATTACATCTTTATGTAAGGCCCCCCTTCATTGAAAAACCTAATTTTTAGGCGCAGGCTCATATAAATTTGACTTTTGAATAATTACGCCAAGTCTGATAAATCAAATGAGTACTCTATTGCTTTTAGTACATGATAAGTTATATATGAAGGCATTTAAAAAGAATTTTTTTGCAATATTTTAATTTTTAAAGCCCCAAATGTTGATAGTTGAAATTTTTCAATTTTAACGTCAAAATTTTACACGCAAAGATGAGTATAGAACTTAACTTAATGTCTATAATATACATCCTATTGTCATGAAACTTTGTAAGCAGTGTTATAATACATTAAACTTTGTTCATACCAAGTTTTTTTAAGATTTGTCAACTCTTTCTACCCTATTAGGTGAAATCTGTAAATATAGAAATTGTACTCTGGCAACTTCCCTAAATGATTTGATGGTGTCAACTTGTCAAATAGCATGAAACTAAAGGATTTAATATTTTATTTTATAGAATTTCTGCAAAAATGACCAATTTTGGCATTTTATGGTCAAAATAGGCATTTTATAACTTTTCCAATATTGATGCATAAATGGCATACTGACTTTCTATCTGACAGGTTTTTATGTGTCAATATTTGTGTTTCTATTCCTTTATCTGCTTCTTTTACTTATTTATGAACTCTGAATCTACAGAAAAGAAGTTTATCTCAGATAAAATGTGCAAAGTGTGTTGTATAAATGACCCTTGTATAACGCCTTGTTTGGATGAAGTCAATAGTGGGGAGCTTGGTATATAAAATTTGATGTCCATATTAGAGACCTCACTAAATTTGTATCAAATGCACTTTACAATGTCTAATGTACCTGTTCCATTTCACATAATATATTTCTTTTCTTCTGTAGGATAGCAAGTGGTTTAAATATAAGCCTGTTGAGAATGAATTGCATGCAAGTTTTTCCCTAAAAAGGCAAAAATCTTTGTTTCAGCCCATACTGCTTGTAAGAAAAGTTAATTGTAAGAGTCTTTTTGTGCTCAGATTTGTTGTATCATGTCACATGAGTATAGAAATGATAAAAAAGACACAAATTTTTATTTTTTATAGCCTCAATATGCATTTTTTAATGTAAATATGTGGCACGGCCTAAATTGACCCTAAATTTTTTCCAGTCTTACTTGGCCTAAGACCCTTTTAAACTAATATGATATGTTATTTGTAACTTTTCTTTCCATTTAAAGTACTTTAAATACATATGTAAGGATTATTTATAACCAAAAAGCTTCACAAATTTAAAATTGCTGGAAAATATTACATCTTTATGTAAGGCCCCCCTTCATTGAAAAACCTAAATTTTTAGGCGCAGGCTCATATAAATTTGACTTTTGAATAATTACGCCAAGTCTGATAAATCAAATGAGTACTCTATTGCTTTTAGTACATGATAAGTTATATATGAAGGCATTTAAAAAGAATTTTTTTGCAATATTTTAATTTTTAAAGCCCCAAATGTTGATAGTTGAAATTTTTCAATTTTAACGTCAAAATTTTACACACAAAGATGAGTATAGAACTTAACTTAATGTCTATAATATACATCCTATTGTCATGAAACTTTGTAAGCAGTGTTATAATACATTAAACTTTGTTCATACCAAGTTTTTTTAAGATTTGTCAACTCTTTCTACCCTATTAGGTCCGAGACCACCATTGTCGTCCCCTGATTTTCGTTGTTCACAAATATAGTCCCTGGTGTTGACAGTGGGTTACTTGCCATTAATTTGTATACCCCTTCCAAATTTATTTCTCCATGTTCAATGCCTCAAAATGCAAGTAGGGGGATGAAATTACACTGTAAAAAAATTTGGGTCCAGAATTTTAAAGGAAAGTAGTGATTTGGTCCAGCTGAAAAAGGTTGAAAATGAGCACTTCGGAAGCTGTCAAAAGATTTCAAGACGCCCTAAACATAAAATTGTCCATATTTTGAGTTAGAGGCGATGAAGTTTTCTATAAATTTGATATGATTTATCCCAAAAGTAGTACAACACACTGTAAAAGTTTCTTTGAGAAAGCGCAGGTGGGATTTTTTTTATTTTCATTTATGTTCTAAAAGAAATGCACTACGAATTAATTGTGTTCTCGGACCTAAGAGGTGAAATCTGTAAATATAGAAATTGTACTCTGGCAACTTCCCTAAATGATTTGATGGTGTCAACTTGTCAAATAGCATGAAACTAAAGGATTTAATATTTTATTTTATAGAATTTCTGCAAAAATGACCAATTTTGGCATTTTATGGTCAAAATAGGCATTTTATAACTTTTTCAATATTGATGCATAAATGGCATACTGACTTTCTATCTGACAGGTTTTTATGTGTCAATATTTGTGTTTCTATGCCTTTATCTGCTTCTTTTACTTATTTATGAACTCTGAATCTACAGAAAAGAGGTTTATCTCAGATAAAATGTGCAAAATGTGTTGTATAAATGACCCTAGTCTAACGCCTTGTTTGGATGAAGGCAATAGTGGGGAGCTTGGTATATAAAATTTGATGTCCATATTAAAGACCTCACTAAATTTGTATCAAATGCACTTTTCAATGTCTATTGTACCTGTTCCATTTCACTTAATATATTTCTTTTCTTCTGTAGGATAGCAAGTGGTTTAAATATAAGCCTGTTGAGAATAAATTGCATGCAAGTTTTTCCCTAAAAAGGCAAAAATCTTTGTTTCAGCCCATACTGCTTGTAAGAAAAGTTAATTGCAAGAGTCTTTTTGTGCTCAGATTTGTTGTATCATGTCACATGAGTATAGAAATGATAAAAAAAGACACAAATTTTTATTTCTTATAGCCTCAATATGCATTTTTTAATGTAAATATGTGGCACGGCCTTAATTGACCCTAAATTTTTTCCAGTCTTACTTGGCCTAAGACCCTTTTAAACTAATATGATATGTTATTTGTAACTTATCTTTCCATTTAAAGTTCTTTAAATACATATGTAAGGATTATTTATAACCAAAAAGCTTCACAAATTTAAAGTTGCTGGAAAATATTACATCTTCATGTAAGGCTCCCCTTCATTGAAAAACCTGAATTTTTAGGCGCAGGCTCATATAAATTTGACTTTTGAATAATTATGCCAAGTCTGATAAATCAAATGAGTACTCTATTGGTTTTAGTACATGATAAGTTATATATTAAGGCATTTAAAAAGTATTTTTTTGCAATATTTTAATTTTTAAAGCCCCAAATGTTGATAGTTGAAATTTTTCAATTTTAACGTCAAAATTTTACACGCAAAGATGAGTATAGAACTTAACTTAATGTCTATAATATACATCCTATTGTCATGAAACTTTGTAAGCAGTGTTATAATACATTAAGCTTTGTTCATACCAAGTTTTTTTAAGATTTGTCAACTCTTTCTACCCTATTAGGTGACATCTGTAAATATAGAATTTGTTCTCTGGCAACTTCCCTAAATGATTTGATGGTGTCAACTTGTCAAATAGCATGAAACTGAAGGATTTAAACTTTTATTTTATAGAATTTCTGCAAAAATGACCAATTTTGGCATTTTATGGTCAAAATAGACATTTTATAACTTTTTCAATATTGATGCATAAATGGCATCCTGACTTTCTATCTGACAGGTTTTTATGTGTCAATATTTGTGTTTCTATGCCTTTACCTGCTTCTTTTACTTATTTATGAACTCTGAATCTACAGAAAAGAGGTTTATCTCAGATAAAATGTGCAAAATGTGTTGTATAAATGACCCTAGTCTAACGCCTTGTTTGGATGAAGGCAATAGTGGGGAGCTTGGTATATAAAATTTGATGTCCATATTAAAGACCTCACTAAATTTGTATCAAATGCACTTTTCAATGTCTATTGTACCTGTTCCATTTCACATAATATATTTCTTTTCTTCTGTAGGATAGCAAGTGGTTTAAATATAAGCCTGTTGAGAATAAATTGCATGCAAGTTTTTCCCTAAAAAGGCAAAAATCTTTGTTTCAGCCCATACTGCTTGTAAGAAAAGTTAATTGCAAGAGTCTTTTTGTGCTCAGATTTGTTGTATCATGTCACATGAGTATAGAAATGATAAAAAAAGACACAAATTTTTATTTCTTATAGCCTCAATATGCATTTTTTAATGTAAATATGTGGCACGGCCTTAATTGACCCTAAATTTTTTCCAGTCTTACTTGGCCTAAGACCCTTTTAAACTAATATGATATGTTATTTGTAACTTATCTTTCCATTTAAAGTTCTTTAAATACATATGTAAGGATTATTTATAACCAAAAAGCTTCACAAATTTAAAGTTGCTGGAAAATATTACATCTTCATGTAAGGCTCCCCTTCATTGAAAAACCTGAATTTTTAGGCGCAGGCTCATATAAATTTGACTTTTGAATAATTATGCCAAGTCTGATAAATCAAATGAGTACTCTATTGGTTTTCGTACATGATAAGTTATATATTAAGGCATTTAAAAAGTATTTTTTTGCAATATTTTAATTTTTAAAGCCCCAAATGTTGATAGTTGAAATTTTTCAATTTTAACGTCAAAATTTTACACGCAAAGATGAGTATAGAACTTAACTTAATGTCTATAATATACATCCTATTGTCATGAAACTTTGTAAGCAGTGTTATAATACATTAAGCTTTGTTCATACCAAGTTTTTTTAAGATTTGTCAACTCTTTCTACCCTATTAGGTGACATCTGTAAATATAGAATTTGTTCTCTGGCAACTTCCCTAAATGATTTGATGGTGTCAACTTGTCAAATAGCATGAAACTGAAGGATTTAAACTTTTATTTTATAGAATTTCTGCAAAAATGACCAATTTTGGCATTTTATGGTCAAAATAGACATTTTATAACTTTTTCAATATTGATGCATAAATGGCATCCTGACTTTCTATCTGACAGGTTTTTATGTGTCAATATTTGTGTTTCTATGCCTTTACCTGCTTCTTTTACTTATTTATGAACTCTGAATCTACAGAAAAGAGGTTTATCTCAGATAAAATGTGCAAAATGTGTTGTATAAATGACCCTAGTCTAACGCCTTGTTTGGATGAAGGCAATAGTGGGGAGCTTGGTATATAAAATTTGATGTCCATATTAAAGACCTCACTAAATTTGTATCAAATGCACTTTTCAATGTCTATTGTACCTGTTCCATTTCACATAATATATTTCTTTTCTTCTGTAGGATAGCAAGTGGTTTAAATATAAGCCTGTTGAGAATAAATTGCATGCAAGTTTTTCCCTAAAAAGGCAAAAATCTTTGTTTCAGCCCATACTGCTTGTAAGAAAAGTTAATTGCAAGAGTCTTTTTGTGCTCAGATTTGTTGTATCATGTCACATGAGTATAGAAATGATAAAAAAAGACACAAATTTTTATTTCTTATAGCCTCAATATGCATTTTTTAATGTAAATATGTGGCACGGCCTTAATTGACCCTAAATTTTTTCCAGTCTTACTTGGCCTAAGACCCTTTTAAACTAATATGATATGTTATTTGTAACTTATCTTTCCATTTAAAGTTCTTTAAATACATATGTAAGGATTATTTATAACCAAAAAGCTTCACAAATTTAAAGTTGCTGGAAAATATTACATCTTCATGTAAGGCTCCCCTTCATTGAAAAACCTGAATTTTTAGGCGCAGGCTCATATAAATTTGACTTTTGAATAATTATGCCAAGTCTGATAAATCAAATGAGTACTCTATTGGTTTTAGTACATGATAAGTTATATATTAAGGCATTTAAAAAGTATTTTTTTGCAATATTTTAATTTTTAAAGCCCCAAATGTTGATAGTTGAAATTTTTCAATTTTAACGTCAAAATTTTACACGCAAAGATGAGTATAGAACTTAACTTAATGTCTATAATATACATCCTATTGTCATGAAACTTTGTAAGCAGTGTTATAATACATTAAGCTTTGTTCATACCAAGTTTTTTTAAGATTTGTCAACTCTTTCTACCCTATTAGGTGACATCTGTAAATATAGAATTTGTTCTCTGGCAACTTCCCTAAATGATTTGATGGTGTCAACTTGTCAAATAGCATGAAACTGAAGGATTTAAACTTTTATTTTATAGAATTTCTGCAAAAATGACCAATTTTGGCATTTTATGGTCAAAATAGACATTTTATAACTTTTTCAATATTGATGCATAAATGGCATCCTGACTTTCTATCTGACAGGTTTTTATGTGTCAATATTTGTGTTTCTATGCCTTTACCTGCTTCTTTTACTTATTTATGAACTCTGAATCTACAGAAAAGAGGTTTATCTCAGATAAAATGTGCA
The DNA here is from genome assembly GCF_036588685.1 of Mytilus trossulus. Classification (NCBI taxonomy): domain Eukaryota; kingdom Metazoa; phylum Mollusca; class Bivalvia; order Mytilida; family Mytilidae; genus Mytilus; species Mytilus trossulus. The sequence goes on from NC_086386.1 coordinate 66,691,206, forward strand.
AAATGTGTTGTATAAATGACCCTAGTCTAACGCCTTGTTTGGATGAAGGCAATAGTGGGGAGCTTGGTATATAAAATTTGATGTCCATATTAAAGACCTCACTAAATTTGTATCAAATGCACTTTTCAATGTCTATTGTACCTGTTCCATTTCACATAATATATTTCTTTTCTTCTGTAGGATAGCAAGTGGTTTAAATATAAGCCTGTTGAGAATAAATTGCATGCAAGTTTTTCCCTAAAAAGGCAAAAATCTTTGTTTCAGCCCATACTGCTTGTAAGAAAAGTTAATTGCAAGAGTCTTTTTGTGCTCAGATTTGTTGTATCATGTCACATGAGTATAGAAATGATAAAAAAAGACACAAATTTTTATTTCTTATAGCCTCAATATGCATTTTTTAATGTAAATATGTGGCACGGCCTTAATTGACCCTAAATTTTTTCCAGTCTTACTTGGCCTAAGACCCTTTTAAACTAATATGATATGTTATTTGTAACTTATCTTTCCATTTAAAGTTCTTTAAATACATATGTAAGGATTATTTATAACCAAAAAGCTTCACAAATTTAAAGTTGCTGGAAAATATTACATCTTCATGTAAGGCTCCCCTTCATTGAAAAACCTGAATTTTTAGGCGCAGGCTCATATAAATTTGACTTTTGAATAATTATGCCAAGTCTGATAAATCAAATGAGTACTCTATTGGTTTTAGTACATGATAAGTTATATATTAAGGCATTTAAAAAGTATTTTTTTGCAATATTTTAATTTTTAAAGCCCCAAATGTTGATAGTTGAAATTTTTCAATTTTAACGTCAAAATTTTACACGCAAAGATGAGTATAGAACTTAACTTAATGTCTATAATATACATCCTATTGTCATGAAACTTTGTAAGCAGTGTTATAATACATTAAGCTTTGTTCATACCAAGTTTTTTTAAGATTTGTCAACTCTTTCTACCCTATTAGGTCCGAGACCACCATTGTCGTCCCTTGATTTTCGTTGTTTACAAATATAGTCCCTAGTGTTGACAGTGGGTTACTTGCCATTAATTTTTATACCCCTTCCAAATTTATTTCTCCATGTTCACTGCCTCAAATTGCAAGTAGGGTAATGAAATTACACTGTAAAAAAATTTGGGTCCAGAATTTTAAAGGAAAGTAGTGATTTGGTCCAGCTGAAAAAGGTTGAAAATGAGCACTTCGGAAGCTGTCAAAAGATTTCAAGACGCCCTAAACATAAAATTGTCCATATTTTGAGTTAGAGGCGATGAAGTTTTCTATAAATTTGATATAATTTGTCCCAAAAGTAGTACAACACACTGTAAAAGTTTCTTTGAGAAAGCGCAGGTGGGATTTTTTTTTATTTTCATTTATGTTCTAAAAGAAATGCACTACGATTTAATTGTGTTCTCGGACCAGCAACTAACCCTTCCCTAATCTGGGCCAAAGGTGTCAAAACATTAAATCAAACTGACAAAGTAGAAGGAAAAGGCTAGACACCTTCAAATTTAAAGTACGCACAAACATAACAAAATCACAACAAAAGACAAAGTGAACAAAATATTGATATTGAGAGGCAACAGGAACCAAAGGGACATTCATACTCATGAGTC